>NC_064237.1:13263316-13604434 GCF_023101765.2 Spodoptera frugiperda
TAAGATGAAACTCGTGTAAGCCTGTGATTGAAAATTTTAATTAAACGTAATTAGACTGCACGGTTGTTGCGTGGGTTCGATTCCCGCACGGCAATACTGTGTCACCTACTTTTCACTATTATGTTATGAGTCCCATATAATCGGGGACACATTGAATAAGTCGGTCAGTCCTCTAGTGAAGCTATTTGCTCGTTCCAAAGTGTAGATTCCTATGGAGAAGAACGAGCAAGAAACTCCATAGGTTACTCTTTTTCAATCAGATTTACAATACAATTCTTGGTTACATTGTTTCGATTACTTCAACTATGTGAGAACAATGTAAAACTAATATATAGTCCAAGCGACAGAAAAAGAAAATAACCTAGAGGACAATAAAAAATAATGCAGTCCGGAGCTGACCAGTCCCAGTTGACAGCGCCCGTTCACGAACATGACACGTACACCAGCACCGCCCAACTCAACCATGTTGCAGGGAATCGAGCGATCCAATGCCCGTGCCACCGCCAATGAGACATTTGAGTGAGCATGACAACTCCAAGCTGACATAAATGCATTCTACTAGTCTAATTTGATTTCAGTTAATTACAGGGCTCTCACATTTACAATAATTGTATAACGTACAGAACACATCGAAATAACATGGTTATATTATTACATTTTTTTCGTTATCCTGTGGAGCCGGACCACTTACTTTCTATTTTATTAACCGCCCGTATAGTTTGCCAGTTACATAATTATTATGTTAGCTCGCCACACCCAAGGCGGGAGAAGTCATTGGATGATATTTGCAAACAAATGTAGGTTTTTCCTAACATACATAATATTTTCATAAAAAAAAAACTCTTGATCTCCTTAAACCCTAAGAGATTCCCACACAGTCAATACCCCAACGCACACCACTAAGCCCATGGCTGGCTACGCTCGTGCTTACTACTTAATAATATTCTTAGAAAATATTAATTTGTTGAAGAAGTTCGGAGTCATAATTAATTCCCAGTGTTTTAGTTTTAGTGCTCATTATTCGTCCACAGTGACCTAGATCTTAGGAACGAAGTAGTTAAAAAGTTCTCATTCGTATTGACAAGTTCCTCCGTCCAGACTCTAAGATTTAATATTGAAGAAGAAAATATTTTAATTAAATACGTCTTTTATTGCTAAACGGAGAAATAGTGGAGAAATTTGCAGTAATTTTGTTTTTAGTCTATTTATGAATGCTGTGCACGAAATTCCGTGAAATCAGAAAAAAGATCCGAAACACACAAGGGTTTCCTGGTACAGATACTAGTCTCCCACAAAGATTAAACAATAAACTAATACCTAGTATTAAATGTTTGTAATAGGACACCTTTGTGTAAGAGAAATAAATTACATTACATAAAAAAAACACACTAAATAGTTATCTCAAAAACAAACACTTCAACTTTAATTGCGATCACCAATTCTGCGATATAGTTAATAAAAATTTGCGTTATTTTCACGGGCGGATACGAGTAACACACTTCATTCTAAATGTTCTTTTTAGTTTTAAGAAGGGCTTTCTTTAGTTTTCTAAGAACCAAAAAAGTATTTAAAATTCAAACTACTAAATTCAAAATACTTTATGTACGTAGTAGTAGTGTAGTATGTAGTACCTAAATAGAAAAATAGTAGCAAAAAGGCCACAAAGGCAGTTATTTCTATATCCTTAACGTGGAAGGTGCTTACCTTGTAGTGCACTTTCGACGAATGAAAAGGAGCCGAGCAGAGATGTTGTAGAGCTCTCCACTTACATAGTACTTGCCACGAGCACAACCTGCCTTTGATGAATTATACATTCCAAGGAAAATTGCTTTTCTTGCAGATTTTTTTAAACTCTTTTGTTCTAAGAGGTTAAGGGTGCTTTTTCGCCAGATATGTGCCATGCTACGTTGCTGTGGTGGCTTTCACCAATCATATTCATTGGTTAGCGCTGGTGGAAACGGACTCAGCTAAGCTATGTTTTTTATATGAAAAGATGCGTGCAATGGATGTGTGCAATGAATGGCTTCCCTGCTATTGATACATCGCATATTCTAGCTGCGCATCTTCCTCGGTCAGCTACTTACTTTGTGGCGGCGCATCTTCATAGCACATCTTACTCGCACAGCTACATAGCTTAGTATCTGTGGAACGATCAAATAGTATCACAGCTTAGTATTTATATTCGTAGTGCTATTACATCTTCGGAGTATAGCTACATGGCATATAAATTATAATTAAAACACAAATAACAATAACAGTAAAGACCAAAGTCCCTCCCCAATATACAAAGCACACATTGGCAGCCAAACCCGGTTAAAATGGCCGCGCATCGCATAACAATGAACCAGCGAGAACCGGTTAATATGATCCTCGTTACCCGGGAGTACTTATCAAGCTAATTCAAACATTGCGTGTACAGTTCAATAGGTAATGATGTTTACCGGCATTATGTAGATACCTCTACCCGGATTATCCGGCCGTGGTGATGCCGGTAACCGGGAAAATTGCTCACGGTTTAACCGGGTGCGAGAAATGGATTTTGTTGCGAATTAAGATTGAGGAGCTATTATGATGATGTGTTGGCTTTTTAGGGTTAATTGATTTGTGTTTTGTTAGCTAAATTGGTTTTCGTGTGTGTGATTATGAATTTTGATGGGTTTGGTATTAAAATGTTTTATACACGGTTTTTACAAGTGAGTCGTCGTCGTGTCGTCATGCCTTTAATCCGCGAAGAAGTAGGCGCAGGTGCACATTATGGCATGTAATGCCGCTATACAATGTATATCCACTTTTCACCATTTGAGTTATAAGTCCCATGTAATAGGGGGTGAATCTATTGCCATATACTGGGCACAATTCCAGACTCCGTGCTACAAATGAGAACCGAAAAATGTCCAGAAATACATTGCCCAGCAGGCGTCTTAAACTAGCGGGTCACCACTACATATACATTTTTATCATATTACTTGTTATGTATAAAGATCTAATAACTCATTACCTATACTTATTTTCTCTCCATCCGACGACTGGCACATAATCTGTTATCATTACCACGCTATCAGTAATCAATAACCGATAGATAAGTTCACTATATATATGTACATACATATAGTATGTAGTAAAGTATGTTCCCAACAACTTTTAATGAGAAACTATACACGAACGTCTGCCTACATGCCACATAATATCCTATCTACGAATCTAAGCGAAATTCTTACTATCTAATGTTACAAATGTGAATAAATTCGTTTGTTTGTATTTATTTTGATTTGAAACTTTTTTCGGTATAGTTTTAGACTCGGAACAACAATTAGTGGGTGACGCAAAGAGATTTTCGTGTGGAAATCTAATACAGCAACACGAACATTAGTTCATGTGCTGCAACTACATTACCTAACTAACCCAAATTTACATTGAGACTCAAGACTCAAACAGTAATTGTGTGACCGGTTGATACGCAACGCGGCGCAGGTTCGATTTCTATTAGAAGTGATTTGTATTTTCTGTCAGGAAGTTACGCCTAAGTTACACCCCCGTGGCTCGGAAAACACGTGAAGCCGTTTGGTCCTGCGCCTAACCTCTCTCCGGTCTTGTCGGTCTGCCGTCCCATCGGGTTCAGAGAGTGAGAGAACAGAGAATATTTGCTGTGTAGTGGGGTAGTCTAGTTAGATAGACTGAACATCATGATCAAATTCATTAGGCGATACCAATAACAGAGGAACAGAATATGCTTTGCAGGTAAAGCCGTAGAAAAGTGCTAGTATTAATAAAAATATAATACGGTGTAATATAATTGACCAATTCCGAGCGCACCCAGAAGATCAGGGTGACGTTGATTGAAGACATAATTAGGCTAAAGTCCCGTTGCCACGCGGCCGCAACTTTCATCCGACGAGCTGAATAGGGATGGGGGACTTCCATATCGATAATTGAAACGAAAAGTTTCTTAAAATTTTCCATCTTGTTATTTTAGTTAATGTCCATAAACTAGATCACGTCTAAGGAAAATTTCAGAAATTCATTACTAACTTTAATTAAAGAAAACATTGAATAAAGTGAGAAACTTCATAGTTATTATTCCACTTACATTTTTACACAAAAACATTTTAGTAATTATTAAAGTGTTTCTAATTATGTAAAGTACTTACAAAGTAACATTTGAACACATCAATTAGATCACACAAACTATTGTTGCTAAACCTGTAACTGGACTTACAACACGCTGAGTAACAGCCAGGAATCAAATCCTAGCAAACTCAATCAACTTTAGATTTCGTTAAAGCAAGCAACGTTTCTAAGAACCATCCAATTTAACTTACAAAGATAGTTCCTGTAACACATGTTTGGCATTCAGTGCAAGTGTATAATCAGGTGGCAGAAACAGCTTGGCTTGCCAGTCCTGCCATTCGCCTGGCAATCTGCCCGAGAACCAACTTCCCACTTTACTTGCACGGCTAAAGTTTTCGATGCACTTTTTGAACTGCACTCTGCATGTGAATATGTGCATACGTGCTTAGCATTGATCCTGATTAGCGTTGACTGCGGGAGACAGGGAGACAGGGTTGTTAGTTCACCTAGGTCACGTAGGCGAGTTACGTATAAATTGGTTACAGCCGCGTCGCTCGTTTTTGTTTAAAGTTTAACTTTGCCGTTGTGTTTGGGATGTCATTGGAGCTGTATTTAATAGACGCTGATTATAAAGATGTATTCTTTATTATAATTAATTTAGGGTTTATTCTATGAAGTGGTAAGTAGATAAACATAAGAAGAATGAGTCTTATAACATCACTGGTGGTTTATTAGAAGGCTTGGACAATCGAACTTGCGGCCAACTGAAACATTTTGCAGACAAATTAAAGTATCGATATTCAGCATCACATCACTAGTACAGTAACTTTTGACTGACGTGCGGGTTATAACAAAATGGCTTTTTAAATCGACCCTCGAATGTGCTCGCGGCTCCTCCATGAATTTAACGCAGCAGTTCCGTAATTCGATGCTGCAATTTATTTACGGAGGATTTATACCTACCGTACTTATTTTTACACTGTCATACCTTTTATTCGTGAAGGAGTAGACAGAGGTAAGGAGGAGACATGACGTATACAATGTTCATCCACTTTTCACCTAGGTAGTTATCTATGTTATGAGTTTCTTCAGTTTTATGTTATAGAGCGTATCACTGGGTTTTTTTCAGGTTATCGAAAATTTCTCAGTGTTATAGGTTCACCCCCTATTACGTGGGACTATTAACACAAATTGCGAAAAGTGAGTGTACATTGTACAATAGTACAGTGGCATTACGTGCCGTAATGTGCACCTCTGCCTACCCCGTCGGGGATGAAAGGACGAGTGACGTGCAAAATATATAGTTCAATATCTGAAGAAGAATATAGGCTACCCTTTACGTCAGCAAAGATGCGGATAAAACCTACGTAATTATATTTCTTGACACATACAACATGGCTTACTAAGCCAGGAAAGGTTCGTGATTAAGTCCAACCAATTACGAGTAATAAATAATATTTAGCGCGTCATCTGTCGCTGATTGCCTTCTGTTTAAATATGGACGGCTCAAGGCAGGAGATAATGGCGGAAAACCACAAATCTTGGGATGAGGGATCGATGGTTATGAAATGTTTAACAGGCACAGGGGAATTATAAAGGTAAAAATATTACTTTAATTATGCAATAAGTTAATTTACGAATTTTGGTTGTATTGTTTATGGAATTGAAAACCAAAACACAGATGCTTTCGTACAAACGAATACAATGATATGAATTCATTAATTTGAAATTGAATTCAATATTAGTTTACGCGAATAGAAGTTATTGATAACTATGAACTGTAAACACAGATATTTTCTCCAATAAGACAGACAAAAAAGAAAACACAAATCCTCATAAAAAAAAGTAACAACAAATCCAAAAAATAACCAATTCAGTGACAAAATCAGCGATAGTATTCCCATGTATGGTGCGTGATCTTACAAATTGCGGTGTCCGCACTATTTGCTCCGTTCAGTCACGTATTGTGCCGAAATGGCTGCGACCACGTGAGCTATCAAGATCCTGACCGACTGCCCAGTTCACAACTTATCGTACTTCCAAGATAGAAATTGTTCGGATATTGTCACGATTTCCACAACTATTGTAAGATGGTGTAAGCTGTTGTTGTTTTGTCATTGTTTTCAATTATTTCAAGATTATTATCTATTATATAAAAATAAGTCAGGTTTTCCTTCCTGACGCTATAACTCCAGAACGCACGAACCGATTTCCACGGTTTTGCATTCATTGGAAAGGTCTCGGGCTCCGTGAGGTTTATAGCAAAGAAAATTCAGAAAAAAAAAATCAGGAAAACAGAAAAAATCATTGGTGGCGAAACGGAGTTCGCCGGGTTTGCTAGTTTGTTATAAATAGACATTATGATGCATTGAGTAAGAAAGTATTTACGAATTTTGTTATTAGTCTCATTTATAGTAACGTCACGCCTTTTATCGTCGAGATAAAAGGCGGAGATAGAAGACATTATGGCATGTAATACCACTGTATAATGTACACCCAATTTTCACCATTTGTTTTATAGGTAAGTCCCATGTAATAGGGGGTGAGCCTGTTGCCATATACTGGCATCGTGCTCAGTATTCAGCCTAGACTCCATGCTACTACTGAGAAAGTTTTGAAAAACCAAAAAAGTCCAGTATTACTTTTCTAATTAGTCTCATCTATAAGAGGGGTAAATGGATATCCAAGAAGTAGGCGCCATTGCAAGCTCCCAAGTAATATTCTTTCAGAAATAGATTTCTGATCTGAGAGTTTGTACTCGACAATATATCAACACTTAAATCTAAATGTCTAATGAAGAGGAAGGTCACGGTAGCGGTGAGGTTCCTCATTCGATTTTTGACACACGAAACTACACCGCTAATTTTACTAATAGAGAAATTGTATTATGTTCTTTCACCCTTATAATAAGGATTGATTGAAATAAAATGCTTTGCTGTTATATAGGCACATCAAACTTTCTCTTATATAACACCAATAGTTTATATATAAACATAGACAATGTAAATAGGTCAGAATGGGTATATAACACCATTTATTTCTTTGACGTCTTTCCACTGACCGGTCCTATAAAGATGTCAATTTGTTAAGATAAGGGTAAGGTCCGTTATCTCGGATGCTCGCGATATCTTCAATTACTTGCTTCACGGAATACGTTGCTAAATCTGATAAGTTGATTGATTTTTTTTTCTGGAGTTAATTGTAGTGTTGACTTGGCAGGGACGTTTGGTTCAGTTATTTACTAACATTTTTTAAAACTTAAGACTTTCTTCTGTATCGTAGGTGCGTTTACTAACACACATTTTCTTGTCTACTGACAAGAAAATCCAAAACGTTTTAAAGTGTGGGAGAGTTTTGTTTCGACACGAATAGGCCGCCTCGACTAGAGTGATACCACGGCCTCACAGAAAACCAACGTGAGACAACGCTTGCGTTGTGTTTCATCGTGTGAGTGAGCTTACCTGAGGCCCACCCACTCCCCTTCCCAATATCCTCATCCCCGAATACCCAACCATCTTCATTTATTCCTAATCCAAACGCCGGCAATGCTCTTTTAACGCCTCTGGTGTATCGGGTCCCAATGGGCGGCGGCGATTGTTTACCAGCAGACGATCCGGCAGCACCTGAATATCTCATAAGAAACACCTTTAACCCAGGCACTAAGGCAACTATGTAGTCAAGAGCAGCGTGAATGCTGAGACAGAGTCAGGTGTTACAATATTTTCAAGTTATCAATAAAAGTAGAGCGTTGGGTGTCGTAACCACGATTCGATTTATCGACTCACCAGCTGAGTGTTATGAAAAATTCACCTCTACCGACTCCTGAGGGAAATACAAAGACTATTTGTACGTAGTCAAGATTATAAGGTCGTCTTGGTCGTCTTGGCGTATGATCGAGACTACCAAACATGAGTTCTCAACCATCCGAAAACTCTTTTGCAAAAGTAATATTAATCTCCTTGATACAAGATAATGAATATTAAAGTGTTTGTTTTTTTAAAACGTTGCTCCACACTTGATTTATCTGCTGTGTCGTGAGTGTGTTTATAAACATACAAGTTCACATACACATGACACCCAGACCAGAACAATAATTTGTGGATCACATGGAATTGCTTCGCGTGGGAATCGTACCCGCTACACGTACACCAGCTGTGCAATTAAAATTAAACACTTTAACTGTAACAGACTTATAAAAAGTAATTTCAATAAATTCGATTGAAGTAGTTTCTACGGTTCCTGGAATAGAAACTATTTGAAACATTAAACTTAGGATCACGCCTGTCATCTAGGTATTCAGAATCGGTTTGAGTTCACAAACTATTCTAGAAGTTTCATTATTAGGCCGGCCCTGTTACTTGTGATGTAGTTTAAATATCTCTGTAGTTGCCCGCAAAATACCATTTAAGGGTTGGTTCTGAATGACGGGTTGAAGTATTAAGGTACTTACGAAGTTGCTAGCAAGAGTTACCGAAACGTACATATACCAAGTCTTTTCACCATTAACCTATAATACAGCACTTCCATCCCCATCATATAGATGGTTGGCAGGCCACAACTGTGCGCTTCTCACGAAACTTTCTGCCTCGCACAGCAAAACTGTGGAATGAGCTGTCGTCGGCGGTATTTCCGAACCGATACGAACAAACCGATTCAAACTTTCAAGAAAAGGGCGTATTTAAAAAGGAATACATACATACATACATCCATGGACGGCGCTGATCGCTTACCATTAGGTATTTTCAGCGATTTACGCCAAAAAACTGTTGCACAGTTTTGTGAGGTTCAGTAATAAGATAAATGTATGTATTTTCTATGAATAAACGTTATAAAAAAAGGTGACCCGTCTGTTCATTTGCCCCATATTCCATAAAAAAATACATACACATAATGGAAACAAAGGTGTCAAAGCAATATAATTTATTGCCGTGGCATGTTTTGTTTGCTATAACAGAATAATATCACCGCTATCCGTGCCTGTGTTAACGAATTTAGCAAATAAACAATACATTTATTAACCACAAATTAAATTAGGCCAATTGGCGTACCAATATAGCAGTAGCTAGATACTGGCAAACAATTTCAAATTGAATACGATCAATACAATATTGTATCATTTGGTGATGTGCTGCGGTTGGTATTTACACTCATTTGTTAAAATATGTAATTTACTAATCCTGATATGTGGTTTGATTATTATACCATGATCATTATACTAAAGTATTTTAGTTTCATAGGTACTATGTTTTTTTTGTTGGGATAAGCCGGTAAACCAGCAGATGTTTCATCTGATGGCAAGCAATTGGACACGCGAAACACTAGAGGCGTGACAAGTGCGTTGCCGGCCTTTTAAGGGTTAGACATTTGAGGATTATTGGAGAATTCGGGATTGGGAAGTGGAAAGGGGTAATAGGGCCCCCATCTATACGGTTTTTTGTGAGGCCATAGTATCACTCCGGCTGAGCCGGCCCATTCATGTCGAAGCATAGTTCTCTCACAGTTATGATGACGGTTTTTTGAAAATTTTCTCATACCTATACAGAATAATTAATTAAAAATAAAGAATTTACTTACGCAGATGATTGAGAAAACCTCTACTAGTTCCAAAAAGTATATTTTTACATTATACAAACCAAAAATAGTTCAAAATATATGTCTGACGTTTATAAGATTGCTTTATTCATGTGTCTTCATACAATACACCTTTCCTTCGTTACTCTTAATCACACACATAACACTCATTATAATAACTCAAGATAACATGGTTACTGCTACTTCATTAAACATAAAAGACCATACAACACGGGATTTATCGCCGCCCATTCACACGGCGACACAGTTGACTGCGCACAAATAGTCGCGGACTAAATGTCAACCTTTATTACGAAGTATGTCCATAACGAATCGTAGTGCGTGTGACCAGAATATTTGGTTTCAATTTGATATTTCAGGTGTTTTTGTTATGCCCAGTAGGGCTGATGCCTGATCCAGAGCTGCGGACTACCTAGCGGGTTTACCGGAGCTCTGGTTCGAAAAGCAGGAGTAGGAACGGGGTGGTTTTTAGTCAGTAAGAGTCTGACACTCCCTCTCGCCTCGCCCAAGACGAGAGAAGTCATTGGATGATTTTCCCCTCAAAAAAAAGGTGTTTTTGTTATATACTCGGCTATTTTATGATCTGAAATTGTAGGCCGAAATGCTTAAATGTATAATCCAGTGGGTACCAGTTTTGTTATGAGTCCCATGTAATAGAGGTCAGGCTTTTTGCTATTCATTATCATGTTATTAAGTATCATCACATACCACTAGGCGAGATAGCGGCCAACCGTCGACCAATCAAATAAAATAAAAAAACCTTCAATGCATAAACGTGAAAGTTTATAAATAAGCCACGTCAAAACGGCTAAACGGATCGGGATGAAATTTGGAACAGAGGTAGATTATGATTTAGAATACATAGGCTACATTTTGTCCCACGGGAACTCAAAAACCGCTGACAGAAGCTAGTAAAATATAATTATGTTATTTTTCTAAGACGCGTTGCAACAAATAGCGACGATAGAATCAAACATACTCGTAAATAAGTACATCCAAGCTTGCCACAGCAAAAAATACAGCAAACACGACACCATAGATTTCCCCGTCCCATAACTTTGAATAGACGAGTTTGTCACGTCTGCAACCCTTCCCATTGTTATCCGATTTCGGCTAGACGTGATATTTTTATTTCGGCAGTTTTCGCCAAAGTTCGGCAGAGTTCGGCTTAGTTCGCCATCTTTGGATTGAGTAGAATGGGTGACGGTTCAAGGGATGGAAAAGTTTTATTTGTTTATTTCTGGTATATTATGTACTAGTTTTACCTGGACTTATGTCACAAGTTGGTCTATAGTTATTGTATGACTTGTCATAATAGTTTTCTATACTAGTTTTCTTTGATTATACTGATTTTTCGACCAACGAATAACTAACTTTTACTCGGTTGTATAAAATGGAAATCTAACAGGATTTTACAAAACTAGCGGACCCGACAGACGTTGTCCTGTCTACACGTCTTTAATTTGAAAATTTTAAATTTTTTTAATAAGCTAAAACTTTCTGGACCTTTTTGATGAAAATTGTTATTCAAATGTTATGACAATATCTAACGTCATTAATATTTGACACTGCGATGGTAGCGCCGTCTGTCGAATCCAATGTAAAACATTCCAAAATCAACAACTACTAATAAATTAAAAAATAATCAAAAAATCATTGTCCAGCTGACAAAATTGTGAATCTAAACCATTCTCAGATCCCCTTGAACACACACAAAAAATTTCATCAAAATCGGTCCACTCGTTTAAGAGAAGTTCAGTGACATACACACTTACAGAAGAATTATATATATAAAGAAAGATAACATAAATTCAAATACACACTGGTACACTTCAGGAAACAATTGCAAAATAGTCATACATACAGGTAAAACTGAGAACCTCCTTTTTTGAGGTCAGTTAAAAACATCTATCAATTGGAAACGAGTAATGATAACGTCTCCCACTAACTCAGTATTTAAAACTATGAAACGGTCCACTATAAATTATACACTGGGTAGTATTTCACAGGACGAACCTCATCAGCATTCCGGTGGGCGAGCGACGTATAAATCACAAAGTATCCGCGGATATATCATAACACTGATACATCATGTGTATCGGTACCAATGGAATTGAGGGCGGACTCGGTTTTGTAGAATTTAGTTTAGGCTTTTAGATTTGTTACTAGTTAATCATTTGATTGTTCAGATTAGCCTCTGACGGCAAATATAAAAGTTTTATTTATACCTCCATAAGTAAAACAAGACTCTCAGATTACCAGTAATAAAGACTAGTGAAAAGTTAGTAAAAGGTGAAAGGTTAGTACTAGTAGACCGGAGTGATACTACGGGCTCGAAAATCGACGTGAAACAACGTTGTGTTTCGCCGCATGAGTGAGGTGATGGTGCCGGCAACATTAGTAACACCTCGTGTTTCGGATGTCCATAGGCGGCGCCGATTGCTTACCATCAGGCGATCCATCTGCTCGTGTCCCAGGTTATCTTTTACAAAACATTATAGGTACCACAAATCGAACAAACAATAGCTAATCAATCAATCACTGCAACAATGCAGTCAAATTAGGTTACACAAACAAGAGAAAAATCCTCATCCACTTGCTATAGAACTATGATCCGTATAATAATACCATTAGAACAGATTATGTAATGGCTACTATACATTAAACGTGTCACAGAACGACCACAATGTGGTCGCATTGCCAACCCTGACTTGTATGAGCAGCTTATTGGGGAACCACAGGCGTATTAGATTATACAACGAGTACTTATATAAAAACAATATTAATATAGAGAAGGGACCAGAAATTGAGATAAAGATAAATATGAGCTGAGGCACCTGTCTCCTAAATGTCTCAGGAAATCATCATCATCATCATCAGCCAAAACGTGGCCACAGCTGACCAAAGGCTAAAACATTATTATTACAACAATAATCACCACGCTTACTCAATGCGAGTTGGCGATATCAAAACTATAGTTAGAAATTATAATGCCAGGTTTCTTCACGATGTTTTCCTTTGCCGTTTGTCAGTGGTGTCTAAATAATCTTAGAAAGAACATATAACTGGGAAAAAGTCACATTGGTACTTGCCGTTGGCTAGAGACGGGAAATATGGAAATTATGTTTTTTTATCACATGTAAAGGTACTAACTTCTGGTTTTATTATGTTACTACTTTTCTGTTGTTGGCGCAAACAAGAATATGTTTTTCAGATGATGTTTTTCTGTTTTTCACATTCGATAGTCGTGTTGTATAGCCCATTTATAAAACATCATGCTACGTTCAAAAGGAGCCGAGCAAAAGCGGATGAAATAGTGCGGAAGTAACTAGTTATTGATAGAGCTTAATACAATTATGAGTATAAGTTACTCTTGTGGGTCAATAGGTCACGAAATTAAACTGACCGACCAACCCTGAATCAGAGGTCTATAATTTATTCTCCGAGCCATGAATTATGCGGACCCAGGAATTAAAATTTAATTTCCCTCAAACTACTGACTCGGGTAAGGTTCAGAAAGGGGTAAGCAGAACTGCAGGAATAATTAATTGGTAGTGTTACATGGTTACGATGGCTTAAATCGGCAATTTCAGTTCGATTACTGTGCATGAATAATGATTGGTATTGGAGAATTGTAAGCTGATATTTTAGGGGATTTAGTTACGGCTTAATTGTATTGTAAATGAACTTAGGGCAGGGATTGTGGTCACAGGTCGCTTTGGATGAGTTTCTTATCGTCTTATTCCAACTGTTAAGATTGGGACTTCATAGGATTTACGTAAATTATTATACTAGTTACTCCCGAGCGGTTTTACCTTCTGCTCGGTTCCTATTGATCGTAGCGTGATATTTGATTGCCTTCCTCGATAAATCGACACCAGCAATTTATACTACGCTAACTCGAAAAAGCGTACTTTACAGTAGAGGCGTTTAAAGGGAAAAACGTGATAACTTTTACATTAATTAAGATACTTTTTTGAAATTTGGTATGCTTAATATTTAATTTATACATTGTAATATCTCATATTTATATTTCCTTAATTATTTCTATTTTTTGATTTAGCGCAAGTTAGCCGTATATAAACGTAATTCATCAAAAAAATGTTACATCTTATACACGTCTAACTTATGTTAGCGTAGTGTAGTACGGGAGGTCGTAGTGCATGATCAATCATCTGATGCATATTTCAATATTTTTATAAAGAACATGTACTTACTTTCAAAAAGAATAATCTACGTACCATTAATAAACTAATTAATACGTTAACACATAAGTATTCACTATGTAAAAGTCGCTAAGTCGTTCATTTTACAAACGAACAAGTATACACACGAACGCACTAAACTACGCTAACTATGAGTTAGTGCAGTGTTGCACGGATTTTGACCAAAGTGATCCTCGCGCACACTCCGCTAATAATAGTTGGCGTAATATAAATCGAGTGATTTCAAAAAGTACCTTTACTTAGCGTTTTATAAAATTTGTAACTTTCTTATTTTTGCATATTTCTTCTAAATTTTTTTATGACGTATGTAAACACACATTTTAAGCAACTTGGCATAAAAAAACGATTTTTCCAAATTTCGAGTTAGCGTAGTATAAATTGCTGGTGTCGAAATGTACTATTCTATACAAAAAGGATTATCTAATTCAAACCAGTAGTTCCGCAGATTAGCGCGTTCAAACGAAGAAACTATTTAGCTTTTAATATAAGAAAGAATATATTATGTGTTTATATCTTAAAAAGTTAATATACTGGGTTTAGATTTTTTTGCTACTCTGCAATCTGTTTTTTGCGAACATTCAAGAGCGTGTGGTCAAGAGTTTTATTGGTCTCGTAGGGTCAACCACTTCATTGCCGAGGTCCCTTTATATTTCAACCCTAGCAGGTCTCTAGGGGCTTCTGGTTTTAGCCTTTAGAATGATGTACTATTATTCATTAGGTGAGTAGCCAGAATATTTGGATGATTGCCAAGTCTTTTCCTATAGGGTATCATAGACTGTTTTATTTCTTTTTGTACTGTACTGATATTAAAGCCTTGGTGTATTTATGACTTGTTATGAACCAAGGAGAAATGCAGTGATTGTCCTGAGCATTTTTGACAGGAATATCTGGAGTATGTCTGGGTTAGAATTTGAAGCTACGTCCCAGAGTTGAATTTCGTTGAGCTGCGGACTATCTAACGGGATTATATGGGCTCCGGCTCGCGGTGGACGCTCTGGTTGGCCGGCGCAAATAAACCAACCAATCAGAGCGCCGAACGCTCTCTTGTTTCGATTACTGTAAATATAAAGCAAACTCATACTAAGGCTACAGATCGTCTTAAGAATGCTCTTCAGAGCATGTTCAGATTTAAAGTTCAAAAGTAACATCGTCTTTCTCAGTTTCGGAGACGGAATACGAAATAGTTAGTGCGGTGTAGTTAAAGTTAACCCATATATTTCAACTTTAACTTTACACGATACATTCAGCGTTTGTCGGGAAAAGTTTACGAGTTTTATTTTGAAATACGCTTTTATATTTTATCCCTGACTTAGATGAGATGATTTTAAAGTTAAGTTTAAAACTTTATTTAGTTTTAAGTTATAGTAAGCTGCACATATTTATTTATTACTTATTTAAGTTTATATTTCCTGTAATTAAACAAAAGTTTAGATTTCTATTTAAAAACAAAGTATATACCGTAACAAAAGAAAATGGTTGATGTCATATGTATAATGTCTGCACGGTTGGCGTTGTGGCTGGGCAACTGGAAACCGAGTAACGTGTATATCTTGTACATGTGACAATGTATTTTTGTAAACGCACCCACAACACAGGAGAAAATCTTAGTGTGAGACAACGTTTAAAAAATATGCGTTTAAAAAAATCTTGTCGTTATATCAAGCTTATTTTGTTTTGAAAGCAAAAGTAAAGCAAAGATTTTAATAACATTTTCCCTACAATAAATGTCTAATATCAATCATTCATAATTTTAATTTTCTTACAATTATTTTTTTCGGCGGTTCCACGTTTCGTCCACCGATTTCCACGTCGTTCCTTATCCACGTTCCTTAAAACTAAGTAGATAAGTACAACAATTACTTAACAGCTCCCCAAAGCAAAACAAACTTAAAACAACAGGAAATAAGAAACAATTCCCATTAAATTAATACGCAAGTACTTTTATAAGTACTCGTAGAGGCACAAAAACAAAAGACCCATTCTACAAATATTGGGAAACAGCCTCTAGGCACAAACAGTTTTGGAAGCAAAACAATGTAACTGAAAACTGAAAATGTTCACTCAAATTGATCAGAAACTCAAAACTTTACGTTTCATCTGGTTTTCTAGAACAAAGGTATTATAATAATACTAATTAGTATTTACTTGTAGATGTAAGAACATCGCGGTTACGTATAGTAGGGTTGTGTGCTTATCTGTTCGTCACACTTTACTTGGACATTGATTCAATAGTTCACAGAGACTCAGGTTGTCACGATTGTTTATTGGTCCTGTGGGATAAACAGTATCCAATGTGTTGTAATAGACCTTAATCTATCCCTGTTCCAAATATCATTCCGATCCGAAAACTCAGAAATATTGATACTTAATATGTATATTAGTAAGTTTTTTTTTGTCAACGCAATACAAATGTAAAACCAAACAATAAAAATGTAATTTGGAGCTATAATTGGTTTTAATAAACGCTTTTATTTAACTTAACCTGTTTGTTTGTTTAGGTTCAATTTAACTATTGGTATTTACCCCCTTTCGACATTCGATCGATCTGATGTTTGGTACACACTTTTAATAAAAAACTACCACTACTTAATAAAAAATATTTTTCTATTTTTCAAGCAACACCTTTGAAAATAATAGAGAACAATTTTATTGTCAATAGATATTAATTTGTTATTGTAACTGAATCGTTTGTCTAGTGACATAAAATGACAATTGTTAACAAACATTTTGTGTTTCGGTGCATAAATTAATTATTAAATTGTAAATTATGTCTTTAAACGTAACCGTGTGGACTTCATTTACTACATATTCCGGTATTGTAAGCTACACGACCTAAGTACATATTAGTGTTGAGAGACCTGGAGCACCTGAACCAACATGTTCACTAACCTGTTCAAATACAGGTTTCCTGTGTCTTGCTTCCAATTAGGACACCTAGGATTTGGTAAAATCTAGATAGTGAAAGAGACATTATAACGGGTGATTTTTTAAGTGGTTAGGATTTGATTAAAAAAAAAACACAAAAATAATGAAAAATTTGATGGAATTTTTATTGGAATCGATAGAACTGTGGCGACACTCTGACAAATGACAAATGACAGAAGTCGCACATAGACGTGCATATCGACGAGCAAATCAACGGAGGACGTCACAAATATCCTGCATGGCACATCATATGAAGTTTATATGCGAATTAAGATGGATAGAAAATCCCAACGAACAACAGTTGGGCAGAAAGCCCGCCAGGCTGATCACCTCGCCTGGTCGGAGAATCCTCCTTTTCTTAGGGAAGTTTACTCTCTGTTCCCTAAAGAACAATCAAAATAATTGACTGCACGGTTGGTGCGGTGACTGGGCAACTGGCTGCCGCGCAACGGGTAGCGGGTTCGATTCCCGCACGGAGCAACTCTTTGTGTGATCCACAAATTGTTGTTTCGGGTCTGGGTGTCATGTGCATGTGAACTTGTATGTTTGTAAACGCACCCACGACACAGGAGAAAATCCTAGTGCCCCACCATCGTGATTGGAAAAAAAAAAAAATTACCCGTTACATCTTTATAGTATTATAGGTGTGTCATATTGGTCAAACTTAAAATTGAATTATCTAATTTAGTTAACTAAGAAATCACAGTTTACTCACGTACATTACGTGGTCACGTTTGCGCACACTGCTCGTGATGGAAAACTAGTATCTAGACCTTTTCTCCAATAATTTACGTGAGTAAATAGTGATTTCTTATTCAGTTAATTTAGTGTGTCTTACGATAGTTATTTTAAAAACATGCCATAAAATCTATCATGTTGTGGGTGTTGTTTTGATTCTGGATTATGAGTTTTTGACTGAGCGAGGCAAATTATTTTTTAAAAGAAAATAGCAATCTATAATTCGTAGTAATAATGGCAGATAAAAACACAGTGTAGTTAATAAATAATAGTACAGTTAAGCTTAGTTGTATAAGTATATTTCCAACATTAAAATGACTAAAGCATGTTCTGTTTATTATTTTTCGGGGAATAACCAGGCTCAAGGTAATATTTCAGCCAACTCTAGTTGTGGAACCCTAAAAACTGCCCTCAGGTCCGGGCAAAGGTTTAAATAAATCCTTGAAACGGTTCGCAATAAACATAGCTCTCTTTAGTTTAGTATCGACGCTTCTGGGCTGTTTTAGAAAATTCAATTGCCACTGAGCAGGAGAATGCAGTAGGTAATCTCTTTATGTATACGTACAGCACGGATAGGACTGTGCTACAATTCTTTGTGTGATCCACAAATTGTTGTTCCGGTTCTGGGTGTCATGTATATATCTTTTAATCATTGGTCGATAGCATATCAGTCACTTAATGTATATGTCAAATGTGTCTGTGTGAATACGAGTATCTGCCATAGAAAATTATGTTGCGTAATCCGCCGTCTTACCATTCGTATAAGTGTGAACAATACAGACATTAATGTCCGACATTAATGTCAGAATTTGTGTAGTCTATTCGTACCTTTACATACTAACAATATACCCATTAATGTGATGTACATAACCTCTCTCCGACCGTGTCGGTCTGCAGTTACATCGAATTCTGAAAGTGAGGAAACAGGAGTGCCCCTGTTTACACCCACTTTTCACTATTTATATTGTTAGTCCCATGTAATAGGTGGTGAGCCTACTGCCATATACCGGGCACATTTCCAGATTCCGTGCTATACTGTGAAATTTTCGAAAAACCGAAAAAAGCCCAGTAATACTTCGCCCGACCTGGGAATCGAACCCGAGACCCCTTGCTCTGCAGTCGCACGCGCAACCACTCGGTCAATCGAGGCAGTTGTAACGAGTGTCTGTCATATGAAAATTTATTTGTCAACATAATTAGTGTACATCAGTGCCCTCTTACCATAGTTTATAAATCTGGCTGTTGATCTTCTGTATTTGTTTGTACTGTGGGATGATATAAAATATTAAAGGGATTTACTTAACCTAGTGCCGGTGAATTTTCCATGCTAAGCTAGATCTGCAGACGGGTCCGTTCTCCCAAGACTCTGACGCCACGTTTTGAGAATATTATTTCGGAACATAATTATATTACTAGTACCTACACAAAATTTATTAACTAAACGATAACGATTTGCTTTTAAATAGTTTTAAGGAAAACACATTTTTTTAATGTTGCTCCACATGAGAATTTTTCTGCTGTGTCATGGGTGCATTTACAAAGATACAATTTCACATATACATGTCAACCTTAAACGAGAAGATTCGATTCGATTCGGCAGCAATCATCGGTGGATCACACAAAGAGTTGGTCCGTGCGAGAATCGAACCCGTTACCCGTTTCTAGGAACAATTTCTAGGAATTAAAAACGTAGTTATTTCTCCTATTCTTCGTTCCTAGAATCATAAAAACAGGACATAACTAGAATACTATGACAGGAGCATTTCTTGGAAGGTTTAGTTTCCATGTAACTTGGAAAAATAATGGTACCATAATGGGACACAAGCACAATGCCCCAACTTCCACGAAGGCGTACATTGTCAGACACACTAAATAAAGTTTTGTCAAAAACTTTATGAAGGTTTTTTAAATGACTACAGTCAGCAACAACACAGATAGACCTGCGGCTTGCTTGGTGGCAAGTCGTTACGTTTAGTTGTGTGTTGAACCAGAAGTGGACTATGATGATTTCTATCATAACTATCGCTGCGTTACATGAAGAGGCCGTCTGTGACTCTAACTCGAAACTAGTAGAGCTTTTCCTCCATTATTGGACGTGAGTAAACCGTGAATTTTAGTTAGTTCATGATCATTTTGATGTTGATATTACTTAACAAAAGTCAACTTACATCAAAAAAGGAAGGAATTACCATTTCTTAGACTTTTTTTTCAAAAAAGTTTGCAATTTGATTGATAAGATTCCAATTTTGACCGTTTATCACTGTGGCAGCTGCTTCCTCCCCATATATTTCTGTGTTGCTCCCTTTACTCGTATCGGCGTGAACTTATTTGTCGATGGATGATAGTCGTGATTAATTGTCCGTTTGTCACCCTTGTCCTCGAAAATAAAGGGTTCGGTGGTGTCACTGAACCAATTGACAAGGATGTCACATCTGCAGTTTATCAATGAAAACGTTCCGGGGCTGTGGACACCCTTACGGGTTACCAGTATTCTGGCTGGCTTCCACCAATCATATTCTTTGGTACACATAGCTTAGCACTCGTGGAAACGGACTCAGCTAAGCTACGTTTTTCGTATGGAAAGATGCGTGCTATGGATGTGTGCTATAGATGGCTTTGCTACTATCGATACATCGCTTATTCCTCGCACAGCTACATAGCTGAGTATTAGTGGAAACGGTCACACAGTTTCACAGCTTAGTTATTACTTTGTTGTAGCATAGCTACATAGCACATCTCTGGTGGAAAAGCACTCTAAGGTTTGTGAGAAATATGAGTGATGAATTACAGTAGCTTCAAGTTGAATGAACTCGATATAATATAAGTTATTATAGAAAATAACCTTTCGCAGAATGTCTCCATAGTTGCTTTTTGTATACACGTGTAATAAACTTTGAACGTCCCTTGTAATAGTTTCTTAGAAAACTAATATTATAATTTATTCAAATACATACTCTTTCGTCTTAAGTTTTTGGTTTATTTTCGGTCGGAGGCTATTTATTTTACTGAAAAATAATAAAGAAGATTTTCGAAGAACCTTTAAGTAGGATTATCTTCTATTTCTCGATATAATCAGCTTTATATTAGTAATTTTATAATAACGTAATGGGTTGGTCTATTATGATAAAAAATATTACTATAAAATTAAAGCTAAAGACTAATATACTTTTAAGGATTACCTTTAAGTAAAAACTTAAGATTCTGCCTTCGACTTGAGTCGTCTCCCTTGATAAATTAATTTTATTACTTTAAAATTAAATGGTTTGGTAATATAAATATGTTCACATATTTATCCTAATATACACGTGGTCAATTGGCTACTTAACAACTTGTTATAGGTTCGATTACCAAGACATAAAGTGTTAGAAGAAACAACACGCATCGACGTTCGAAGAAATATAATTGCATTATGTAATATCAGGACTGCGCGGTTGATGCGGTGGCTGGGCAACAGGTTGCCACACAACGTGTAGCGGTTTCGATTCGCACAAGAAGCAACTCTTCGTGAAGATTCACAAATTCTTGTTCCTGGTTTGAGTGTGACTGATGTGTATGTGAAATTGTGTGTCTGTAAACATACCTACAACACACGAGAAAATCCTCAAATATTAATAAAAGTAATATGACAACAACAAAGAAGACATTCCATAATAATTACAATTCAGTACTTCAACTCAGATAAGAAGTCAGGAAACCATTTTTACGTACAAATGTTTAATGAAAATCTCATCGATACCAAACCATCAATCATTAATTAGCAGCTGGCGATATTTTTAACATTTCCCCATTGTGTAAAGCTGAAAACTTCATGAATAAAATTAAATGCTTCCTGAAAAGATAAACGATGGTGCGCCATTGAATCACTTAATAATTAAACACGTCAATCATTGCGCGCCTTTTGTTTGTCTTGGGGGTGAGCAGACGAGCTACTTCGCAACAATATTATTTGGTACACCAAGATCATTATTTGTTTTGTGTGCGATGAGTGAAGTTTGATTATGTGTCTATTTATACGCGATTCTCGGAACAGGTAGGCTTATTGGATGTTCAATTTTGATTTGAATTAATATCTGCCTGGAAGCCCTGTTTTGGCGCCATATATAATAATATAACCATAATAGTTAGTAAAAATAAAAGAAGTACATTATTATATAATACAGCTATTCTCGCGCTGATGCACTCTCTGCTCGGCTCCTATTGATAGTAGCATCATATTGTATAACGTGCAGTCTCCCTCGATAAATAGGTTGTTCAACATATCGTCAGCTTATAAGTGACCACTGCTGGCCAAAGGCGTCTTCTTACACGGCGAAGGTTTGAGCACTAATCACCATGCTTGCTTAATGCGTGTTGGCGTTTTAAACCTGTAATTAGAAATGATAACCCCAGGTTTCCTCATAATGTTATTTTTCAACGTTTGACAGTGGTGTCTAAATAATCATATTATTATAACTCGCAAAAAGCCATATTGGCTTGCCATTAGATAAGAAGCGGACATCTTAAAACTCCGGGCCAATTGCAGACAATAGTAATTCATACCATATATATCATTAAACTAATGATCAGTAACCGCTGGTTACTCTTTATATACAAACAGACAGAGCCAAAACAAACAAGATGTATGTAACTCGTCTACTCCCAACTTTAATTACCGATAGCTAAATTACGGCCATACAATGCCGCTCGTGATTAATTGTTACTGATTATGTTGGAACACTATATCTGTGCATGTACCGTTCATTATCGGTCGGTAATTGGTTAAACGATGAACATGTCACGTTGGGACTGATAGGTAATCTTAAGTGGCTAATATAGGTTAGATGTTACGGTGAAGGAGGATTTTTTTTGGGAGAGTCATGATTCTGCCCAAATTGGGCCGGCTCGACCAGAGTGATAGCACGGTTTCACAGAAAACCGACGTGAAACAACGCTTGCGTTGTGTTTCGTTATGTGAGTGAGGTTATCGGAGGCTCAATTACTCCCCTTCCCAATCTTCCTAATCCCCGACTCACCAACAACCCTTAAATTCCTAACCCTCAAAAAGCCTTAATGTAGTAAATTGTGACGTCAGCATTTAATTTTGTAAGAAAAGAAAAAATACGTATCTAATGTTTTAAAATAGTCAACCAGGACATTAAAAAAAGTGGATACTTGTCTATTGTGTTTCTAAACTATTGAAACACAATATGATATAGTCATAGTTGAGAGAGTCGTTGTATTTGAAACAATGCTAATGGGTTAGCTATGGCAATCAGTTTACGAGTCGGATAATGGAAAGCATTTATCATTGATTATGAATGAGTACCACATTAAAGTTATCACTCATCATAGTAAGCAACTACATTTTAAGGACATAACACACTTAACGAGGACCGCTACAAGCTAGCAATTAACTTTTCATTTAAAGAACGTTAAATCGTATGTCGTCGTTACAAAAAAGCCTACAATGAGTGGCCAGCTTGCGGCTTGAGTCCTAGTTGACGTACCCGCCATGTGCTGAGTGCTCGCCGACAGCGAGTCAGGCGGCGGCGAGCCACCGCCAGTCGCAAGTGAAACATAGTCGCATTGCACGCTTGCAGCTCGCAGTCGGCGCGCTGTAAGCACGTTGGCAGCTAGCAGTAGCCACAAATCAAACAAATCGAAACCACGCAGTGTGAGAGCCGAGCTTGGAGATTGTTATGTATTTTGACCATTAACTGCCGTTAAGTTGTTAGCTCCATTATTAAACGGTCATATTATCACAATATAAAAATAAAAAGCTTCATTCCACACGAAACAACCATTTTCTTTACTGAATGCCACTTAGCGATATTGCCAAAACAGTAGCCAAGAATATGAAGAAAATATTAAAAAGATAAGCTTTAAAAACATGGAGATTTATATTTTGTTGTTGTACGAAATAGGCTTAAGCCTTACTGATCCGAAGCCTTCGGATATAAATGAAACAAACGCTTTTAAAAGATAAGCTGAGGGAAATAAAAGAGAGGTACACTGCGAGTGAATTGTGAGGGAGCAGGTACTGATGGTATATTTTTAGATGTTCCTAAATGGTTTCTAGAAAGAAAAATGGAGGAATACAATACCTATAAAATAAATGATATGAAATAGAAAGGATTTTGTGATGGGATGACGTTTGATGGGCAGAAATGGAAAAAGATAACGTAATATTATTTACTGAATGACATGCCACTTATACTAAGGTATTTTGGGAAAAATGGTATTCAAATAGAGGTATCTCTTGATGGTAAACGATCAGGTTTCATTGTCAGTCTAAAATTACTGGAGCATCTTTTTGGATATCAAATAATAATATAGAACCATATAGCGACCTAATGGAGATACCTAACGTCCCATATCAGTGACAGTCGAAAGAAAAAAATATTCACTTAACCACTAAAGTTTCTAATGTTCATAAAAAACTTAAAAAAACCGGCCAAGTGCGAGTCGGACTCGCTCATGAAGGGTTCCGTAACAGCAAGTAGATGACATAATATAAAAGTTATAAAATAACTTAACGTTGTATGAACGACAAAGTTATATTTGCGGTTTTTGAAAATGTTTTATTTCTTAAAAACTAATAATGATATCTGGTTCAAACCAATTTTCGTTGTTAGTTTCTATTGAAATCTACAGCATATATTTTTTTTAGTTTTCTCACTCTCTTATTTTAAAAGTTAGAGGGGGGGGGACACTCATTTTTCCACTTTGGAAGTGTCTAACTTTCAAACGGTTGATTTTGACGAAAAATGGTTTTAGGAACCTTAATGTCTTTTTTAAAGACCTATCCGTAGAAACCCATCACAGCTATGTCAGCAGAAAAAAAAATTGTTTTGAATCAGTTCCATGTATGGAGTGCCCCCTTTAATTTTTAAATTTATTAATTTTTATTCAAAATTCGAATAGCGGTTATTGAAATACATCATCCTACAAAGTTTCAACTATATAGGCCCAACAGTTTCGGAAATAAATGGCTGTGACATACGGACGGACGGACGGACAGACAGACATGACGAATCTATAAGGGTTACGTTTTTTGCCATTTGGCTACGGAACCCAAACGCCTTCAATTTTATTCATTGCCTTAATTTTTTTTAAGTCGGGTAATATCCCTAAAACCATCTCAAAAATTTTAAAAATACTATCCTAAAAACCGCATCAAAATTGGTTTATCCAAACGCGATATAATCTAGTACAAATAAACATACATACGTACAGAATAAAATCAGAAGTTCCTTTTTTGTAGTCGGTTAAATAGTTACAGGCTTATCTGGGTTAAAATGCAGATATGAAATAACCTCCTACACATTCCTACGTGTTTTTTTAAACAAACCAGTGCAGTACATTCAAATAAAATTCTTGTAACTCGAAAGCACACGATCACAAAATGTTCCCAGAAAAGTGCCGCGGAAATTTCATTTTTACACCAATAGAGGGCGCTTGGAGCACGTTCGCTTTTCGCAATAAGCTTTTAGTGGAACTAAACGACTCTTAGTGACGGAGAAACGTGAAAATTTTAAAGGAAAACCTAGTTTTGTTGTATTTATTGGTGTTTTGAGACAAAGAACTAAACAATAGACAAAAAATGTACACGCCACGATAGCTGAGTGGTTATGAACGAGATATCAATAAAATTCTCGGGTAACGTTTTTCTATTTTCGAAACTCTTCTTTTTTTAAACTTAACTTCTTTTTTTAATCTTACACACCAGGAATTTCTCCTGTGTCACGGGTGCGTTTACAAACATACAAGTTCACATACACATTACACCCAGACCGACAACAATTTGTGGATTGCACAAAGCATTCCTCTGTGCGGAAATCGAACCCGCGACACGTTGCACAGCAGCCGGTTGCCCAGCCACCGCGCCAACCGTGCAGTCATACTATGTAGGCGATCGTGTTATATATCGTATAACTGGTAAAAAGCGAATGTAAAGTTGAAAACGTGTTATTAACGGTCTAAAGTATATGAAAAAATACTCAATGTTATGTTAATTCTAGACCCTTTTTTGATAAATTCCAGGATCGCGATTCTATAAATATCCACTCTAAGTAAAAGCATCAATCATGAGAGTAACAAATCATTTGTAACAGTCCGAATATAGGGGAAGGGTTCACATCGTGACGTCATCGTTCATTCATTATAAAAGGGTCAGTTCACAATTCCAGCATTTCTCTTGCGAAATTAATCTTTCTTCTTTAGTATCAAATCTGGAATTGTGTGTAATGGGATGTTGTTCTTCCAATATAGCCTTTTGTGTCATGATCAACAGCCCATAGTCCCAGCGATAGTCCACTGCGGGAGTATGAGCATGAGTATGATCGAACAGTAGGCACGGTTGCTGAGCAACTGGCTGCCGCGCAACGTGTAGCGTGATTGATTCCTGCACGGATAAATTCTTTGTGTGATCTACAAATTGTTGTTTCGGGTCTGAGTGTGATAGGTATGTGAACTTGTATGTTTGTAAATGCACCTACGGAATAAGAGAAAAACTAGTGTGTGGCAACGTTTAAAATTACAAAATATTAAAATAATATGAGGGTTTACTATAATCGCCGTGCTTTGCTAGGCAAACGGGTTCTAGATAGCAGT
This sequence comes from Spodoptera frugiperda, assembly GCF_023101765.2. Taxonomy (NCBI): domain Eukaryota; kingdom Metazoa; phylum Arthropoda; class Insecta; order Lepidoptera; family Noctuidae; genus Spodoptera; species Spodoptera frugiperda. Next base: position 13,289,458 of record NC_064237.1, read on the forward strand.
AAAAGAGATTCAGGTTTATCAGAGAGCACTGTTGACCATTCTCCATCAAATATTTTAAGTGAATCCACTTTTACATAGCTCTAACTATCTTTTTTCGGAAAATAGCCAAAGCCAGGAAAATCGGTACCTAATCCGTAAAATTAATCAAAATCAACTTGAACCATAAAAGATCGTCATCCCTCCAACCAAACTACGAATAGTATCCTTCCTTAAAAACAGTAGCACACAGAACTACTCACAAAAAGGGGCCGTAAACAGAAGCCAATCTATTTTATACCTCGTAAACCGGCCTACAATGTTGCTGAGATGTTTTAAGTTAGTATCTACAAATAGAATTACATAAATGTTCATTGTGGGGAAACCTTATAAATGGTTGAATGGGAACTTAGTATACATTTCACTAGACATGAGTAGTTTTATAGGTGTGTTAGCTGTTTTATTCATTACTGACTAATTGCTCCTGCCTCCGTCTGCGTAGAACAGTGACTCTGGATAATTTACTCTCGGTCTCAGTTTGTTTGTATGTTAGTTACTCAACCACGTCAAAACGGCTGAAAGGTTCGGGATGAAATTTGGAATAGGGATAGATTGTGCACAAGAATAACACATAGGCTAATCAGCATACTTTTTATCCTACGGAAACGCGAGCGAAGCCGCGGGCAGAAGCTAGTGCTTTCATACATTGGGAAACCGTGAGCAATACTTTTCTTCATAAAATTTTATAAGGATTTTATACCATACATTATTCAACTGATATATAATTTAATAAATATTAGGTAAATATAGTACTACGTGGGAATATAAGATCAACTGTAGCAACTTTATAGCCGCGCATAACTTTATCCTATTCATATTAAATGTTGTATGTATTACCCAACCACATTGTTTTGGGACTTTTCAAACCAAATGTTCTTTGAAGTGTGTAGATGTTTTGTTTGTGTAGTGGATTTTGTTATATAACGTTGTGAGTCTGTCTACTATTTTATAAACTGACTAGTTACTCTCGCTGCTTAGCTCTTATTAATCGTAATGTGATGTTTTCCCGGGGCTGTGGACTGTCTTACGAGTCACCAGGACACCGGCTCGAAAAACAGAAGCGGGGTAGTTTTTAGTTAGGAAGAGTCTGACAGTCTCTCGCCTCGCCTCCTCGATAAATGGAAGTTGAACCTAAATTTAACCTGGGTAATTCAAGGTCCGAGTGAATAGGTTGCTTATGGGCAGACGTGTTTCATCGAAGGCCGCATCATTGCATACCACCAGACGCGATAGTCGACCAATCAAGTGTATACAAAAAATGTAGTATAAAAAAATGGACTATCCAACACAAAATGATTATTCAATTCCAACAGTTAAAGATTGGCGCGTTCAAAAGCGAACAAACAGACTCTTTAGCTATAAGTATCAGTATAAAAGAGAAACATGGATAGAAGATTATAGTACATTCTTAAACAAAAATACCATTTACATTTAAGAGTATTGTGCTTCATATAAATGTATGTAGTGTCACCATCTTTCCATAAAACATACCTTATCCTCATTTCTCCAGAGGTATGAAAAGATAGCCATAAAACATGTAAACGACTGACACTGCCCTGTTTCGGGAGACTCACAGAACAGTTAGTGGGGTGCCAACGTTCGGGTAAATTGGACATTTTATTTATGTCCTGTTAAAAGTAGAGATTGCTATTACTATTGTGGCTTTATGTCTGACCAAATGTTCTGTTTCTATGATTCTCTTATATGATGTTTAGTGGCATGTAATCTTGTTTCGAATTGGGATACTTCGGTAATTTATAAATGTCGTGGTAGCTCGGAGGTTTAAGGTTTCTCATGCATGACCAATATACGAGTAAATACAAATTTGAGTTTACAATATATCCTGATAATTTATGTTTGTATGGAAGATATGACGATTGATAGGATGTATGGTCCTTGTAGTGATGTGTGTAATGTTGTAGGTGCGATTTGATTCGATAAGTACCAATGTGACTATTTTCAAGTTACATGTACTTTCTAAGATTATTTAGACGCTACTAACTAACAACGACTACTTAGGTAGATACCTAATTTCTTTTTAAGTTAATTAAGTATTCTTAAAGCTATCCGTTTCAATTTTACTACACCTTTTAACTACTTCAGTAAATTAAATGAACTGTGAAAAGTACTATAAAATTTAAAGCCGTCAACTTTTTAACGATCATTTTATCAATGAGGGAAATTAAGTAATAGACAGTGAACTTAACATTGGCACTAAGTTTAAACTTAATCTGTTTTAGTCCGTCTAGGAGCTAAGCAGAATTTAGAAACGAGTTTACAGCTGCAGTACTTGCCACATTAACCGCCACGTCGGGCACTGGTGACCAACGCTTCGCAGATGCCTTCAGCAGTTTCATTTCGACAGTCAATGCTTTAATTAAAGGTATGTGCATTTCTGTACCCCCCTTTTTTTAGTGGTGAAAATCATCCAATGACTTCTCTCGCCAGGGCGAGGCGAGAGGGAATGTCATACTCTTACTGACTAAAAACCACCCCGTTCCTACTCCTGCCTGTCGAGCCGGAGCCCCGGTAAACCCGCTAGGTAGTCCGCAGCTCCGGATTAGGCATCAGCCCTACTGGGCCTGATCTGTGGTGGTCTGATGGCTATTTCAGTACCCTGAAATATCCATTAAAATTAAAATAGAAAATGTTAAAACATATCTTTTCTCATATTAATGTAATCGACCAATTATTAAACCCAACTACAGTGAAAATGTAGACCGTAAAATAATAATATTTATCTCTCGTGTACAATCCCACGAACGTTAATAATTTTCCTAGTAAATTAATAAACTTACGGTTCTTGTTACATTATATTATATCAAGAATTTAGGGTTGATGAAGTTAAAACTGAGCTCAAATTATTTCTGGATTATATTCGTATTACATGGTTTCTGAACCCTAATTAAATAAGTCTTTTATTTCCAGACTGAATTCTAATAAAGATGCCTATCAACGCCTCAAAGTCAGCGAGCACCATCCAAGCTATACAGGGTGCTCTGAGAGTGCTGACAGCGTTGCAACTCACTTCGTACCAGTTTCCAGAACAGAGCTGTGTTTTTGGTAAGTGGAACCAGTTTTATAATAGTCTTGTAGATTATTTTAATCAAATACTTTCCAAGATATATAGATTAAATTGAAATATCGCGTGACGTCACTTGGTACGTTATACTTACGTGGAAATGACATATTTGCTCCCACTCCTAAACTTTGATTAGTTTTATCTAAGTATTTTTTTCTTTAATGAGAAATAATAAAAAAATTATTGTCTAATATTTTTTCATCACTTAACTGACGGACTATATAGATTTTGTAATTTTCGTAGCCTGTCACCATTCCTATTATTCCTATGTGGTGAGAACTAGCTTATTTAAAATTATTTGAATTATAATCTTTAGAAACATATTTTTTTTTAATTTCTTTTTCGAAGATGGTGCATCATACGACTACATAATAGTTGGTGCTGGTACCACTGGGTGTGTGGTTGCCAACCGACTGACTGAAGACAGTAACACAACAGTACTTCTCATTGAGGCTGGAGGGGATCCTCAAGTTGAAGCTGGTGTAAGTATACGATTGAATATGAACCTTGTTTCTATTATGTTTGAGTAGAAATTCGATTGAATCTTGGGTAAATTGTGGAATAAGCATAAAATTCTAAAGGGCGTCAATGATATATGATAAGTAAATATAGTAAACTTTTTCAGCTCCCATTACTACTTCCATACCTGAAACAAAGTGATTCATCATGGAACTATACGACAGAACCTGATGGAGTCTCGTCGCAGTGCCACAAGCAGTACAAAGATGACATGTCCATCGGGAGAGTCCTCGGCGGTTCCAGTTCATCCAGCTACCTCCTATACTCCGTGGGCAATCATTACGATTACGAAAACTGGGCAGAAATAGTCAACGATAGCACTTGGAAGTGGGAGAATGTTCTACCATACTTGAAAAAGTCCCAAAGACTTGAGGAACCCTCCATCATCAACTCCTCCCAAGGACAGTTTTTCGGAACCGAAGGAAACGTGGGCCTTACTCTTTAATTAACAAACAAAAGAGATAAATACTTCAAAGTGTTCGAAGAAATGGGAAACCAAATACAGGTGGCCTTTAGTGGAAATAATTCCTTAGGCTACTCTGATGGCCTGTTCACCATATCTGATGGTATCCGGCAGAGTACTGCTATTTCTTACTTAGTGCCCATCACAAACCGACCAAACTTACACGTTTTAAAGAATACTGTTGTGAAGAAAATTATATTTGACGCTTTCAATAATGCTGTTGGCGTTGAAGCGTACACTTATGACAAAAGATATATTATAGTGAAATCTAGAAAAGAAGTCATTGTATCGGCTGGTATTGTCAATTCTCCAAAGCTTCTAATGCTATCAGGAGTCGGTCCAAGAAGCCATCTGTATAGCCACAAGATCGCTACAATATCTGATCTACCAGTTGGAAAGAACTTGCAGGACCATTTGGCGGTGACTATTTTGTTCAATATAACAAACCTGATATATCCTTATAGACCTTACAATCCTCACAAGTATCCAGCCTCAGTTGTAACAGGCTATGTGTCTTTGAACGAGTCTAGTAACTATCCTGACTACCAGACTATCAATTTTGTGAGTCAACCTTCGTACCTCATGAGCTATTGCACCTTCACTTACAGTCAGACTGACGAGATCTGCAACAGTATGATCGGGACTGGTGTCAACTCAGAGATGATGTTTTCTATAGTAAACAAGCAATTATACAAGTCAAGAGGAGAAATTCTCTTGAAGAGTCGCGACTTTACGGAAGATCCTTATATTTATACCAATTACTATACAGAGGAAGAAGATTTAGATGACTATGCGAGAATAGTAGAAGATTTTATGAAGATTTTGGACACAGAGACGTTTCAGAAAATTGGGGGGACGTTTCAGGATCCTAAACTACCTGAGTGCAGAAATTATACAGTGGGTTCCAGAGACTATTGGAAATGTTATATAAGATGCATGACAACTTCTGAACATCATTATAGCAGTACCTGTGCTATGGGATCTGTGGTAGACTCCAGATTAAGGGTGTATGGTGTGAGAAGACTAAGGGTCGCTGATGTTAGTGTCATGCCATACCCTACCGCAGGAGGTACGTTAGGTGCTGCGATCATGATTGGAGAGAAAGTGTCTGACATGATCAAGGAAGACAATCAAGGCAAGAGGCGGTATTGTTGCTAATATTGTATCATTATTTTTTGTAGTAAAATATAAATAAAGTGTTCTTTTCATTTTTTTCATCATAATTATCATCAATAATCTACTGTTCCACGCTTACCAGGCGGCTTCGTAGTTTTTAAAGTATCAATGGTAGCCAAACTAATCTAAACCCATCTGTAATTACATTTTTGCAAACAAAAGTAAATTTAGATCCCATCTTGGATTAAAGATAAAATCAAATGCAAAATAAAAGCAATTTACGACCCAGATTATTTTGCTAAAGACTCTCAATTTGGAAATAATGAAGAAAACGTTTGCCCAGAACGGGGTTCGTTGACAATAATACTAATCTGTTGAGACTCCGAGCTGTTTGAATACAAAGACAATTCTTTATTTAATGACAAACGATTTGTTTATCGTTTTGACAAATTTTCTAGACAAATGTGAGAGATTATTTGGTATCATTGTTACCTAATGTTTGGAAGCAATCAGGCACTAGGTATTTTGGACCAAATACTATTGTTATTACTAAATACCTACTATTTCTAAGAACACCAAAACAGTAGCATGATCATAGACATATTTCTATGACATCTACAGCTTGTTTAAAGATTCAATTGAGAGGTAGTTTCAAAGGAATTTCCAGATTTAACCATCTTGTATCTTTTATAAGTCCCCATTAAAAAAGTCGCAAGTAATTAAAATATTCTGCTGCAAAGGATCTTAATGTCTTCAGCAAAAAGAAGTTACTCTATATAACACCTATAAAGGTGTTACCTTGTATTTAATGCGTTAAGTTATCTGTAAAGTCAAGTTTTATGCCATTTTTATAGTTATGGATAAAATTAAAAGCAAATCAGTTGAGATTTACTAGCTTTTACTTGCAGCTTTACCCATGCTAATAGGCTGATGTCTTTTTGGGTTCGTTTACGATAATTAAGAGTACTTAATTATCGTAAACGAACGCGTAATAGGTTGAGTAGATAAGGTGAAAATAAGTAAGGAAAATCTTAAATGAAACAAAGTTACTTTATTTTAGAGTATTCACTCAAGGTACACTAATATATAACACACCGCTGTTAAATTTCCACAATTTGTTTTGTGTTTTAATCATTTTACATAGAGTACCTTATCAAAAATAACAAAACATCACATTCACCCAGTAACTTACACTCTGCCACTGTCTTATAGAACAACAAGTAGGTAAAATGAATAGAAAACCATGGATGAAACAACCTACAAACGTTACACACATTTCAAATTCTCCATAGACAGTCGAGATGTGATTGCCATCTCACCACAATGTACAGTGGAGGACAGATCCGTCTGACCATTTTAAAATTTTATTGCTTGAACCCAGTCAAAACATTGAGTGATACCCCATAAATGTCTAATTAAAAAAAGTGATAAAGTCGCAGATTCGTGACGCAACTCGTGTCCCATAGCCAGTGGTGCGTTTGAAGTTTTTTGGCTACCTGAGATGACGACAGTCAAGGTCATCATGGGGCGGGTCTAGAGAGCGAATCTCATCAGGTGCAAGCAAACATTAACTTAGTGGTGGTCAGGCGCATGTGACCACTATTGTACCACTCAAGACAGAACTCAATGAAAGTAGGATTAGGTAAATCTCCTTCTCTGAACACACGGCCCGATGATTTCTTCAACCCATTCTTGGTAATGTTTTAACCTAATTTAAACAGGTTAGCGGATTTGTTTTTGAAGTTTGATACATACAAAGTCTAAAAGTCAAAAATATTGATCAAAGAAATAACATAACCAATAATATAATTATAATTGTACCAAAATCTCTGTTCAAAACAAACAATAACAAACGATAAACACAATAATCTGTATCTGGAAACAGAAATAACTTATTGTCAATGTGTTTTCATTAAGATGTACCTAACGTTTATACAGAACCATTTAAGTTGGCGACAAGTTACCATTGTCGCTGCCAGTATTGTGGTGGGGAAGTGCGTGGCACACCGAGTAATACTTGACGAAGATTCATTTTCAAAATGTATAAGCTTTTTGGAGGTAAAAGGTTCATAGAGGGTTCTAATAAATAACTCAATGATGGCGTGAATCGAGCGTCTATTATTTGATTGAGAGAAATTTATATTCATTGTTTATTTACGTGCCATTGTTTTTGTAATTTAATAACGAGATGGTCACTAGTTCGCAAATATTGTAGCTACCATGGGTTAGGAAGAATTATTGGAATTTGAGATTACCAAAGAGTGAGTAGGTAATTGCATAATTCTAATACCGAATGGAAATGTATCTCCAAAGAAGTATTAAAAACAGTATGAAGATAATTGATTTGATATAAAGTAAACGTAATATTTTTTGGGACAAGCCCACTTTCATTCATCATCCCTAAACCGCTGCAGCTCCTGTAAGTCAGGATCTACAGTAGATACAACCATGAAACACCGGAATACTGAAGTCCAGTGCGTCTCAGGGACATGAATGACTGTCTAGGATCCTCCACCGAAATAAATCAGAATATATAATTAGAGGAGAACAAAAAACCGGCCAAGTGCGAGTCGGACTCGCACATGAAGGGTTCCGTAACAGCAAGTAGGTGACATAATATAAAAGTTATAAAATAACTTGGTTTTACATAGTGGTTGTATGAACGACAATGTTATATTTGCGGTTTTTGAAAATGTTTTATTTCTTAAAAACTAATAATGATATCTGCTTCAAACCAATTTTCGTTGTTAGTTTCTTTTGAAATCTATAGCATATATTTTTTTCAGTTTTCTCACTCTCTTATTTTAAAAGTTAGAGGGGGGGGGACACTCATTTTTCCACTTTGGAAGCGTCTAACTTTCAAACGCATGATTTTGACGAAAAATAGTTTTAGAAACCTTAATGTCTTTTTTAAAGACCTATCCATAGACACCCATCACGGATATGTAAGCTGAAAAAAAATTTTTTTTGCATCAGTTCTATGTATGGAGTGCCCCCTTTAATTTTTTAATTTATTATATTTTATTCAAAATTCTAATAGCGGTTACCGAAATACACCATCTTACTAAGTTTCAACTTTGTTGGCCCAACAGTTTCGGAAATAAATGGCTGTGACATACGGACGGACGGACGCACGGACAGACGGACAGACAGACAGACAGACATGACGAATCTATAAGGGTTCCGTTTTTTGCCATTTAGCTACGGAACCCTAAAAAAGTAAACGTATATCTTCATTAAAGAATGTACAAACCCCAGAACTTAATTTCACACTCCTATCCTGTATCCAAAGTGTAGTTCTATGATTCCTATCACAAAGATATTATGTGTTAATGTTTATTTAGTTAAAACTCGTTCCCTCCACGTGTCTCCAAACCCTAAGCCGCAGTTTTCGCTTGGCAGTTCTAACACAGCTGAGGTGTACTGTATCTCCAATTAATTATGTATTCAACCACTGTTTGTCTGTTTGTGCAAACAATTTATGACAATAGTTGTACGTTCCAACAGTTTTGTTGATTATTCTAAATAATTAATGTGAGTTTACAATATATCCTGGTAATTTTGAGGGATTTGTGTTTGTATGGTGGATATGATGAATGATAGGATGTATGGTGCTTATAGTGGTTGGTGTATTATTGTATAGGTGCGTTCTGGTGATGATTTTGAGTAACATAAGTTAATTTTTCGAAGCTATATAAATACTTTCTCATACACCACTGTAAAAAATTTAAGGAAAACATCGTGAGGAAACCTGGGCTTATAATTATAAGTTTCAAATCCGCATTGGGCAAGCGTGGTGATTAATACTCAAACCTCCTCCGTGTGAGAAGAGACCGAAGAGGCGAGGTATGTGCGTTTTGATAAGTATGGAGCTCTAGTAACTCCATCGATTGTCCGCAGCTTCGAACCGACCCTCAGACCTGCTGGGCCGCATCTGTGATGATCTGATGGCTCTTTGAGGCGACAGACCTCTCTGATAGACTTGAACCTTTTAAATTGAGATATTCAAATAACAACACTAATCAAATAAACATTCGGTACATTATCATGAAACACCAACACATTGAGAGTATTTTCTGTGAATTCCGGCATCAGAATGAATAATACTTTACTTGTATAACAGGCAGTTAGAGGATAAATTAATGGTGTTAAATAATGGACGAGACGCTGTGAAACATTGTACAAGTTGTACAATTATGTACATTCATAAATAAATAGAACTATCCAGTACTTAGCCTTAATGAAAGAAAGTAAAGTGATAAATTCTGAGGACACGGACCGTGAGCAGTTTTATAGGTTGAGGGCTCTTCTCCACCAGAGATGTGCTATGTAGCTATGCTATGAAGATGTAATAGCTATGCTGTGAAACTATGTGACCGTTTCTACTGATACTAAGCTATGTAGCTGTGCGAGGAAGATGCTCGAGTATACGATGTATCGATAGTAGGGAAGCCATCTATAGCACATATTCACAACACACATTCATAGCACGCATCTTTCCATATAAAAACATAGCTTAACTGAGTCCGTTGCTACCAGTGCTAAGCTATGTGTACCAATGAATATGATTGGTGGAAGCCAAACGCATCCATAGCAACGTAACATAGCAAATCTCTGGTGGAAAAGCACCCTGAAACTAGTGGTTTCTCGTACTTATTTTAAGTTATTTTATCAATTCTCCATTCTATCTGCTTTTCTTTACAAGTTTAACTTAAAAGTGCTCCAAGTATTAAAGTTCTTATAAAACTATTTTAATTACCATAAATCACGACTTTTAAGTTATGACGTTTTTTCGCTTGATTACACATGAATGTTTAAAAAGAAGCTAGTTCATTATTAGATTTTTCAGCTTATTTACGTAACTATTTGACAACGAACTTAATAATAATTAATCTAGTGTCTCACGAAAGTTTTACTAATAATCTGAATATGCTAATTACCATGTATAGCAGACTCAATTTAAGTCTTCACGCAGTTATTCTAATAATATTATAAACGCGAAAGTTTGTATATTTGTTTCTTTGTAACTCCATCACGTCAAAACGGCTGAAGGGATCTGGAATAACACATAGGCCAGAAACTAGTTGTTACAATAAACAGCAAAGAACACAAAAGCCTTGAAAGATTAGCAAAACATATTTTATTTTTGAGAGAGCTTGTTTGCAGTTTAATACATTGAACGCCGTGGTGGTCACCAGTGACCGACGTTAAGGGAGGATTTGCCTTCAACAGTTTCCTATTGGCAGTCAAAGACTTAAAGTTCAATGAAAACAAACTTACACACATACATACATACACGTTATAGGTACGTAGCAAAAACTCATTGCCTCGATGTAATGTACACAGTTCGTCTATTTTCAGTTTCCTTAAGGAAGGCTTCCGCAAAGCAGTTTTCAATTAAGTTCCTCGCTAATGTGTGCACATCTTTTATTCATGGGCCGGGACCTACTTCGGCGATGTAAGCAACAACCTCATAATACTTACTTGGTTTAATGTTATTTTTAAGTTGGGTTTAAACGTTACAATGTTGCCTATGGAAATCTGTGGAAATTGTCAGCCTTTTTTTTGAGGGGAGGAAATCATCCAATGACTTTTTCGGACTTGGGTGAAGCGAGAGGGAGTGTCAGACTCTTACTGACTAAAAACCACCCCGTTCCTAATCCTGCTTCGCCTCGGTATATACGCTACATAGTCCGCAACACTGGATCGGGCATCAGCCCTACTGGGCCCCATCTGTGGTGGTCTGATGGCTATTCGAGGCACACGCGGAACGCGTCATTCGCACGGGTCTGGTTCTGGTCGGATGGCGAGCTACCCTTGCTCACCGTCCGCACTCCGAAAATTGCAAGCCTGCCTTTCATAAAAATTGCTTTGGTTTAAGAAAGTAATATAATTTTTTTCAGATTTTCTCTTCCGAAATTAAGTTACACTGTAACTAATAAACTAGTATACATATTCCTTCAAAGAATTACATGCTCCATGCCTGTATAATTATGAAATCTCGATCTAAAGTCATAAGCCATACATTGCAGAATGCAGCGCACACGAGTGGTGTACAATGGACAGTGACCGGCACATTGTGGGTTCTAGATACATATACTCGTATACTGCGTATATATATGTATATTATATAGCAGCATTGAATATCACACGTGTTACTAGTATGCTAATATTATACGGGCTCTGGTTTAGTTAGGACAGTCTCGGTATAATGTAATATGGACATGCAGACTTAGCTAAGGAAAATATCAAGCACGTACTATTGGTTTACAGATAATCATAATATTGTCACGGTGCTTTCCGGACGGTAAGGTTCCTGCTTCTCAAGACGAATAGGTTAGTAGACATGGTATGAAAATAACAATCTAAGTGACTACTTAACACTACTACTTGACGGAGTCGTCAGTTAGATAATTAAAAAGTATTACATAAAGTATTAGACATGTATTTTTTTTTATTTTGTCATATAAAGTTATAATGCTTAGTTAAAACTGAGTAAAGTTTAGGAGTGGGAGGTGGTTACGTCACTTTACCCTTTAAGTTTTCCTTTCTTAGCGTCGCATAGAATAACCTTTAACTATTATACATTAGATGCTTTAGGCATTAAATATTATTAACTAGAATCGTCTGAACAGTATTTTTCACGAAACGAGACCCAAATTTTCTGTATAAAATGAAAAAGTGAAATGAAGGATCGAATTCGCCTCATCGCCCTCACAGAGTATTATTCAATGTACCATGTGGTATAGGGACGGAGGGAACTCGGAGTCACTCTTCGGAGGAAATCATTCAAGTAATTTATGATTGGATTACCTCCGCTACACTCCAGTGACGTTTCCACATTATTTTATTAGGAAAAAGCGGTCAAAATGGAGTGGATTTGGAATGGCTGTAACGTTTGGAGTACGGTATTTTATAGGAAATGGAATAAAAATAAGGTGATATTATGCTTATTATTTCCATAAGATATAAGACGTATTTAGATCTGCTACAGACTATGGCGCGTCGCGTTTCACGCGTGCCTCTAGAGCCATCAGTCCACAACAGATGGGGCCCAGTAAGAACTGATGCCCTATTCAGAGCTGCGGACTACCTAGCGGGTTTACCGGGGCTCCGGCTCGAAAAGTAGGAGTAGGAACGGGTGGTTTTTAGTCAGTAAGAGTTTGACACTCCCTCTCGCCTTGCCCAGAAGTGGTTGGATGATTTTTCCCCATCAAAAAAATCAATTTCAACACATATCGCAGAATAAATTGAAACCCTATGTGGTACATTATTCAATATTAGTTCTAGAACAATTAACTAAAACTCATTATCAGAATGCATTCGCTTCATTACAAACAATTTGTGAGCGAAAAGTTAGTTCGTTTACTCGTCACACGCTGATTAGAACATTCGTATGCATGTGTTTCAATTACGGGAAATTAGACCTTATTGACAGTGCGTTGATAGGCTAATTAAATTGTATTAATTAGTATTTAGTATTATTGTAGCTACATTATGTAATAGTGTTAATGTCCATGTTTGATTATATTAGCTAGTTCAGCTATGTATTGTATATGTTTAGTATGAGTTCGGAGTAGGAATGGGGTGGTTTTTTTTATCAGGGAGAGTGTGACACTCCCGCTCGCCTCATCCAAGGCGGGAGAAGTCATTGGAAGATTTACTCCTAAAACAGGAAAAATACGCTTTGTTCCTTTTTCATAGAATAAAAACGTGAAAATATTATTTTCGTAATTAAACGCTCTTTTTAATGTAGATTATACACTACGTAGAATTTTTTATTTTAAGGGTTCCAAGAACGTCCGCTGTCTATCTGATCATCCATTAATGTTGTAAAAAATAATGCTTCAGTAAATTTGTTATGGTTACTTATTTACTTGTAATTTTCAAAGAAAATATAGTTTTTAGAACAAATAATAACAGATATTTTATGAAACTAACGACCATATCACCTAATTGTCAGCGACGAGCACCGCCCATGCACCCGGCAACACCAGGGGAGTCATAAATGGCTTGATGGCCTTTTAATGTCATGTTCATCATAGCATAACCTCTTTTCGTTGCCATATTTCTTTGAAAAAATTTAAATCAATTACAGAGTCGCCCCTACTACCACTCGAATGTAACTAACTTTAAAGCCCTGATACTGGTTATTTTTAAACCAGAATTCAGAATTCATAGTATTTTCCTTATTTACAGCTACCATATAAAATCTACCATAACACTGAAAGATATCACAGTTTACATCTCCTAAACATATTGATTAAACAACTTCACGAAATGGGGACCCGAAATCCGAACGATCACTCGGGAAGCTAAATTCGGTATAAAATATATGCCCAAGCTATCAATGCTCCGAAACTGGCCATTTCGAGGATGGGCCCGAATACATCTGGAGTATACACAACGACACGTCAAACTAAACAGAACCAGTTTATCATGACCTCGCTTTGTATGCTCTTTCCATACATTTAAAGGTTAGTTTATACTGGTTTGTTAAGCCTGATATGCAGCCCTGGGTTCTATGTTACGACCACATGGGACCCTGGCTTGGAACTACTAGGATTATGAAGGCTATTTGCTCGAGGTCAGTGTTTTGTTAAGTAATCTTCTCCTAATTTTGCCGTAACCTCCTTTTTTCTAGGACATTTTAGGTCTTACATACGTACTCACAGTCATTATTTTACTGGTTACTTAACCTAGTCTTTATCAATTGTTTTTGAATCAAAACCGTTGCTGATGAATAATTACTTTTTTGACTTTTATTGAAGGGTATAATGTGGTAAATTAAAATTTAACTAAGTGATAGCTGTTTTCACCATCCTCTCTTACCCTTAAAAAAACCGATGTGAAAAAATGTTTGCGTTGTGTGTTATCGTGTGAGTTAATTGACTGGAGGCCCAATTAGCCTCCTCTAAAATCTCCCCAATTCCTGAAACAATACTCATATTCCTAACCCTCAATAGGCTGGCAACTGTAACGCCTTTGGGGTTTCGGGTGTTCATGATTGCTTACCATCAGGTGATCCGTTTGCTCGTTTAGCGGCTTATCCCTTAAAATCATTCTTTCATATTATATATTTTTTTCACATTCTAGTATGGCCAGTTATAAATAAGTGCACTTATGCATCTAACATTTCAGGGTTTTTAACAACAGTAATTATATACCAGAAAGCGTTTCATATACTGTTACAAAATATATAGGTTTAAACAAAGTCTATAATTTTATTATCAGTACTGAGTAATTTAAATTAGACAAATTATGATAAGATAAAATTATATATTTCAATTTAGACAAAATTTAAATTGTTTGTAATTTAATTTGTTTAATTTGTACATCTGTTCTAGGAATGTATCGATAATTTCTTCTAGTATATAGTACGTGCGTCAATGATACCAATTTAGATAGAGATATATCGTGTTTTTGAAATAAATAAACCTCTTTCTTGTATCCACAGGGTGTGTTGAATTTTTTTTAAAGAAAGTTGTGATTTTTATTTGTTGAAATGCCTTATTTTTTATTTGATAATATTATACTGTAACTCTTTGTCATGGCTAGCCTACCGTATAGGTGGAATCTGGAACTTTGATTTCAGTGAGCATTTTAGTTTAAGTTTACTGGACACAAAAATATTATATTCCTCTGCGCTCCCTATGGTTGACTGTCAGAGAATGCCGGAAGGCATTATGTCCGCCATTCACTGTCATTTCTGTGAAGAAGTATAAATAAAAAAATAAAATTAAGCAATTGACTCGGCAGTCATATTTGCGAACACTCGTCAAAAAAGGTATATACTAAATATGTCCCCCATTTCATACTTTGGTTCCCTTTATATTATTTCTCGGAATATTCACTTACCAACGAAATGTCTTTTCAATACCGCTCCTATATCTCACACGACTGAGTAGGTGTGAAAGCTGTAGTCATTACAAATTGAGGTTTTTGGAAAACATAACGACTGACTTCTATATTAAACGTATAGACGCACATCAAGCTATACAAACACTTTACATGATTTTCAACTTTAACATTTTGTAATAGAGACCAAAATTCTTTGAAGATATTTGTCAGGAAGGTTAGGTTGATGTGCGTGTGGATTTCGTAATAGAAATATTTATGTCAGTAATATGTTTGTCCATAGATTTGTATAGGTCTCATTGAGTGAGCTCTTTTCAAACGTTTAGTATTTAGTCCAGATTTAGGTTTTGCGAGATAAAAGTCAAAGTCAAAGTCAAAGCATTTATTTCAATTAATCCTAAATTAGGCACTTTTGAAACGTCAAATTGAATTGTCCGTCAGTCTGTCTGTCAGTGAAGCTAGGCGCTCGTTCCAAAGTGTTGCTTCGAATGGAGAAGAACGAGCAAGAAACTCCATCGTTACTCTTTTCAAAAAATGTTTTTTACAATATCTCTGATACATTATTTGATCATTTACCTATTGTATATATATGTAGGAACAATGTAACGACAATACGACGTCAAAACTATGGGACAATAAAACCAATTTGTAAAGAATATAAATTAAAAAAGCGGGTTGTTTCAAACATAGTGCCCACATATGTACACTTACAATTTTGAAATAATGCTTCTATACAAATAAAAAATAATCTTTAATTAAATTTTTCAAATAAAAAAAAATATAACTGCTTGATGCCACAGGATCCCTAGACTACATTGGAACAAATTAATACTTTAATTTAACGTGTAACTAGTGATCGTATTAGAGCACCGTCTAGTGTGAGCGAGTGTCCAGTGGAGCCGGACCAACATGCTGCCACACATTTTTATCTTCAATATAATCTGACAGTTTATAATATGCCTGTTTACACAGTTCACGCTTTATACAAGATTTAAATTTTTTCTCGTTCAGATTCAGTATGGTGGCTGGTAGTTTATTGTAACACTTAACACAAAATCCCATGAAGGATTTCTGTACCTTGGACAGTATGAATTGAGGTATAGCTAACTTATTTTTAGCTCTAGTATTAAAATTGTGTCTGTCGCTCCTTTTTTCAAACAATTGTTGATTTTTTCTCACGTACATAATATTTTCGTAAATGAATTGAGAAGGCACTGTAAGAATGTTTATAGTTTTAAATAGTTCTCTCAAAGATTCGCGACGGGGCAAGTTATATATTGCTCGAATAGCTCGCTTTTGCAAAATAAAAATTGATTCTACATCCGCAGCTCGCCCCCACAGCAAAATGCCGTAAGACATTATGCTGTGAAAATAACTAAAATAAACAAGCCTTGCCGTACCTACGTCCGTTAGCTGCCTAATCTGTCTAACTGCATAAGCAGCTGAGCTTAGTCTCCCCGAAAGTGCTTTTATATGGGGCCCCCATTGTAATCTGTCATCTAATGTGATACCCAAAAATACAGTCTCCTTAACAAATTCTAACTTTTGTCCGTTCAAAGCAACATAACATTCGTTATTTTGTACGTTTGGCAAGCAAAATTTAATACATTTGGTTTTTTTCTCATTAAGCGCCAAGTTATTAATAGTAAACCACTCATAGACTCGAAGAATGGAGCTGTTCACGTCGTCAAAATTATTCGTACGTCGACCTATTTTAAAAATCAGTGATGTATCATCTGCAAACAGAACCATTTTTGGTTCATTTTCGAATATGAGTGGCAAATCGTTTATGTACACTAAAAAGAGGAAAGGACCCAATATTGAACCTTGAGGAACGCCCATTTTTATCTCAGACCCTTGTGAATTAACACCGTTAATATGAACTTTTAGCTGCCTATCTCCTAGATATGATTTCAATAGACGGAGCGCAGTGTTTCTAATCCCGTAATGATTTAATTTCAGCAAAAGTGTCTCGTGGTCAACGCAATCAAATGCTTTTGAGAGGTCACAAAAAACACCTATGGCATCCTGTGCTTCCTCCCAGGCACCAAATATTTCTTTCATTAAAGTAACACCGGCGTCAGTTGTACAACGACCTTTAGTGAAACCATACTGCTGATGGTGGAAGATGGAGTTTTTATTAAAATGATGAAGCATCTGAGACAGTATCAACTTTTCAAACACTTTGCTAAGGACCGGCAAAATAGATACAGGCCTATAATTATTAGGTTCTGTGGTTTCGCCGCTTTTAAATAGTGGGATAACCTTGCTATATTTCATAAGGTCAGGAAAAACACCGTCATCTATACTTTTATTAAAAATCATAGCCAGATAGGGCGCTATAGTTTGAATAATTGTTTTGCAGACTTTCACTGATAGTCCCCAAAGATCTTCAGTTGATTTTATTTTAATTTCTTTAAAGACCTTTATGATCTCTAGAGGATTCGTATATTGAAAAATAAAGTCATGTTGACATGATTTTACATTTTTTTTAAGCAAACTAGCTGAGAGTGTAGCTGAAGAATTTAAATCTCTAGTTATTTTAATAGGAATATTAGTAAAAAAATTTTCAAACTCCTGTGCTACATCACATTTTGAAGAAATTTGTCCAATTTCAGATCTTAATTTAATTTCTGAATTATGTATTTTTTTCCTACCAGTCTCATTTTGTATAATTTTCCAAGTTGTCTTTATTTTGTCATCAGCTGATTTTATTTTATTGCTGATATAAAGACGTTTTGCGGCTTTGCACACTAATCTAAAAGTCTTTGAGTACGATGTTACATATTGCTGAAAATGGGGGTCGTTATTATATGGTTTCATGCCATAAAGATCAAAAAGTTTATTTCTACTCTTTCGAATACCTACAGTAGCCCAATCGCTAAATACAAATTTGGTATGAATATCTTTATTTTTGAGTGGCAAAATATTGTTAAATTCCTTGTTTAATAATTCAAAGAAATCGTTGTACAACTTATTCACATTACTAATATCAAATGTTTTTATACTTAATTTACTAGCTAAAGAATTGTTTAATTTCTCCAAATTTCTAAATGTAGTTTGTCTAAATCTTATTTGAGTTTTTAGCAAAGGTAAATAAGAGCTATACGCAACCATCAGTCCACAGTGGTCGGATGGCAAGCTATTTATAATATAGATACCACTTAGAACTTATTCATTAAGTATGATTAAGTCATGGAAACCAATCCTAAGTACTTGTATGAAACGCTTACGCTCATTTGATGGTCAGCAATAATGTGGCCAACAAAGTACACCTGTACACAGTTTATCTATTCTTTAGGGAGTTTAAGACATTCAGGAGGATCTCCTGACCTTCAGCTACGGAACACCTAGTAGGATACCGAGGTTCCGGCACGACCCAGGAATAGGAACAGGGTAGTTTTAGTCTGCCACTCTCTCTCGCCTCAGCCAAGACGGGAGAAGGTATTGGATGATATTCCTCCTCAAAAAGAAGTTATGAGGATGAAAATTTCTGGGAACACAGGCTTTAGAAAACCCTTAATGACAAAGTGCAAATAGGCATTGGCACTTTGTCATAAAAAATATTATTATCAGTACACGTTACTTGTCACACCTTTTGTAGTTACAAATTGTTCTTGAATGAAAAGAATTCATTGGTAGTATCAATTAGGTTGGTTTATGAATAAACATGAGTAAGAAAAAAAGGAAAGTGCCTAGTGCGTATATCAAGCTATAATTCACAATTACACGAACCTTTATAACTGAAGATAGGAAACCTGTATCGTAAAAAAACAGTTGAATTATGTACAGTAATTAGAATTAACTAGCAAATGAGTGTAGGCCTAAAAAGTAGTGAGTATCAATAAAATAGTCGGTGGTTTAAGGAAGAAAAACTTCATTGAAGATTAAGAAACCTGCCAAAATGGAATCTTACGGTAAGTTACTTACGTTAAAGAGATGAGAGAATAAGATTCTAGAAGTGACTCAAAAGTGAATAAAAATTTAGAGATGTTGTTCTAGTTTTTTATGATTGTCCTCGATAGGATAGGATCATTAATATGGATGAATGAGAATGAAAAGATGAACAAAGAATACAAGGTAAATGTGAACAAGATGGCGATGAAGACTATAGTAGTGATACCACAGCCTCAGCGAAAACCGATATGGAACAACCGTGAGGTTACCGGTGATTGAGGATTAGGTATAATAGGGCTATTATACCCAATCACCCCAATCCCTGATTACCCAACATCCGTTAAATTCTTAACCCCCAAAAGACCGGCAACGTACTTGTAACTCCTCTGGTGTTTCGGGTGTCCATAGGCGGCGGGGTGATCAATGCTCATACTTTCGCCATGTGAGAAGAGGCTTTGGTCAGCAGTGACCACTTATATGCTGTTGATGATGATGATTTATTATTTTCCAGGTCCAATGGCGAATAATACGGCGCAAGCAATTGCAAACATCCAAATGGTTCAAGAGGCTTTCCAAACTCTATCACTGCTAATGTTGACCAATTACATGTTCCCGAAACAGGCTGTTTTAAAAGGTTGGTTATTCATTATATTAGAAGCAAAGACAGTTATTGTTCGCAAGGAAAATGTTGTATCTCACTGAAAGGCAAAATAGTGGGCGACCACTAAAATAAATGTTGAAAGAAACATGCCAAGCAAATATATTTTAATTTGTGAGTTCATATATTTTATTCTAGTACGTAATACCTGTAAATAAACAAATATTGCGTCATACCGTGTATGCCAGACAGTAATATTACACGTAACGTCGACTTGTTATGTAAAACCGTTTGATTTATGGGAACAGATTTTTATTTCGTCGACATGATCCTCAACGTGAAACGCAATATATGAGTAAATACAGTCGCTTTGCCGCACATTATTATTTTATTACGTAATTGTAGCGAAATATTATTTTTGTACTTGATCTACTTTTTTGCCTTAAACACGCAATTTTTTGGCTGTAGGTCACTTGAAATTTATTTAAGGCCATTTTTTGGTAATAGACAAAAATTTAGAATTAGCCATCTTATTTTAGACACATGAGGACATTATCGAATGATAGCTTGCACTTACTTTGTTGGATTGAAGACTAAGAGGTTGTACAAGTATGATTGGGTTTTTCAAAGAACTGGCTGAGAAAGATGTTTTCGAAAAATGATAACAATTTTATATTTTTTTAGATGGTGACGAGTTCGACTTCATAATAGCTGGAGGTGGAACAGCTGGATGTGTACTGGCAAACAGACTGGTGACAGCGAACCATCGAGTGCTGATGCTGGAAGCTGGAGACGTTCAAACTCCTGATTCAGTTGTAAGTGTCTACTGGACAATGAAGTTCAGATTTGATCTAATGTAAAATCTAAGTTTTACAGATTCATAAACATTTTTCATACTTTTCAGTTACCAGGAACTATAGTGTATCTACCAAAAACAAATAGATTTTGGAATTATTTGGCTCAACCAGATGGTTACACGGATAAATGCCATAAAGAACCGGCTATGTTTATCCCTGTTGGAAATATGCTAGGAGGATCCAGTTCTGTTAACTTCATGATCGCTTCAAGAGGAATAGAACATGACTACCATATGTGGGCCACAGCAGCTAATGATTCTTCTTGGCAATACAAAAACATAGCCAAATATTTCAAAAAAAGTGCAAGATACGTTGGTCCCATAAGCATGATTCCACAGACCAGTAACATGAATCAAGCCAATCGTCCATATATGGGTGAAGAAGGAAACATAGGGATATCCCAAGACTACAGTGCTAATCTTGACGATTACATAAAATCCTTTAAAGAAATGGGAAATAAAATCGTAAAATATCTAGGTGGTGAACAAGCTAAGGGGTACGCTCGAGGATTGCTCACCATAGCAGAAGGCCGCAGACAAAGCACAGCGTCTAGTTACCTTTCGCCAGTAAAAGATAATTCAAATCTGTTTGTGTCAAGAAGGACCGTTGTTAATAAAGTAGTTTTCGATAACAGAAAGAATGCTATTGGTGTACGAGTATCAATAGATGGTGGGAAAGAAATATTTTTGAAAGCCAAAAAAGAAGTGATTGTCTCAGCTGGAGCTATAAAGTCTCCTCAATTACTTATGCTTTCAGGAATAGGTCCGAAAACTCATTTGAGAGAAAAGAACATTACTGTAGTCTCTGATTTACCTGTTGGTGAAAACTTCCAAGATCAACAAATAGTGACGGTTATGCACGCAGCAAAAATGATTGAAGATCCTGGCCCATTCAACTATCATCTTTTCCCAGCGTCACTAGTATTAGGATTCCGTTCATTAAAGTCGCGCTCCCAGATTCCCGACTATGCCACTTATAATATTATAGAAGAGAGGCTACAATACTTACTTCAATATTGTGGATTTCCTTTTGATTTCCAAAACGAAATCTGTGATAGATCATATCAACAAGTTTTGGGAAGGCAGCTCGCTTATTCACTTATTGTTAACTTATATCCAAAATCAAGAGGCAAAGTGACTTTGAATACTACAAACCCTGATGACGCTCCATTGGTTGAAACTGGATACTTCACTGAAGAAGAAGACATGAACAATATGGTGGAATATGTGAAGGATTACCTTCCCCTTGTGAACACGACTTACTTTAAGAAAGTGGACGGTAGAATGGTAGACCCAGTCGGAGACAAGTGCAGTATGCACGAATATGGCTCTGATGACTACTGGAAGTGTTATGTGTACTGCATGGCTACGAGTTTGTGGAACTTTGGCGGCACCTGCGCCATGGGCTCTGTGGTGGACTCCAAGTTGAAAGTGTATGGAGTCCAGCGGTTGAGGGTAGTGGATGCCAGTGTGATGCCGACTGTTGTTGCTGGGGGCAATTACTTGGCCACTGTTATGATCGCGGAGAAAGCATCCGACATGATAAACCATGATCATCGTGGTTAAAAATTATATTGTTAACATAATTATCCTTTTGATTGTTAGTAAGATTACAAACCAGAAAACTATCAATGTAGCAGAAAACTATTAAATAAATTTTCAAGCCAGTGTATGTTTCATTATTGTATTTTTTTTTAATATTAGTTATTTTTTATATATGAACATGAAAGATAAAATAATTGCTAAATATTTCATCAGCCTTTATAAAGGAAGATACTAAACCAGTTTTATAGTATTCAGTTCAATTAAATACTGACACTTAAATTGATTAGCGCCAAAATAGACATTTGATGTTACTTTTACTATGTGGTATCATTATTAAATAGTCGGTGGTTCAAACGATAAGAATACTTCACTGCACAAAATCCGCCGAAATGGAGTCATACAGTAAGTGTTTAATTAATTTTAAACTGAGATTCTGTGATTGCTTCGCTAGCCTTGCTAAAATCATGCAAAAGAGTAATGTCTAGATTTAAATCACCAGGGTGAATAAAATATACTGACCCTGACTCTGAAATATTAGAAAGGCTTTGATGATAAACTGCTACATATGATGATGTTTTTAAGGAATAAAATAAGAGAAAAAAGAGACCTGAAGAGGAAAAAGAAGTAACTGTCCGAAGTTACTTATTTACTGTCAGTAAATTTTAAGCCGGTATACGAGCAGACAGATCACCTGTTAGCAATTAGCACCGCCTATGGACACCCGAAACACCAGAAGCGTTACAAGTGCGTTGTCGGTCTTTTGGAGGTTAGGAATTTGAATGGTTGGGGATTCAGGGTTTGAGCAGATTGGGGAGAGAGGTAATTGGACCTCCGGTAACCTCTCTCACATGACCAAAAGTTGCTTGCATTGTTTCACGTTAGTTTTCTGTGACGCGGTGGTCGACGTGGCCCATTCGTGTCGAAACATAGCTCTCCCACACTTAGCATCTCCTATACCGTTGGCAGGTATCTTTTACGTAGAATATTAATATTTGATGTATATTTCAGCTCCGATGCCGAATAACACGGCACAAGCATTAACAAATATTCAACTGATCCAGGAAGGTTTCCAAACCTTGTCTTTGCTTATGTTAACCAGTTACTTGTTCCCGAAGCAAGCTGTACTAAAAGGTTAGTTATTCATATTTACTTAAAGCATGAAATTTGAAATTGCCGACAAGCAAGTAGTTGTGAGCATAGAACTATGTAATTTGATGATTAACCCTTTGACCGCCACGTCAATAAAGAAAAAAATGTTCCCTGCGCCACGCTACAAATTCTATCTTTAATACAAACAACTACAAATCTGTATTTTTGTATGTTTATTATGTATTGTAAAATAGTTATATTTTTGTCGACATTTGCCGACGAAAGCGTCGTGAACACGTTCTGATTTGTCGAGTATAGCCGACCGCGGCAGTCAAAGGGTTAAATGCTACCATTTGACAAAAAAAGAGAAATTCCCAAATTACAAGATGTTGATGAAACTGCATCAAAGGTACCTCTAGAACTGGGAAGATTGTTGCACTATTGTATGGTTTTCCTAAGAACGCGTTGAAAAGGATTTTTGTAAACATAAAGTTAATATGGATTTTCATTCTATAGATGGTGACGAATTCGACTTCATAATAGCTGGAGGTGGAACAGCTGGATGTGTACTGGCAAACAGACTGGTGACAGCGAACCATCGAGTGCTGGTGCTGGAAGCTGGAGACGATCCACCATATGAGTCATTTGTAAGTGCTCTCAAAGTTAACAGTATTGTTTCTATTATAAACAAAAATATAGCTTTTAATTCTAGGAGGATCGAGTAGATGTACCTACAATATACCTATACATACTCGTATTATAACGGGTGTCCCAAAATTAACGCAAGATTTGAATTTGCCCCCATTTGTGCAGTGAAGGGTTGGCAACCCTGAAAAAAAGCAATTTGACAGCTAACAGTATAGGGTTATTAAAAATGGAGCGTTACACGATAGAACAACGTGTCTTCATTATTAAAAAATATTTTAAAGACATTTCCAGGTCGTGAACTCTCTCGTTTCGGTGATCAAAATTGGCCTCCTAGATCGTGTAATTTAACACCATTAGACTTCTTTTTACGGGGTTATTTGAAATCACAAGTATGTCAACAAGCCCACAACCACCCGTGCATTAAAGGAGGAGATTCGACGCTGCATCAACGAAATTCAGCCACATTTATGCAGAATGGTCATGGCAAATTTCAACAAAGCCGTGAAGGCCATTTGTCCGATGTGTTATTCTATATATAACCCTATCCTATGTAGGTACTTTACGAGTCAATAAAAATATAACTATCAAAAGACAAAAAGCGGCGTTTTCAATTTAATTTAAATCTTGCGTTAATTTTGGGACACCTATACTAATCATATAACTGTATTAGACGTTGTTTCATGAATATAATACATTTATACTTTAATTTTTCAGTTACCAGGAGCCTGGATATACCTGGTAAAAGCCAATTCAGCTTTTAATTATTTAGGCCAACCAGATGGTTATACAGATAAATGCCATAACCAACGGGCCATGTTTTTACCAATTGGAAAGATGCTTGGAGGAACTAGCTCCAATAACGTCATGATCGCTTCAAGAGGAATAGAACATGACTACCAAATGTGGGCCACAGCAGCTAATGATTCTTCTTGGCAATACAAAAACATAGTCAAATACATTAAGAGAAGTGTAAGACACGTCGGTCCAATAAGTATGAATCCACAGATCAGTAACATGGAACTAGCCGATGGTCCATATATGGGTGAAGAAGGAAACATAGGGTTATCTCAAGACTACAGTGCTATTCTTGACGATTACATAGAATCCTTCAAAGAGCTTGGGCAAAAATTTGTTAAATATCTTAGTGGTAAACAAGCTAAGGGATACGCTCGAGGGATGCTTACCATAGCAGAAGGTTACCGACAAAGCACAGCATTTACTTACTTGTCACCAGTAAAAGATAATTCAAATCTGTTTGTATCAAGAAGGACCGTTGTTAATAAAGTAGTTTTCGATAACAGAAAGAATGCTATTGGTGTACGAGTATCAATAGATGGTGGGAAAGAAATATTTCTGAAAGCCAAAAAAGAAGTGATTGTCTCAGCTGGAGCTATAAAGTCTCCTCAATTACTTATGCTTTCAGGAATAGGTCCGAGAAATCATTTGAAAGAAAAGAACATTACTGTAGTCTCTGATTTACCTGTTGGTGAAAACTTCCAAGATCAACAAGCAGTTACGGTTATACACGCAGCAAGAAAGATTCAAGATCCTGGTCCATTTAACTATCATCTTTACCGAGCGTCATTTATGATGGGATTTAGATCATTGGAACCGTGTTCCAAAATCCCTGATTACGCCACTTACAACTTTGTACAAGAGAGACTAGATGCCTTTCTTCAATATTGTGGATTTCCTTATGATTTTCAAAGTGACATCTGCGACCGATCTTATAGACAACTTTTGGGAAGGCAGGACGCTTATACACAAATTATTAACTTATATCCAAAATCAAGAGGCAAAGTGACTTTGAATACTACAAACCCTGATGACGCTCCATTGGTTGAAACTGGATACTTCACTGAAGAAGAAGACATGAACAATATGGTGGAATATGTGAAGGATTACCTTCCCCTTGTGAACACGACTTACTTTAAGAAAGTGGACGGTAGAATGGTAGACCCAGTCGGAGACAAGTGCAGTATGCATGAATATGGCTCTGATGACTACTGGAAGTGTTATGTGTACTGCATGGCTTCGAGTTTGTGGAACTTTGGCGGTACCTGCGCCATGGGCTCTGTGGTGGACTCCAAGCTGAAAGTGTATGGAGTCCAGCGGTTGAGGGTAGTGGATGCCAGTGTGATGCCGACTGTTGTTGCTGGGGGCAATTACTTGGCCACTGTTGTGATCGCGGAGAAAGCATCGGACATGATTAATGCTGAATATCGCAGTGATTAAAGATTGTTTTGTTCGTTGTGGATCTAGAAAATTAAGTGGTCTATCTATGTTTGTTTCAAAATTTGAAACAATTCAAATTGGATAAAATAATAGTTGAATTTGTATAATATTTGTTTTGTTTCGTTAATGTGCTTATCTTTGTTTCTACAATAAACTTTGAGTATAATATTGTATTATTGTACATATCTTTCTCTTATAATCATAGACAATAATATTTGGCTTGATATTCTACTTCAATTTACTGTTGGGTCATTGAACCTGTGATTTAACGATAATTTTATTCCAAATAGCATACAATTTTCTACTTATCTCGATTCTTGATGATTGATACTAAAAAATGATTTTGAAAAATGCTCAGATGGGCTCACAATGAAAATACCAATGACTGATCGAAAATAATAACGTAAAATATTACTGCATGCATGAATTTGGGCGAAGTCGTGCAGCCTACTGTAGGCTGCGTCGCCGCGACTGTGTATGCTGTTCATGATGAAGAGTTCCTCTGTGACTCAAACTTGTAGAACTTTTCTCCATTAATTTACGTGGTATTTTTAGTAAAATTAGTATGTCTCTTAAGTTTCTTTACTTAAACATAGTGCATAATAATTCTCTCTGTTTTATGTAGAGGACCATTAAACTGTACTTCACAAGCCACAAGTACAGTGAGCATTATTAGCAATATTTTCTTATCAGCAAGCTGAGCACGTCGCGGATTTTATTCCCAGGTAAAGTAACTATTGAAGGGTGCAGGTGCATTCACCGAGCGCAATATATACTCGGAATGAAAGCTTTTAACTCGAGAGGGGAAATAACTATTGTAGTTGTAATGTCGTGTTCGAATAGGAACACTTTCTGTCTATTCTTTATTGCTGTTGAATTATTTTCTTGTTCTTTGAATGGTTGTTTAATAACGGAGTTATTTGTTAAGTGATAGCAAATGTGACTGCTGTGTGTTGGGTCTCGATTTCGATTCTTGGGTCAGGTATATGGGATGTTTTTTTGTTTTTGATTTTTTTACTAGTAGTACGGACTCTGGAATTGCGTTTGGTATAATATGACAATAGGTTTATTTATATGGTCTAGTATATGGCCTGGTATATGGTATATTACATGGTACTAATATACATAACTGGTGAAAAATGGTTGTACACAATGCCATATAATGACACATTATGTGTTATCTACCTTACCAAGAAAAAGGCGTGACTGTTTTTTAGTTTTCAGCACTGATTCTGAAGGGTTTCAGAAAAGAGATCTTTAAGTTATTATTTATATTTGTACAACTTCAATTACCAGAAATTTTATTGTGAATAAAACTGAAACCAAGCCAATTGACACTCAATTAAAAGTAAATGAGTAAAATGGATGGTGGCCTGTATCCAATTTAATGGGAGCCTAATTTAGAGTTTCAATTTCAATTCGTATTAATGCAATCTGACTGCAATTTGTATAATTATTCAGATTTATTCAGTAATGGAAGATAAATAGAGGCGCAGCCAAATATATTACGAGTTTAATGTATGTGTGTGTGTTCATTTGTTTTGTTTTGTGCGAGCTCAGGTGGGGCTGAGAATTTGCAAACAATTTAGTACTAGCCAGGTTTATTTGGGTTTAAGTGTGTAAAGGATATTTATTGTATAAGTTGCTATTCATTATTCTTTAACGATGTGGAATAAGCAAGCTTTTGTTTCGCTTTAAGATATTTTGAGAAAATTATGCATCACTTTTTTTTGGTTATAAGCCGGTAAACGAGTTGATGAATCACATGGATACCCAAAACACCAGAAGCGTTACAAGTGCGTTGCCGGCCTTTTGGGATTTAGGAATTTAAAGGTTGTTGGAAAATCGGGGATTTAGAAGTATGGGGAGTGGATAAATTGGATCTAGGAAAAACAACGCAATCGTTGGTTCACTTCGGTCGAGCCAGCCCATTCGTGCTGAAGCATGGCTCTCCTAACCTTAGGACTGGAGATTATACAATAACAATTATTGTCTTTTGTGGTGCTACTCATACTTATAATTAGAAATTATAAACTCAGGTTTCCTCACGATATTTTCTATCACCGTTTGTCAGTGGTAATCTAAATAATTTTAGAAAGTACATATAAGATAACTCGGATATGGTCACATTGGTAGGTTTCCTCCAGGCCAACACGACGTTATAACAAATGAATAAAAGAATGCACATTAATACACCAACAACGTAAGATGAAGATTTAACCCGTTTTATACATAAATTAATCTATGATACTGAAGATATCTCAATGGGCACACCATCTTGAATCCTCTACCTTTGATTATAATACCCTGCATCCCCCAGCATGCTCGGATGT
Source organism: Spodoptera frugiperda (assembly GCF_023101765.2). NCBI lineage: Eukaryota > Metazoa > Arthropoda > Insecta > Lepidoptera > Noctuidae > Spodoptera > Spodoptera frugiperda. The sequence goes on from NC_064237.1 coordinate 13,317,733, forward strand.
CGGCAGGTGGAGCACTCGAAGGTACGTCACGCTCGTGATGTCACGCGGCCACCTGAGACGTGTCAATGGTAAAGCCGTACTACATGGATGCAGTTATTTTGATGTTCAATGTTTTTATTGGTAGGTACTTAATTGGCAATGTATGTAGTAGTATATTTTTTTAGTAATAAATGTACATAAATGGTACCCATTTAGTGTTAGTAGTTAGTGGTACCGCGAAGTACTTTCATTGTCAAATACCGATATTGATAATTTTGGTCTTGAATTATTTGTGGAAATCCAGGGAAAGTTTAAAAGCTGGGGAACAATTATTGAGGCGGTACGAAGTTTAGGGTAAACTAGTAATAAATAAATTGTACCTATTATAATATCATGTATCTACAATGAATGCATGAAAAGGTAAGCGTAGTAACAGAGGAAGCTGCAGAACTATTCTAGAATCATTCTAGATTAATCTAGAAATGCCAAATGACGTTCCATTTTCATATAAATTTTACATACCAAAACATCAACAAGCAGATCTCATCTAGTACTTGTATACACCACACTATATTCGGCCATATAGATATATACTTACTTGAACAAATGTTATAAAGGTCCCCTTTCAATTAATAGCCCTTTGGCCTTTAATCGAGTAAAAATAGCCTTCGTTTATTACAGTGTCTGTTTTTACACGTGTAGGAATCGAGTGTGTGGCTACAGGGTTAGAAATTCGAATGCTGTGCCAATCGAGTCGACAATCGATTCACGCTGAGGAATCCGTATCGCACAGTTAATGGTATGCGGGAACAGGTGATTTGAATAGTTAATCGATACCTTTAATATTCGAATACTTTACGGGAACGATTGCTGTTTTAATTGTGTTTTCTATGCATACTTGTTGTATGTTTGGTGTGCATTGCGTCTCGGTGTACATCAAATGTATTATTCTTAAAACATTGTCAGATAAAGTAAGGGGACTGACAAATATATTCTACTATGCTAATAGAGCATGTGCATCGTCATTAGTACTTATCTAATTGCCATAAATATGATATAAACTGGTTTTTAGAATTAATCCACCACGATTAATAAGCATGGTAAATATCCCGTTTTAGGTTGTAACGAAAGGTACTCTAAAAATAATAATACAATACAAACTTATATGAGCATCGTGGAATAAAAACGTCATGTTTAAGTAATTTTACAACTAGAACCAAGGGCAACCTTTACACTTTACATTTTACAACCACTCCTAGATCAACAGTAAAGTATATTTCAAAGGCTAAGAAAATTATAAAACAGTTAATGTTTTCATGTTTACTTGTTAGAAAGTTGTAACCCGTCTGTGGCGTTGTCAGACCGGTCTGAAAGTGCGTCTGACGTTTCAGGCAGGATCTTACTTAAGCCGCTGTAGCGAGCCCTTTGTTTCAGCTTAGGACAGCATTCTATTTTCTCTCTCTCTCTTGTAAAGGTTCTGTAGTGAAATATTTTATTATTAAACCTCTACATTATGATGAAAGTATTATTATACACGTATACTTTAGTATTACTTACTTTAGTATTCGTTTGTTTGGTTTTCTTCAATGAACTAGGTATTTTTTATTTTTGATGACGGGGGAAACCTTAAAAAGGCGCCTAGCTTTTTGGGGAGAAAGACTAGGTAATGTCGGATTTTTACCTCACTAAACACTGGCCACTTTCAACTCCGATAAGGGGCACCGATACCACTAACTAGGCCTGCTAGAACTGAGCTAGGTACTTATCTATGTCTATATTTGGTTTTTAGGTTTGACTGTTACTAATAATTATAAGTTTATTCAAATGATGTTCGGTGTTATCGCTTTGTAATAAATTTGCAAATCTATTGAGTGTGTGCGAGCCATGTTTCGGCACTGCTGGGCTTGACCGGAGTGATACTAGTACTAGTAGAGTGATATCACAGCCTCACAGAAAACCGACGTGAAACAACGCTTGCGTTGTGTGAGTGAGGTTACCGGAGGCCCAATAACCCCTCTTCCCAATCCCTGATTTCCCAACAACCCTTAAATTCCTAACCCCCAAAAGGCCAGCAACGCACTTGTAACGCCTCTAGTGTTTTGGGTGTCCATAGGCGACGGCGATTGCTTACCATCAGGTGATCCGTCAGCTCGTTTACCGGCTTATACCATAAAAAAACTGAAATTTTAGGTTGGTTTGGTATTTTGGTGACTGTACTTTATCGTGGTTTTACTCGCGTGTTCTGATTCTAAGTTGTTTGTTGTTGTGAGGTTAGTGTAAATAATATTTCTCAAATTGGACCAATTTTACAATCGACTCGGTTTTCTATGTTACATTCGGTAAAAAAATTGCATGTTTGATGAACATGCAATTTTTTAGTAATAACTACAAACCGGACTGTAAACATATTTGCTACCTCAACAGTATAAAAAAACTAGTATCGTAATTAACAGTTCCAGTAATTCGACAGTTTCAGTTCAGCATAAAACGAACTAGGACCGAAACTATTTATATTTCCCCCGTCCCAATATTTCCACTCTGTGACCGCACATAACTCCGCGCGGTAACAAACTTTGTTCCATTTATTTATTTTCCCCACAAATCTAGTTTTGACGTCCAAATCAACGAATATTGCTAGAATTCATATTTCCAACGATTTCTGTTTTATTTTCAACGTTGCGTGTGTGACGTCACGGTTTACGGCGCTCGTGATTGGCTGCGTGTTGATGGGATTACCACAGATAACAAATACGTATTGTTATTTGAATGGTCAACAGATGTATGTGTGTATTACTTATAATTAAGTTTGTCATGACATTTCGCTTTCGAAAGGGTGTTTGTGTGTGTAATGAATCTCTTTTTGGAATAACATGGACGGATAATTTAATAAGCATGTAATACACTTTTCTCACTAATAATTAGCGAATTGTGTGTAAATCACCTGTTCCTGCAAATAAATAAATTTCATTTAATTTCAATAAAGCGGACTTTTCAAATATGTAAATGAAAAATAGTTTGTAATTTTTTAGACATAATGCTTTCAGAATATTACTAAAATTTTCCTATTTTATGACTTATAAGAAGTGTACCAGGCAATCTCGACGTGCCCTCGCTAACATATAGTTATTATGTTATCCCGCCGTATCTGTAGCTAAGTAAGTAACATTACCGTATGAGTTACAGGCTTAACCGGCCTTAAACCGCTCGTTAACGTGTCCCAGTATGTGACAAACTGCGCTATTACTGCGACTCTCTTCCTAAGAATTTAATATCTTGGCTTGAAGATGACATAGTATGTCATTGATTTTTTTTTCGCTATTTTTAGAGTGACAGGGTTTTTTTTGTCGTTTAAGATTTTGCGTAGGTGTATGTGCCACTCTATATCATTTACTATACTTGGAGTTCTAACATGATGAAATAATTAAAATTTTACTCGAGATGTTTCAACATAATATGTTAAAATCTACCTTAATCCCTGCACACGCTAGTCATCAGACAAAAGGCCATGGTGAACTTTTACCGATTGAAATCACAAACAGAATATAAGAATAATAAAAAAAAAACTCCTAATACATAAGTGGTAATTAGAGAACTAGAAAAATGCCAAAGACTTTACTGTTTTAACTCGAGGACCCAAAAAGAGTTTTGTATTTACTCATTTTTTATCACTGAACATATGTATTGCAATGTTTTCATGAGTCCTAGATTAGGTAACACGCCTGCTCGTTTGCCCCATATTTCATAAAAAGTGTTATGATATTGTAATGTATATTTCGTAATGTTTTTTAAATAAACTGTTATTATTATTATTTTAAACCCTACCATTTTTACAAAAAATGCTAGATAGTAATGACTAGATAGTATATTTTACTATGTACTTCAGTAAATACTGAATGTGAAAACTAATCTAGGAATATTATTTCAGATTTTAATAAAACGCTCGCTATGGCAGCACTGCTCTCCAGCTGTAATTGCTGAATGTAAACACGCGGTGGAAAACTAAACATTATGGTACGGTGAGCTCACTTAATTAAACCTAGCCCGGTTGTAACTTAGCGGCAAAAACAGGGGATGAAAAACTCAACCCCTTTTATTAATATCAAGCTGTAATAACTTTATAAGGACCTATGGAGGGGGTTTTCATAAGGAAACCAACTTTGCCCCACACTAGGATTTTCTTTTGTGTCGACGGTGCGTTTACAAACATACAAGTTTACATACACATGACACCCAGACCAGAATAAAGATGTATCACACAAAGAATTGACCCGTGCGGGAATGAGCTCCGCTACACGTTGCGCGTTAGCCGGTTTCCCAGCCACCGCGCCAACCGTGCTATGAAGTGAACGAGAACAGAAATAATAACACACAGCGCTACGCCTATTGATCCCAATAGGAGTACATAGAAGTGCACAAATATAGTATTTCACAAAAATCCTTTTTTTACCAGTTAACTATTATATGACTTCCATGTAACGGGATAAATGACCAAACTGTACTGGGTTATTTGTGTTGAATAGACTATGTACTAGGTATTTTATTTGGTACAGTCTATTCAAGTCTATTATACCTGGCCCGATTCCAGGCATTGTGGTATTTTTATCCATGAAAACCTACAATTGGCTTTCTGACGTTATTCAGCCAGTTATAGTTCATTTTCCATAAAATAAATAAAAAAACAAAACGGAAAAATCTTCAATAATATTTTTTTCCAACCTGGGTACCCAAAACTACTTTATCAAGAAGGTAATTGGTTCTTTTAATCCAATCCACTTAGCTTTTCCTGATATTCTCTTAATACGGTTTCACCAAGTGCCTTGCGGAACCCCGTTCCAGTCTCGGAGAGGTCTAATCCATCCATTTTTGTCTCCATTTCTCGTGGACGCTGTGATCTTAGTGCAGCTCGATCTTAACTGGATTTATTGAGTCTATTTATATAACTGTACCTTCGTCTATACGAGTATGTAGTGCTCGTAATTCTGGCCAGCCATGATGACTTTGCGGAAAAAAGTAATGAGCGTATTTTCTTACTATTATTATAGCCGCTGTTTCAGTATTTCCTGGAGTAGTTAGGGAGCTTTTTCTACATCTGTTCTTCGATAGTATTATTAGTAGTTGGTTTAATTTATTTGTAATACTTGTTTAATGTATTTTTGATTATTTAATAAAAAAAACATAAATAAATATGTTTTGATATGAATTTTGTTCTTCTTTCTGGGAAAATCGTCCAATGACTTCACCGGCCCTGAGTGAGTCGAGAAAGTATCAGTGTCTCTTACTGACTAAAAACCATCCCGTTCCTATTACTGGTTGGATATATGAATTATGATTGCTGCGAAATTGTATACCACCTTAGAAGATTGATGTACAGACAAACAAAGTTCAAAGAAAATTATATGTAACATATTTATATATTAACAAATACGTGACGCAAATGTTTTTCCTGTTACATAAAGTATACATATACAATATATATTTCAGGGAAAACGATTTCGTTTCGCAAAAAATGTCATTATAGCAAATACAAAACTTTGATTTGTTGTTACTTTCTTGTTATTTGGACTTTATTCGTATTTTGGTACATTTGATGTAATGTGAAATACTTACCTAGTTATTTCTTTAATTTAACAACAAATTATTATGGTTTCATCGTCTCAGTTTCCGGTAATACTGGTTCATTAAACAGGTGTACATGGTTCATTTTTACAAGTAAACTTATTCTTAATAGTTTAGTACATATATTAAATTGTGTTTCCATTACACTTAATGATTTTTAGCAAAAGTACTTATTAGAAACAAAATATAAAATGAACCTCATGGTAGTATAATAATGAATAAAGAAATTTGACCAAAAGTTCAAGAATAATGTAATGAAATTAATCAGCTCTTCAGTACCCCAAATATGAGATAGCTTTACATTTATAGTGATCGAAACCAAAGCGCATTTGGCGCTCTGATTGGTTGGTTTATTCGAGCTGGCCAATCAGAGCGCTGAACACGCTCTCGTTTCGATTGCTTTAAACGATTCATACTAAGGGTACAGTTTAAAATAGTGTGGCACTAGTACCTTGCTTAATTAGAACGCCAGAGGCCAGCTCTCCAGTCTTTCAATCTCCAAACACGGTTCGAATCCTGATTTTGGCATTTCCTGAGGGAACTAAAACTTTGTTCCCAATTTCCGTCAAAGTTGATAATGTAGGACTAAAGAAAATCTTCATTATACACCTCTGGGCTATGTTTACTTTCCAATTGCATTGACTCGAAGAGGTTCGTTCATCAAAACATTATTGTGGTAGAGTCGAGTCGAGTAGTTATTCCTTCAACTTATGACTGTTAGGGTGGTGTTACATTGACGGAACGACGACTGGAAATACAATAAAATAAAGTTATCATCAGCCGAAATGAATTACATATTTTTAATGAATTGAATAACAATTTAAAACTAAAAAAGTTTTCGAAGTTTTCGAAGATTTTAATTGTAGCTCGTTATTGACATCAATTATGTCACCCTTTACAGTGTCAAAGTAGGTACTAACTGGTATACCAATTTACCAAAATATTAGCTTGTTGGTATAAAATATACTGGAATTCATGTATATATTAAGAAAAGATTAGCGTTACTGGTAATAACAAAATAATGTATCACAAAAAAGCTACACTTCATTTCCCTTTAACCAATTGTTCCGCCGATGTAACACTACCCTTAAAAGGCCACCAGAAGAAACTTATGGTGGACGTAGTAAGTTGTGTATCAAGACAAGTTATTACTGGCATTGGCTGGGTATTACGTAACTTAGGCAGGCTTACTACTTCTCCAACATGATATGATATTGTGTTCATTTTTCTAAATGAGTGAGCAGATGCTGTGGGTTCTTGTGTGACCTAATACTTTCCTTTCGTCATCATCGTCTGTTTATCTTCTTACTCTTATGTCCAACTAGCAACTCCAGAGTGGTTTCACCCGCGCTGCCTCGTTCCTCTTGATCGTAGCGTGATGTTTTATAGCCTATAACCTTCGTCGATAAATGGACTGTTCAACACAAAAATATTTTTTCTGCTGAGCAAAGGCGCTCTCACATAGAGAAGATTTGAACAATGATCACCTCGCTTGCTCAAGCATTGGTGATTTCAGACTTATAATTTGAAATTATAATGGAATTTTTATATAAAATTCTATCATGTGTAACAATCATATATTTTATCACTCGCCATATTTATGTTTGTTACTAATAATATAATTTATTTCAAACATAAAACTATGAAAAATAGTAATATCGTGGATTGAATTGAGTTTCCGAACGTGGCAACACTGTGTCAGTCGGGCATTCGGAAGATTTTCTTTATGACAGTGATGACAGTTGGACAGTTTTTAAAACTTTTGAAGAACAAGAATACAATTATTTCTGTTTTATTATTCTGAGTTTAAAATTAAGAACCCCACCCTTCTGAGCGTTTCACATGTCACATATGAAGTATAATTAACTTTATTTATTAACTTTTTCGCCTTTGAAAGTATGAGGTGCAAATAACTTGAAGGACTCTTCACCCAACCCTCTGAATAATTGAAATTATTTGGAGAACCCTCTAGATATCGCCTCATACGAACATTCAATACAAATGAGTCATACTTAGTATGCAGTTTCTTTGTTCTTGATTACTTTGGTCTCAACGACTCTCGGGTTTAAATGAGAGAGATAAAACTAAGTCTTCTATTATTTTAAGTCACAAAGAGATGTTTCAATATAAAATTTAGCGATTTTGTAACTATAAAGAATATATACAACGTGTAACAAAAAGGGGGTATACACATCAAGAGCACGGTTTCTAGATAACATAACAAACTATACGGTAAGGGTTTTTTAAGCTCATGTTTTCATTTAACGAAGTTATTAATTTTTCCAATACATAAGATACATGAAATCCTACATTTGGAAATGAAATCATTACATCACTTGCAAGAAATCAGCTGATCGGTGTCAGTGCAAGTGCACTCAATGTACTTAAATAAAATCAAAACGCTTACTCCTGGTATTTCTTCGAATAAAGAAAAAAGGGTTCCGGATATTTATTTTTCGTAACATTTTTTTTCTTCTGGAAATTGTTTTAAGAAGAAAGGTTTTCATAAAAAACAAAGAATATGTTTGTAGACAAACTAAGCCAAAACCTCGAGCGAGTACAAGCACCGGACATTTGTAAAGAAAATCTCGTCGGCCGCATACGTGTCCGTTAGCGCGCTGCTTATTATTTTTTTCTAAATAGACACGCTAGCATGCGAATCGTGCGACCTGCACCAATTTTAAATTACGCTAAGTACATAGACATATCCGTATCCGTATCCGTTAGGATATGAAATAATTAGGTACCTATCTGGTCTTTACGTGATACAAAGAGATACCTTTTTTTTTGTTTTACGATGGTCTCAAACAAATGAGTGAAGTAATCTACCTTTGCATGTTTTTCTCATTAAGACTAAACTAACTTGCTGAGCTTTTCGTGAACTTCTGTCAATCTCTGTCTCCTCTTTCTCTGTTGTGGGTACCTTACTCTTACCTAGTCTTAATGAGAAAAACATGCAAAAGTACCAGGAACCCATAAGAAACGAGAATTGTTATTACATACATTGAAGACGTTACGTTTCATATCAAAAAAATGAACCCTAAATATCAATTCTATGCAAGTTATGTGTGTCCTAGTACAAAAAACTCCCAGTGGGTTCCGTTCTTGAATAAATTAATGGACATTTTTACTTGGAGGCGTTTAGAGAGATTGACAGAATTTAAAAAAAACTCAGCAAATTAGCTTAGTCTTAATGAGAAAAACATGCAAAAGTACTAGGAATCCATAAGAAACGAGAATTGTCATTACATAAATTGAAAAACGGTTGCGCACTCACAGATCCCTAATTTCATATTAAACAGGATAAAATCTTGTTTCCCAGTCGCACACGTTGCTTGAGTGTATTATGTGACAGAGATGGAAATGTTGTCATCGTCTGTTGGCTACTCTCTTTGGATGTCTCTCTCTCTCTGTACATAGGAATTGTCATTCAGGATGGGGGACTCGCCTCGAAAGAAACCGATTTAAAGAAAATACGATTAATCGTTATTGGTTCGATGTATTTCATAATAGTTAAAAGGACACTGTAAAAATCAAATATTATTTGTAACTACATTAGTTACTTGTAAACTAAGGCTAAGTTGTTAACTTTTTCAGGGCTAATAAGAGTCTTTAGTCAAATTCGACGTTTATTTCTAAAATACGTATTTGATATAATTAATAGATAAAACACACATATTGTATTTTAATAGGCTACCATTCAATGCATTTCTTTACAGTGGAATACATAGAAATATCATTCATAATCTAATTTACATTACCGATTCAATAATAATGTGAACCGATTTAAAATAGGTATCAACCTTTTTGGTTCGCGGGAAGAAGATCTCAGATCGCCAGCCCTAGTTGTCAGTGTTGACATAATATTGTCATCATGAACGTTTCAGTCATCTCAATATTTCGGAAAAATATTAGAATTTTAGTTTTTACGAAAAAATATTATCAATTTCTTTAACGTGGAGTTGAATTATCTTTCGTTGGTATTGTAACAGTGTTTGTAAGAGAGAAGATTAAATTTAACGTAGCATTCAGAAGGTGTTTGTTATTGTTGTGATTGTGATTGAGATTTGTTTTACAAGCAAGCTAAAGTGTGTTGTGTATTCACTATCACGGTAGTCACATCGAACCACATCTTTAAAAATGTAAGTTAAATAAATTTTTCATTAACCCCCGACATAAAAATTAATTTCCCTTTAAAAGTAAAAAATAATAAAAGAAACTTAATCTTAAAGTACCCAAGCAAGAATGTACTAATAATTCTAAAAAAAAAATACGTCTCGTTGGGGGACCGCATTCATACGGACTGTATACCGCCGCCCGCGCCGCTATATTTCTATTTTCTGTGTTATATAGTTAAGTACTTAAACATCAATTTACTTTAATGTTAACACCAAGCATATGATACTTATGAACAAATCGTAGATAAGTAAGAAATAATTAGGAGCGGTCCCCCAACGCGACGTATTTTTTTTTTGAATTATTTGTACATTCTTAGGTACTTTAAGATTAAGTTTCTTTTATTATTTTTTACTTTTTAAAGGGAAATTAATTTTTATGTCGGGGGTTTTTTTAATATCAAATTTTAGCATACAGGTACTAGGCAAACAAAGCGTCTAATGTACCTACGCACGCACCGTCGCCGCGCGAATCAAAATTAGGTAGATAGGTACTAGGCGATCAGATTTACAGAAGAAATGTCTCGACCCCTGTAGTGTTGTGACACGTTTGTATGATTTAAAATCAAGAATCATACGACACCAAGAATTTGGTACCAATTTTTTTTTAAACGAATTTTAGGTTGAAACTTTGTGTAGAGATTCTATTAAACCTGTATTATTCAGTGCTTCTTGATGTATATGGGTATTTTGTTACACCCTGTATAAGCAGTGGTGTTTTGGAAAGTGGTAATAAATTTTAGTTTATCCATGGTTTTGTAACTACATTTTGTGATATAGAACTCAGAAGAACTAATTGAACGTAAATCTTTTGCACTGATCAAAGTTCCTGACTCCATCATCTGATAAATAATAGAGTACAGTATTTGTCTAAAAAGGATCAGTAGGTACCCTTAGTACGAGTTTTCTCTATGTTAAACGAAAACGTATATCATCATCGATTATAGTCCATTGAAATGTTACATGAGCTTTACATTTTTTAGAGGACGCAATTTTATTTTTTGATCATGTAGGGGGTCAATAGAAGCTTAACTTGAAGTTTGTGGGGTCGCCACCCTTGTCCCTCGGCCGCCATCTTGGAAAAAGGGATGGAAACACTTTTTTTGCTATATCTCGGAAACAATGCATCGTAATAAAATTTTTAAATCATAATTTGTAGAAAATTATTTTGCCTACAAATATGTTTAATAACTTTTTGCCCTAAATTAACAATTAAAGAAGTTATAAGTAAAAAAGTGAATTTTTTTTAATAAAATAATCTCTTTTGCTCTATAACTTTTTTTTACATTTTATAAATAAATGGCTTCAGACCAATCTTGTAGAATATTTTTCGAGAATTTTTTTTCCCTACAACTGTTTTCAATTTCATTCATCAGAAACTCAGTTACAGCGCTCCCAAGTTAACCGGGTTCGTCAAATTAGTCCAGTCAAATAAGCTTAAATTAGGTAAGAATCTCGGAATGCGAGATGACCAGCTGTAATTTTGTAAATACTTGTATATTGACCCCCTAAACCTTGTCTCAAAACCATGGTATATATGGTAGGGTGTAAGCAACTCTTAAAATTCAGGGTCAAAGGTCCCAAAAATCATTCTTTTGCGGTTTTTTGGAAATATCTCATTTCCTATGAGTTTTTGGTATTTGTATTCATTATCAATATTGTAGAATACAAAATTTTCTACAACTTTTGTCTAAATTTTTTTTTTACATCATGAACCGTAGTCGAGTTAGAGGGCGGAGAACGCACGGTCACTGCATCACATCAGACATTTTTTTTTTCAGCTAACCTACCCGTGATAGTTGGTTATGGATAGGACATTAAAAAAGACGTTATGGTTTCTAAAACCATTTTTCGTCTAATTCAATTGTTTGAAAGATAGACGCTTCCAAAGTGGAAAATTGACCGTGCGTTCTCCGCCCTCTAACTCGACAACGGTTCACCATGTAAAAAAAAAATTGACATAAGTTGTAGAGAATTTTGTATTCTACAATATTGATAATGAATACAAATACCAAAAACCCATAGGAAATGAGATATTTCCAAAAAACCGCAAAAGAACGATTTTTGGGACCTTTGACCCTGAATTTTAAGAGTTGCTTACACCCTACCATATATACCATGGTTTTGAGACAAGGTTTAGGGGGTCAATATACAAGTATTTACAAAATTACAGCTGGTCATCTCGCATTCCGAGATTCTTACCTAATTTAAGCTTATTTGACTGGACTAATTTGACGAACCCGGTTAACTTGGGAGCGCTGTAACTGAGTTTCTAATGAATGAAATTGAAAACAGTTGTAGGGAAAAAAATTCTCGAAAAACATTCTACAAGATTGGTTTGAAGTCAGTTATTTATTAAATATATAAAAAAAATATAGAGCAAAAAAGAAATTTTTTATATTTTTTTCACGGTTTTACTTATAACTTCTTTATTTGTTAATTTAGGGCAAAAAGTTATTAAACATATTTGTAGGCAAAATCATTTTCTACAAATTATGATTTTAAAAATTTTATTACGATGCATAGTTTCTGAGATATAGCAAAAAAAGTGTTTCCATCCCTTTTTTCAAGATGGCGGCCGAGGGACAAGGGTGGCGACCCCACAAACTTCAAGTTAAGCTTCTATTGACGCCCCCTACATGATCAAAAAATAAAATTGCGTCCTCTAAAAAATGCATAATTCGGCCCTCAAATTGTAACATTTCAATGGACTATTACGTTAAATATAAATTTGTACTAAGCCCTCAGATATCCTTATCTCCTACCTGAGTAATAGTGTTATTTCAAAAGCAGTACACATTACAATATCATGACACTTATGACCCCATGTTAGGAAATCCTGTATTACAGGGGGAAGGGGGTATACCTCTAGCTAGAAGTTTACGGGTGGTTATGTGTATGTGTGTGTGAATAGTACCACCATCTATTATTATTCTTTTCAATTGGCTGCAATTTCTCCCCCTCGCATCATCAGAAGCCGACGAATACCACATCAATCAAAAGCTGGCTGCCTCCAGCCCTGTTTATGTATGGCTCGTCTATTGAATACAGATTGTTCCAAGTTTAGCAATAAAAGTTGTTCGAGTTCTCACCCGTGAAAGGAAATAGGAATGTGATTATTGTGCCTTTGTTATTAAGTAGCAAAGTTGCGTGTAATCTGTATTCAAGTAGGTGCAGTGCAATAGGAATAATGTTTGTGATGTTGATTGCAATAGTTTTTGGTTTTCTTTAGTTATTTATTGTCACTCTTATACCCGTTTTTACCAACTACATACAATATATTTTGATGAATCCCTAAGTCAAGATAGGTGACTCTTAATGACATTTTCGTTTTTACCAGCCTATAAGTGTCTCTTAATTATATAGGTAAGCAGTTAGTTAACTCTTAGTTAAGTTAGGTTTACAGGTGGTTGGTCTGCCGGTGGCGTATAAATAGCGGGTTACCGGGGCTCTGGCTTGAAAAGCAGGAGTTGGGACGGGGTGGTTTTTAGTCAGTAAGAGTCTGACACTGAGAATAGCAACTGGATGATTTCCCGTTAAAAAAACAAATAAAGGGTTTGGTTGGTGAAATCACCATTATAGTCCGCTTTCACAATTCTGCTACATTTGCTTTGGGAAAATGTTATCCTGTGCACTAAAAGTTATCCTGGCTTAAGCTTAAGTAGGTACAATGAACAAACTAACAATACAATATTTTTTTAGTTTTTATTCAGCTTGTAGTTTATTGTAGTAGGGGAAATCGAGCTGCGGGAGCCGCCGAGTCAACAAATCGTGGAGGGGCGAAACATATGTCGAGTGTTTTGTTGCGTGTCGCGTGTGTTTTATGTTGCACCTCTGCTGCGTGAGCATTTAATTGCGGGCGGGAAGGTGGTGCACACCGCATGCTGAAAACACAATATACAATGGAGTTTCTTGCTCGTTCTTCTCCATTCGAAGCTACACTTTGTAACGAGCACCTAGCTTCACTGACAGACAGACTGATGGACAATTTGATGTTTCAAAAGTGCCTAATTTAGGATTGAAATAAATTCTTTGACATTGACTTTGACAAGCGAAATAAAAACTAAAAATGTATTGTATTATTAGAAGTGAATAGAACGTCGACCCATTAAATGTAAAAAAAAAGTGATAGGAATAGGTAGGGCTTATTAGACTAAAATTTGAAGAACAAAGAAAAGAAACGGAGACCTCCTTATTACTACCTATTCCTATCACTAATTATTAGTGTGGCATGGATTTCCGAAAAGTAACGCCTTTCTCTATTCTATATTAATTTCCTTTTCACCCCTTCTGCCAAAATCAGGAATCAAATTACGTATTCCACGACAGTTCCTAAACAGTTTAACATGACAAATATTTGTCAGAGTTTGCAAATAACACCTCCAACTCCATTGGTTCAATCACTTGTATGTCAAGCACGTATTGCCCTGATCAACTTAGGGAGCAACTTAGTTGACAACTTTGTTGCCAACTTGTCCTACTGATGGTTGCTCGTGTAATTTAGTAACTTTGAACCAGCGTCAATTGTTATTCGAAACGTTAATTGTGTCGTGAACACGGAATTGTCTCTATATGTAGTTTGAATCGTAACACAGTGTAGTTTTGATTCCCGCATAATAATATAACAATGCTTGGTGCGATCCACAAATTGTTGTTTCGAGTCTGGGTGTCATTTGTATGTTTGTAAACGCACTCACGACACAGAACAAAAATCGTAGACCAGGGCAAAGTTTAAAAAAAATCTTTTTAAAGAAACTTTTACAGAAAAGTAAACTTACCAAATAAAACTTTGATCGAATCACACAAACGATGCAAATCCAATAAACATTACAATTCAGCTCACAGCCCAAAATAAAAGGAGCGTGAAGATAAAATAATGGTGTATCAGCACCTGATCATCAGGCGAGTGGCTGAGAGGTTGGACTGAAGGTTTCAGCTTATGAAGGCTGTACGTGACTCGATTACCTGGCGTGTGGCGTGCTGGGGTCACTGAATACATTACGCAGTGAGGATAGTCACTCAGGACTGCGAGGATTGTAGGAGTTATGGCACTGGAGTTAGTTGCAATTTTAATACGTAAGTTATATTTGGTAAGGTGTAAAATCTAGATGCGTTTGATATTTTAGATCTAGAATAATTGTTTGATTATGTTGAAGAATTATCTTAGTTAAGCTATGTTTTTATATGGATATTATAAGAGGTGCGCTATAGATGACTTCCCTACAATCGAGACATTGCATACTCGAGCTGCGCATCATCCTCGCACATAGCTTAGTATCAGTGGAAACTATATGAATAGTTTCACAGTTTAGCTTACATCATCGTAGCATAGCTACATAGCACATCTATGGTAGAAAAGCACCCTTACCAACCTAATTAATATTACTATTACTTGAAACTGAATTACACACTCTCTGAAGTATAAACAGTACTCACCTACGTTGCACCTGTTACATCACTGCGCTCAATTTAATAAGGGCTTACCTAAAAGGTGGGGCCATAGCTATGGGGCCCATTGTCCAATGGCCTTACCAATCCCAACCCCCATGGACCGTGACTATCAAAACAAAACTTGGAATAACGTTAACCTAAATCACTCGATCCTTTAATTAATGTTAACCCAAAAAACTTGCCGAAACTATGTTAATACGAATCATTGGCCTTCCGGACCACAGGTTAGCACCTGTTATTGTTTCAGCTTCAAAGGTTGCCTTAATTAATTTATTGCGGACGATGGATTGGTTTGGAGTGCGTGGTGTATTAGGTATAACTTCCTGGGAGGTTTGGTTCGCATGAGCTTTTTAAGGAGAAATAGAGTAATCATGGAGGTTCTATGGAATTCTCATGGATCTCTTGGACTAGCAAATTCCTTTCTCTTCCTATCTTATTTGACGTCCTAAGTGCCTTATCTTGGTATAATTGAAATAAATTATTTAGTCTTTAGGAAAAAAATGGAAAGTTTTTATGGTTGCAAGTATGATTTTTGATCAGTGTTTTAGTTTCCTACTCAGCCAAGGAACTATGAGAATTGTTCGGTATATCGAAAATTTTGTATTAGGTATTTAAATAACTTTTTATGAGAAGCAATATAATAACTCTCCTGCCAACCCTTTCCGGAAATAATAGAAGTGGAACATACAAGTACAACACACATTTACTTTAAAAGCACTTAAACATCCTTCTGGGAAGAACCCTAACATTATGTTAATTTAATATGTTTTAATTACATTTATATACCTTTACCCAGGCTATACAAATAAAACAGAGAAACAAGCAAGCCACAAACTGCTTTTTAAAACAATACAAACAAACTAAAATATTGGCTAAACTTCCTAAGACAACAGTTTAATATTTCATCATGACAAAACAACCGAATTGAATGAAACCGCAATCTGAGTCGCTTTTAAACAAATGAGATGGCATTAAGGGTGGAAACTTCGATCGTGGAAGAAAGGATGATATGACAAGAAAACTTTGTACATTTATTATGGTCCTTTGGTCCGAAATGGTCCTTTTTCATATTTTCCAGCAATAAAATTCTAGATTGTGTCTAAAAATGGCCCTTTTATTACAATAAGACATATATTTGACGTGATTAGAAAACGGTCACATATAAAAAAAAACACATTTAAGAATGTGATAGATGGTTATAGCTATGGATAAATAATATAAGTTTAAATCTTATTCGTGTGAGAAGAGGCCTTTGGTCAGCAGTGGTCACTTATAGAGTAAAACCATTGGACTTATAACACCTAATCAATTACTGTATTATAAACTCTATTCTCTAATAAAATAACATAGTATGTCTACACTGTAAACTATAACTTAGCATTGACATTTCACTATTTATTATATCTCCTGACTGTACCGCACTGTGACACCTCTAATTCGCTCTTCTATGGAGCTCAGCACTAATGCCGCATTAGCTGTCACGCTGTCATAGTCATTTCACATCAACTTTACTTCCCTCAGCACTTTGTCATATGACTGGCCACATATTCAATGTTTGTGATGTCCTAATTTAATAACGTATTAAGTTAAATTATGGTTTGTATGGCTATAAGATAAAATTAATTAAAGTAAACTTGATCAATTTTAAATAACTAATATTTTTCAATATCTTGAACCTTTAACAGCAGATGTAAATCTCCAAAAACATATTACAAATATTTAATAAAAAAATGTATTACAAAACCTCCCTGGTGGCCCACGGAGGGTAGATGGCAGTCGTTCTATAAAATATTAACATCAGAGGGTTAGAGGTACATTGTGATATTGCGTACCTGAGCCCTGTTTCTATCATCGGAGGTACAAGCCTCCTCGGCTACTTTGAATAGATCGCGTCTCTCCAAGATTGTGTCTTCGTCTTTGAGGTACAAACAGAAACTATTTGAAAGCCCTTTGAAATGCTAATGTAAGGTTTATTTTCCCCTTTTTGTGGTTCGTCCTTTTCATTAGTTTGAGTTTTTCGTACTTCTACCACTGAGGTATTCTGCACAATGTTTGTACTTAGAACCGTGGTCCTTTTGGACGAGTTTTTACCTTACCTTAGTAGAAATGTGATTTTTGTAAAAGCACTTTTGGTCCTTTGACATTAATTCAATGAACGTTATAAAGTGCGGTTTTTTAATCCAATACATGTACGATATTATTTAGTCTTTTATAATAGTTTTGTACTATTCAAATTATTTTATCCGATACTGAAACACTTTTCATGCAAATCGGCTCATGTATATTTTTGCCATATTTTTATAAAGTAAATAATAATAGTGTATTAAAAAATCTACTGACACGTTTCAAATCCTATAAGGTGCGTTGGGGTAAGATCGGCGCAGGGGTAAGAACGTACAAATCAAATATCTCACTTATTTGGCTATATTTTTTAATGCTGATCACATTGCGTGGCACGTCCTTAAGTTCCGCTCCGTCCCGCGTTGACCACCACTCGCTCCGGTCAACACGGAGTGAGATATTTGATTTGTACGTTCTTACCCCTGCGCCGATCTTACCCCAACGCACCTTATTCATTAATACTAAAATCGACGGAACGTGAAATTATTAAACTTTTGTCATTAACAGTAAGATAACTATTTTAAAATAAGCCAAGAATAAAAGCTTCTCAAAAATGTAGATAGCTATGTGGCTATTGCGTAAGATCTAAAATAAGGCTTATATAATCCTTTGCAGGAATAACTTGGATTAATTAATTCCGATGGTGGGAGTAACTGTCAAGTTGACACTAAGTTAAGTGACGTCACTGCTATCATAGCGTAGGCGTAAGTAACGAAGAAATAACTTTTAAACGACCCCATTAGACATTGTTTTTAAAAACAAATTAATTAGTAAATCTTTGGCCATTGCTTCCCAAGGGATACATTTATAACGGTGTAGTTTAAGCCGTTTGTTAGATGAATACCAATAAAACTTAATTGTTAATTATTATGGGTAATTAATCGGCTTACACGCGTAACTATTGGTGTAGCAAGTTTGTGATTAAAAAGCATTATTTTTGTTAAAGTCATGTCTTTTGACACTGTTTGACGAGGAACTCGACTGGTTTCAAGCCATGTTAAAGGCTCATATTCGTGTGTCGCGGAATGCTGTTCATGAATATGAGCGTCTAGCATCGCTTGAAAGTAGCCGATTCCTAGTCAAACAGTTACGAGAGTAAGCCGTTAACCATAATAATTAGTTGAGTCTTACGAAAGTTATAATACAATTTTATTTTTCACACTTAATGGGTCTCAAATACATTAACCACTTTTATTTTAGTGTTTCCTAGCTATCAATAAGTCTATTTCTGAAGTGATTTGTGCTAGATATCAGAATACGATGCTCGTTAGACGTAACCTTGTAACCGCGGTGCAGGCTCCACTGCACACGATCCTGGCTGTTATGATAAAATGACAAAGTCATTTGTCACAATATCCTTCTTTGGGAAAGTTCAGCCGCGCACTAAATCGGGTGTGGTGCCAGTGCTAGCGGAGAGGTTGAATATTGTTTCTTAATACTCGTTGTGACTCGCTTGATGATAAGCAAACACCGTACCTTAAGTCTTTAACTGCCCATAGAATACTGTTTAATGCAAATCCATTGCTCATCGATGAACCCTATGGCGTTTAACACATTTGTAGAACCATGTAGGAAACTTATATTTCGTTATGATAATGATGGGAAACCCTTATAATGTATCTATCAATCCTGTGGAAGGTTTGTCATTGGTCGATAGTTTGATTTATTTTACATCTTTAATAAAAAAATCAGCCGTAGTTACGAATAATATTGTTTAAAGAATACAGATTAAGAGCACCTTAATTTTTCTAAGATTGAACAATTACTTTCAATTAGCTAAGTAAACTACGTTTAACCAAATATAAGAAGCTATATTAGAATATTGTGTAAACAAACTTGTTGATCAAGCGTCAGCTGTGTTAACTTGCTTAAAGTTTTAATTTATGTTAATTTTGTTGTTATCTCAACGTCTGCGAAATGTCTATAAAATGCTGTGGTTTCTAAATTGTTCTACAAAATAAAACCTTTAATTTCTAGATGTTTTTGGTTAAACTAAAACCTATATTTCTTTCTGATTTAATGATAGAACAACAACGTCACGCTACGTCACCTTTCATCCCCGATGGGGTAGGCAGAGAATTCCAGACTCGGTGTTACTACTGAGAAAATTTTGAAAAACAGAAAAAGCCCAGTAATATTTTGCTCGACCCGGGAATCGAAAACAAGACCCCTTGTCTAGCAGTCACACATGTGACCACTCGACCAACGAGGCATGGTGAGGGTGCGGGTTCAAACATTACCAACGGCAAGTACCAATGTGACTGTTTATAATTTCTAATTATAAGATTGAAATCGCCAATCCGCATTGATGTTGTATGATTTTATACAATAATTCTGTTTGTATAATGACTTATTTCTCTAGTGTTTTATTAAAAAACACACTATCAAAATTCTCCAATCACATTACAGCATTTAAATACCAACGCCCACAAAACGCGAGAAACTACAAATTCCAAATTTAAAATATTCTTGCTGTCTCACCAATCCGTTAATGTGTTATTTATTGCATAAACTCAGTCGAGGAAATGCATTTCGATATTGAAAACGTTTCGGGGAGCGTGGGAGATAAAATGTGCGAATATTTGGTTCATGTATACAAACAATCAGAGTACTAGTTTAAATTGTTCAACAGTTTTAGAAAGAATAAGAGCTTTATTGATGGAATCAATAAATATCTGATTTTAAGTTTGAAATGGCCAACCCGCATTGAGTAAGCGAGGTGATTGATGCTAAAACCTTCTCCGTGAGAGAAGAGGTCTGTGATCAACAGTAGCCACTTATAGGTTGTTGATGTGATGCAAGACTGACAGAAAAGGAAAGAACAGTAGTCTTATTTAGATTTCACCTAATGTCGATATTTATAAATTGTGACGCCTTTTATCTCCGAAGGGGTAGGCAGAGGTTCACATGTTAGCAGTGTACAATGTACACACACTTTTCACAATTTATATTGTAAGTCCTGTGTAATAGGGGGTGAGCCTATTCGATATTTATAAAATGCTTTAAAAATGGTCACACATATTACGCTTTGCACAGTACAGTCCTTAAAACTTCGGAATATCTTACAACGATTCCCAAGAGGCCTAGCATAATAAGCATGGTAAACACAATAGAACTCTTTTGTTCAAAACAGTGTACGATTCTCATGAGATGCCTACGATATTTACAAAATCCGCTGTCACAGGCCCCACACCCAAAAGTCACACAAACTTTGCTATATCCAAGTCTCTCGATCCCAGTAAAGCCTTCCCAAGATATATGCTCTACTCAGTTCATCCTATTGCTTATATGAGGGATCTTATTTCAACAGTATTAAGACTTACATTGCAATTTTTAAAATAGGTGCTCGTATTTTGTTTCTTTAAAAATGGAACAAGGATGATGCATTTTGAAGTCTGTGTATTTTCTTAGACGGAATAAAATAATGTAATTT
Organism: Spodoptera frugiperda; assembly: GCF_023101765.2. NCBI lineage: Eukaryota > Metazoa > Arthropoda > Insecta > Lepidoptera > Noctuidae > Spodoptera > Spodoptera frugiperda. The sequence continues at coordinate 13,338,508 of NC_064237.1, forward strand.
AAGATTCCAAATTCTGGTCTGGTATTACAGACTGTACAGTTGGTTAAAGTAGAAACTAAATATTCTTATGAGCATTATATGAAGTTAGATCTTTGCATGAAGACGTGAAAGCGCCTACAATCCTATTCAAACACTTTATGTATTAACTAAAAAAAATACGGTTTACTCACGTAAATTAATGGAGAAAAGCTCTACTAGTTTTGAGTCAGAGGGACTCCTAGCTATGTAGGCTGCGCGACGTCGCCGCGTCTGCGCACGCTGCTCATGATGAAGAGTACCCTCTGTGACTCGAAACTACTAGAGGTTTTTTCCATTAATGTACGTGAGTAAACCGTGCCTTTAATTAATTTAGTATGTCTCAAGATAGTTATTGTATTAATACTTTATGTATTCATATAATATTATACTGCCTCATTGGCCGAGTGGTCGCAATTGCGACTACCAGGCAAGGGGTCTAAATCAAGTATGGATACTGAAAATATTGTGGAAACATGTTTTAAAATAGCAGGTCCACGTATTGTGTGTGGTGTCAAACTTTTAATTGGCCAGAGAGAGGTGACGAGTGGTTTCAGAGTACAAAATTCATTTAGCTTGTTATACTTTTTTGTGGGTTCATGAAAATATTGTAAAAAATGCTGTTGATTAATATCGTATTGTGGAGGTATTGTTATTGGCTCGTCTGATGGCATTTATTGGTCGTATCTACTGTCAGGTGTATTACTCGGTTTTCAATAAAAATATTGCTATTACAACATTCTACTTTGCCTATTTTTCAAAGCTCAGATCAACTTAATGACAAACTTTTTAAAATTATTATGATGGATGTAAAATAAAAAAGAAAAGTACACAATTATAGAAGTTTTTTATTAACTAAGTTTAACTAACTTCATCCAAAAGTAGTCGGTAAATTTTTAATTTGATCTTGTCTGATTTGTTCATGTTCAACATCATTGTAAGGTCCCGCATCTTCTATTATGAAGTCAGACACCTTTTCTCCAATCATGACAACTGTTGCAAAAGTATTACCTGCTACTAGAGTGGGCATAACGCTTGCATCAGCTACTCTTAGTTTTTTAACGTGGCGAACATGTAGTCTGCTGTCTACCACAGATCCCATAGCGCAGGTCCCACCATAGTGACGCAAGCTCGTCATCATGCAAAGAGTATAGCATCGCCAATACCCTCGACTTCCCTTCTCAAATTCATCACAACGTGGTGTTGTTAAATCCACTCTAGATGCTGATAAATTTTTAAACGCTTCCGTCTCTTCAACTTTTAAGTAATCAATTATATAGTCAACCAAGTTGTCTAAATCAATATCATTTGAAAAGCTGTCAGTAATCACCTCTGGTGGATCTTGTGGATCAGCACTGTTGAGGCGAACTTGTCCCCGAGAATATCCATACAAATTGCTTAATAAAGTAACTAAGACCTGCCTTCCATTGGCTTCTTCATAAAGTTTATTGCAAAGAGAATTTGGAAAGTCTAAAGTAAATGCACAGAATTGTAACAAAAATCTCATATTGTTCATAATGAAGCCCATTGCTTCATAGTCTGGGAATTTTATATAATGTCTATCGTGAGACATGCTCATGTTCAGTGACTCGTACCCAACAAACAGTCCGGCGGGATATTCATTAGGATCTACACCACCTCTTGTTAATCTCTTATTTGTTGTATGTGGGATGAATGCTGCTATATGGTCTTGGAGATTTTTCCCAACGGGCAAGTCGGCGATACAAGAAATATTTAATTTCTTCAAGTCTCTACAAGGACCTATGCCTGAGAGCATTAACAGCTGTGGTGATTTTATAGCACCAGCAGCTACAATGATCTCCTGTCTTGCATTAACAGTAATACTTCTTCCATCATCAGTGATTAGTTCAACGCCTACAGCGTTGCGATCTTCATCAAATAAGATTTTTGTTACTAAAGTACCTTTTGCTACGGCTAAATAAGAACTGTCAGTCACTTTGCTCAAGTACTGAGATCCAGAATCTTGTCTCCTTCCATTGTATACTGTTATGAGACCGCGAGCGTACCCATTTCTGTTTCCATCTATATCAGCTATCATTGCTTTACCAAGTTGTTCAAAGCCTTTTATATAATCAGCAGTATAGGTCTTGTTTTCCCTTGTGATGCCTATGTATCCATTGGCACCATAAAAATCTTTTAGAGGAGAATTCATGATTGCGGAATCGTGAATAGCTTCAGATTTGATAAAATATGGTAACACGTTTTCCCATTTCCACGTGGGATCTTTTGTGATCCGGTGCCATTTTTCAAAGTTTTTAGGGTTTCCTCGAGACCATGTCATGTAGTTTAATGCTCCTGTTCCACCAAGCATTATACCTTGGGTTAGGTCTACGTTTTTATCTTTATGACACTGGTAGCTGTATGTGTCATTCACTGAAGTATAATTCCAATCTGCTTTTGAATTCTTGAGGTACGGTATCAGTGATGGATACTGGAACAATAAAATTATTCTTTAGTTTCCTAAAATACTGATTTTTAAATGAAAAGCTAAATGTAGTAACTTACCATGCTTTCGTAAGGAGCATCGTGTCCTGCTTCAACGAGGAGCACGTTGTACTTCTTCTGGGCCAGTCTGGTTGCTATCACACTTCCTGCTGTACCGCCTCCGACTATGATGTAGTCGAAGCTATCACCAGCTGCGAAAAAAAGTAAGTAATTTGATGCTTATGACTGATAATAGAAGAAATGGTGATAATCTATCTATATAAAAATGCTGGCTATTTTGGTAAGCGCAAATCTCGAGAACAGCTAAACCGATTTCGATTGTTTTGTAAAAAAATATAATAAAAATGCGTAAAAGAATCCATCCGGCGAAGTCCGCGAGATTCGCTACTTTAAAATATAATTCTTTAATTATAGAAATAATTCTGGCACAGTGATAGATTCTAAAGGAAGAAACTTACATTTCAGCAAAGCTGGAGGTGGATACATGTAGCCAGTGAGCTGCAGCATCATTATAGTGTACAGAGCTCCCTGCTTCCTCATCAAACTGGCTAGAACTGCTGTGGTGTTCATCGTTGAAGAGAGATTTCTAGAACTTGTACCTTCAGAGCAGGTCAATGAACAATTCCTTGCAATTTAACATTGAAGTTTACTTCCAACTATTCATCTTTCTTATTCATACTACTTAGCTTCTGGTGATGAAAATTGTGTTTTATCTTATTTGAAATTAGATTCTTTTTGTGTTCTACACTAATGCTTCCTTTGAGAACAATATATCGCGTCGTCACTGTCTAGTAATGTCTACTAAGTTTATTGATTTTTTTTTAAATTTATAGACTCTTTTACGTGTTTAGGTTTGTCAGTTGACGTCTTGGCTGATAATGGTGATAGTAAAGTTTTCCTTCATTAATGTTATCGAGAAATTTTTATGATCTAGTTTTTAATTGCAAGCATTAACGTTAAATTTTGTATTAATGTGATTGTGCTATAGTTTCAAGGGTAAATTATAGGGTGTTACTTTTTTGAAAGCTGTGGTTGACTAAACTAAGACTAAGACTCTTACTGACTAAAAATCACCCCGTTTCTATTCCTGCTTTTCGAGCCGGAGCCCGGTAAACCCGCTAGGTAGTGCGCAGCTCCAGAAGATATGATGCTAGCATCGGGTTGTTTTAAGCATTTGATTTTGAATATTTGTATTGTACAATCTTAAGCCTAAAGGCTTCTAGTGTTACGGTTGTCCTTGGGCGGCGCTAATAGCTTACCATCAGGTGAATCGTCCGCTCGCTTGTTTCCTATTCCATAAAACAAATATTTAAGACTAATGACTGTTAGTTTTAATGTCCCTGACAGACTGATGTATGTGATAGTCATTAATGAGTTACAAAGCATTTTGTTTGTATAACATTAGAAGCATCGACAGGTTTCTGCGTATCACTGTCATCGGTATTTATCATGGGCAAAAAGCATCCATTGCCACGTTGCATGACTATGCTAATTTGTTACTTCAGAAATCAGGTTAACTTATATGTCATGCGACAAATCTGTTGTTTACACGTAAACTAGTGGTGTAGGAAGTATATAATGGACGTTATTAGACAATACATATGATGAACCTTTCTCTCGAATCACTCCATCTAGGTGTTAAAACAACCGCAAATGACATTCAAAGTAAAAGGTGCAGATAGGTAGGTAAATAGGAATAATAGTTGACCATTGTCAATAATTATTGTTCACAATTTAATTTACCTACTATGTGACTGCATTATTTTTTGAAAATAGAGAGAGGCGTGGTTTGTAACATCCCGCGCTCTTCGTAAAGTGTCACGCATTATTTTAATACAGTTATAACAATGACATCACCTGTTTATATGTGTTTCATGGGTAATCTCGATAACGATGCGTTTAAAACATTTTGACAAATCAGAAAAACTCTCCCAAGCTTCTATTAAAATAATACCACCCTGTTCACGCTCAATGTACAAAGCAATAAAATAATAATCTCTTCAGGCATTTGTTCATAAACATAAAAAGTTTAAACCGGTGTGTTCACGCATGATTTACCATGTACACTGTTGCACATCAACCTGTACCCAACCAGTATAAACTGACCTGTGTATGTGAGGAAAGACCATAGCAAGTGAGATCATGGTAAACTGGTTTTATATCGCTTGATGTGTAGCCGTATATATCCTGGTTCCACTTGATTTGACTCCAACTGAACTTCGTCTGCGTCTAGAGTCAGTTACAACATGTACCTATGTCTCATTTCCTTTTAGCTTCAGACTTCAAAAGAAATGTATGAAAAGTTTTTAACTTCAATTTTTCATGATTAGGTACAATATAACATCTGTTTCAGACATTTTCAGAATACTTCAGTTACAGTACAATGCCCTCGTTACGACTTTGCTTTACGTTTAAAGTAATTGAAATGAGAGCGCGTTCGGGGCTCTGATTGGTTGGTTTATTTAAGCTGGCCAATCAGAGCACCGAACTCGTACTAAGGGTACAGTCATTGTATTCCTGTTTAGGTATTAACAGTAACTGTTATCAAAATAGTCATAACAAAAATCTTGACTGCATGATTTGCGTGGTGGCTGGGTAACCGACTGCCACGCATTGTGTAGCGGGGTTGATTCCCGCATGGAGCAAGCCTTTTTTTATAATCCACAAATTGTTGTTTCGGATCTAGATGTAATGTGTATGTGAACTTGTATGGAGAAAATCATAGTGTGGGGCGACATTTTTTAAAAAGAAAACAAACGAGAAAAATATCGACTTTGACTTTGAGAGTATAAACACATGCGTACATGCTCTGCGTCCCATACAAAAAAGCTTTCTATCGCCTAAATCAACTCATACCCTGTCTATATACCAAATTTCATAAAATAATCCGTTCAGTAGTTTCAGCGTGGTCGACGGACAAACATCCAAACAAACAAACTTTCACATTTATAATATTAGTGTGATAGTGTCGTTAACTATAGATAGCAGGCATAAGGTCCAATGTCCTCATATGCCTCATTTTCCTCCTTGCTCATCAGGATTCATGCAGCGCCAGCAACATAACCGCCGTTTGGTATCATTTACTGTATCAGTACAGTGATAAAGGAACATAATGTTATATTTTCTCTGATGAAAGCAAAGTTACATAGACATTCATGTATAGGCTTTTTGTTTTTGTTATCTTACTAATATTATAAACTAGCTTCTGCCCGTGGCTTCACTCACTTTCCCTTGGGATAAAAAGTAGCCTAGGTATGTGTTTTCCCAACCACAATCTATCCTTGTTCCAAATTTAACCACTATTCTTTCAGCCGTTTTAACGTGATTGAGTAAGAGAAGTAGATCATGATCTGGAACAGGACTGCAGGCGAAGCCGCTGGAAGAAACTTGTAATACAACATGTTATTTATTTGAAGAATCAGAGCTTTCTTACTAAAATCTTGTTTATGAAATAGATCAAGCTCAGCGTAGAGCTACGTCCAGCAGCTGCAATGGACGAACAGATACTAAGGATTATAGTAATATTTTTAATTGGTATTAAATTATCTTGAATCCAAACTATAAAATACTAGATATTGAATCCATAATTAGTCATGAAACCACAAATAATAGCAACATAACCTTCAAATATAAATTTAATATCCAAGAACAGACTTCGAACTCCGCCCTGAGACACCGCACAGTAACGTAATTAAAACTTTAAGTTCAACTCGCACTCGCGATGTGCCAGACACAGCATCTTTAGATACTCCGAACCAACTATCATTTAATTAGCATACAGATTGTGGAACATTCTAGAACATTTTGTGTCTTAAACTTACGAAATCGAAGCTAGGAAAGGAACCAGTTGGATGGAAATTAAAATGAAATTGTCTAATGATTTTATGGGGACATACAGACTTGAATATTGGCGATCGAATATCCCAAGGACTAAAAATTATTGGCCAAAATATTTCTTCAAAGTCAAAGTTAAGGTATTTATTTAATGCATCCTTAATTAGGCACTTTTGAAACGTAAAATTGCAGTCTGTCAGTAAAGCTAGGTGCTCGTTCCCAAAGTGTAGCTTTGAATGGAGAAGAACATGCAAGAAACTCTATTGTTACTCTTTTCAAAAAAAACTTTTAGTAGTCTCTTTATTATAATCCATGATTATAGACGAGCAATTGCCTGCTCTACACCTTGCATTATGAACCTAATAATAATTTTTAATTAATTTGATTTATATCAGAATAGAATGTTTATTTATAGTAAGAACAAAAGCGGGCGGTATTAATATTTTTTAAACAAAAAGTTTTACATCGATTATTTCACATAATTCAGCATACAATCTATCTTATTTTCTAAGTCTTAAGGTTGCAAATTCAGACCTAGAGTGTGTATCATCATGATTGATTCGTGATTCTGAGTGAAGAATCGTCAAATTACTAATTTATTTGTTTCCCCCTAGTTCACCAGCCCAGAACAGAGGATGGGCAATCGATCTCTTTCGCGTTAATTACATTTTATATTAGACTTGATTGGTATATTTTATTAATCAACACTTTATCAATGTGCCAGTTAAAATGGCGGAGATTTTCTATGATTGGATATTGTACTGATTCAGTTGTCTGGGGATGTAGAGGATTCTGAGTGAAACTCAAATCGAGGTCAATTTTCGAAACATGGAAGTTTCAAGGGAATTTGAAATACTTATCTTGTTTAATTTTACGCGCATTATTTTTGTACATCAATCGTCTATTTGTGATAATATAAGGATAAGTCAGTTCATTATTTAAAAATTGATACCATACAATACATATATTAGAAAATAATGGCTCGCCTAACGGATAAGTTGGCTTCCCACGTGCATAGTAATATGCTGTTCAACGATATTAGGCATATTTAGGCCTGAATCTAATTTGTGTCTGTCAAAGATTACATAGAATTCAAGAAAAACTTATATCAAAATACATAACTTTAACTTAACTTTGATTTAACTTATATAATAATTTCTTTAAACACAATAGTAGAATTAAATAAAACAATATTAACATGCTTCAAATGTTTATTTTCCCAAATAACTTCTTTTGAAAACACACTGCCCAATTAATTTCTAAATAAAATTTCCTAAGAGATGCCTTTAATCATATCTGCTGCTTTCTCTGCAACTGCAACTAGCGGGGCAAAGTTGCTACCGCTTATAGTATTAGGCATCACACTAGCATCTACGACTCGAAGTCTGTTCACTCCGATTACGTTCAATTGATTATCCACCACAGTACCCATGGCACAAGTGCCACAATGGAATACAGTAGATGTCATCATACACAAGGCGTAACACTTCCAGTACTCCGTGCTCCCAAATTCGAAGTGGTCACATTTGTCTGTAGCCTTCAAAAATTTCAACCCCATACTTCGAAACTTGGAATATCCCTCTATTCTAGCATAGTCCTTCATGTAATCAGCAACAGCAATCAGATCTTCGTTGTTCGAATAATACCCGTTGAATATTTGTGGCTGGTCAAAGGGATCCGTACTCCTTAACTTCACCACTCCCCGAGATTTAGGAATCACATTTAGCAAAATTGTTAATAACATTTGCTTATTGTCGGCTAAAGAGTATATTCGGTCGCAAATCGAGTTTTTAAATCCCATGGTAAACCCACAAAATGATAGAAAGTATGAATAGTCATCGATAATAAAGTTAAGAGTTACATAATCTGGGTGGTAGCTCGATTTGTTAAGAGCCGTGTTGCCTACTATTAATGGTGCGACCAGCTGATGTACATTGAAAGCCTCGGGGTTTGCTTCTCTGTTCGTTTTATAACATAGCATTGGTCCTACACTATTTTGCAGATTTCTCCCTACAGGGAGATTTGATATGACGTCAATATTCATTTCTTTTAAATGCTCTTTAGGACCAATTCCCGAAAGCATAAGCAGTTGTGGCGATTTAAAAGGACCAGCTGTTAGAATTACTTCTTTTCTTGCTTTCACGGTTATGGTTTTGCCATTCTTAACAAATTCTACACCCACAGCATTTTTGTTATCATCAAAAATGATTTTTGTGGCCATACTACCCCTCGTTATGTGCAAATTAGGATTATGTTTAATAGGAGTCAGATAACCTGAGGCAGTTTCAGTACGAAATCCTTTCGCGATGTGGTATAAAGCTGTAGAATATCCCAAAATGCCAGCTCCGATACCGTCACGAACGACTGTTTCACCAGCATTTTTATAAGCTTGCAAATATTCGTGACAAACTGACCGATTTTCTTTTGTCACTCCAATATTACCTTCGGTGCCATGATATTTCCCGTAACGTGAGTTAAGAAGACGTGTATCATATAGCTTTTCACTCTTTTTGAAGTATTTTTGCATACTATTCCAGTCCCAAGAAGAGTCGTCACTAGCTATAGAGAATCTTTCGTAATCCCTGGGGTTTCCACGTGAATATATCATGTAGTCAACAGCGCCAGTTCCACCTAAAACATGGCCGCGATCATAAATTCCTGCTTGTCGATGGCACTTTGCCGTAAACCCATCGTCCAGTGTAGTGAAGTTCCATGTAGAACGGGACTTAATAAGGTATGTCACTAAGCCTGGCAACTGAAGAGAAAAATGGTTGGTTATCAACAGTTCATCAAGTAACATAAATTATAAGAATATAGTTTAGTAAAAGTTACTTACGCTGTTATCGTTGCTTGGGTTTTGACCCGCTTCTATGATCAATGTCGTAAAGTTTGCTTCGACCAGCCGAGCAGCTACCACATTTCCAGCGGTGCCACCGCCAATTACTACGTAGTCATACATGTCTTCATCTGAAAAGTAAATACGTTCAGAAATAATAACATTGACTTTGTTCCGTATTGATATAAGTAGGTAGGTTAATTTAGAGTATGACTGCATGATTATGACTGATGACTGCACGGTTGGTGCGGTGGCTGGGCAACTGGCTGCCGCGCAACGGGTAGCAGGTTCGATTCCCGCACGGAGCAACTCTTTGTGTGATCCACAAATTGTTGTTTCGGGTCTGGGTGTCATGTGTATGTGAACTTGAATGTTTGTAAACGCACCCACGACACAGGAGAAAATCCTAGTGTGGGGCAACGTTTTAAAAAAAAAAAAAAAAAAAAAGAGTAAAATTTGGTTAGTGCATCGATTACGACAGGTTATATTATTTAGTTGCGTTTTAGTTAGTTAAGACTCATTATTAAAAATCTGGCGGTTAGCAATAAAGCAGTGGCGAGTTGTCGTTCAATGTGGAAGACTATAGGGGAGGCTGTTCAGCAGTGGGCTTGTGATGGTCTTCTGGCTGGTGATGATGGTAAATAAAATTAAGCGTACCCTCTGTTGCATGGGACTTTAATACATGACTGAAAATTGATGTTTCTGTAAATATAACCTGTGCAAATTCAATTTATTGTAACTGTCCAGTCACCGAAAAATCTCTTTCAATCATGAGCAATATATTTTATAGGTATTTACCAGAAACCTTCGCATCTTCGGGAAACAAGTAGCCATTCAGGTCGAGTAACGCCAGGACGCTGAGAGCGCTCTGGACGTTTGCTATCTGCGCCAGTTGAGCGCTGGTGTTCATTGTTCAAAGCTGTGAAAAAATAATTTTCTATGACATAGCAAAAAGTTCAAAATTGGTAAATTACTTTATGAAAATACACAATTTGTTCCTTACCACTTATTTAATGTGACTTCATGAAAAAATATCCATATATATTGACTGGCAGTTTTGTAGCTGCAGTTTAAAACATTAATGCATTTACTTACAGTTACTTAAATGCTGCAAATGGTAAATTTCCACTGAATTTACGACACTGCTATAGTATTTTAATCACCAATTAACAATACTTTACGTTAGTATCAAGCCATGATAATGAGATTAAAACCTGTCTAGAAGTTTTATTCTGTCTAGGTTTCTTTTTATTACCTTTTTACTGGAATTTTAGAATGAATACTAAGAAAATATAGTGTGGCACTAATTATCGCGTATTACTACTAAAGAAGTTAGTTAAGAACAGTGTATTGATTATAATCTATTATTAATTTACAATTTCAATGTGTATCGATTTTCTGAGTAAAAGTAATTGACCCTAGATAAAGGTAGTACGGTTCATTTATTTAAAAAATGTGTTATTATGTTTACTATAGTTTTTATGCAACGTGCAATGACACGCCTTTTTTTCTCCGAAGGAGTAGGCAGAGGTCACATTACGGCATGTAATGCCGCTATACAATAACACCCACTTTTCACCATTCGTGTTACAAATCTCATGTAATAGGGGGTGAACCTATTGCCATAGACTGGGTACAATTCCAGACTTCGTGCTACTTCTGGGAAATTATTCGTAAAACCGAAAAAAGAAAAAGAACCCGGCCGAAGAATGTCCGACCCGGGAATCGAACCCGAGACCCTTTGTTCGGCAGTCGCGCTCCACTCAATCCACGAGGCAGTTTTTATCTTCAGGATTAAAATAAGTAACAACATCAAATCAAACAAAAAATGTATTTCTAAATTCAGTATCAAAATTATTTTCATCTATATTCGATATTGCTTGGTTTTTTAAGAAGCATCCTCTATAATCATTTCTACTCCTTTTTCAGCCAGTGCCACCGTTGGGCCAAAAAGAGCACTACCAATGGTGCCGGGTATAACACTAGCGTCTACCACACGAAGTCCACTGACCCCCATAACCTTCAGTCGGCTGTCCACCACAGACCCCATGGAACATGTACCGACATACCTCCCTGGGGTCACAATCATGCATAAAGCGTAACATCTCCAGAATGGACGAGACCCAAACTGAAATTGACCACATTTCCCAGTAGCTTCCACAAATTCTAAACCCATGCTTTGGAATTTAGGAGTCTCTATAACTTTATAGTAGTCCATGATATAGTCTACTATATCGTTCAAATCACCATCATACGTGTAATAATTAGGAAATATGTTTGGCATTGCGAATGGGTCAGTATTCCTTAACGCGACTTCTCCATAAGATCTAACGTTCAAATGTAAAATGAAGGAGAGGAAAATTTGCGTGTCCTTTGAGTAAATTCTGTCACAAATTGAATTTTGAAATCCTAGACTGAACCCGCATAATTGTAGAAGATATGCAGTGTTATCTATTATGTAGTTTATGGTTTGATAATCTGGGTCACAGCTGCAATTGTTTAAAGATGAGTAGCCCATTATTACTTGCGCTGGATATTCTCTGTCATTGAACGGCATAATTTTTGTTGTCTTGTTTGTTTTGAAACCCAATAGTACACCGACGGCATCTTGCAATTTCTTTCCAACAGGGATATTTGATATCACACTGATATTCAATTTCTCTAACCTCTCCTTTGGACCAATTCCTGACAACATAAGAAGTTGTGGAGTTTTGACAGCTCCGGTTGTTACGATAACTTCCTTGGTTGCTCTTACAGTGATTGCTTTACCTTCCTTTACAAATACTACTCCAACGGCTCTTTTATTCTCATCGAAGATTATTTTTACTGCCGTACTATTTCGAGTTATATGCAAATTAGGATTATCTTTTAGAGGAGATAAGTAAGCAGTTGCAGTTTCCGTACGAGACCCTTTTGCTATGTGATACAAAGCACCAGAATATCCTATTATTCCAGCTCCAGTAACATCTGCAACCACTTTTTTTCCAGCTTCTTCATAGGCTTGTAGATACTCTTGGGTCTCTGAACGATTTTCTTTGATTAGTCCAATTCTTCCTTCAGTGCCATGATATCTTCTGTATCGTGAATTAAGAATTTCATCGTCAACTAGATTTTCGCTTTTTCTGAAATATTTAAGCATATTTTTCCAATTCCATGAGTCTTCGTTAAACTTTCTGTAATCCTGGGGGTTTCCTCGTCCGTACAGCATGAAGTCGGTATTCCCTGTACCTCCCAGCACCTTACCAAAAAATGATCCACTGCCTTTGTGACATTGGTCTGTGAAACCATCGCGTGGTCTAGTAAAGTTCCAGTCCATGCGTGAGTTCTTTATGTAGGTTTGTAAACCAGGTGCCTAAAAAGAGAAAATTCTAGTTGATAACCCGAAATTTTTATTATTGTCTTAATTCATACTATGTTGTCACTTACATAATTTTCTTCTCCTGGATTATTTCCTGCTTCTATGAGCAATGTCTTAAAGTTTGCTTCGACCAGCCTCCCAGCTACCACACATCCAGCGGTGCCGCCACCCACCACGATGTAATCGTATGTATCACCATCTTAAGGAACAAACACCGACAACAATATTCACATGTGATGAGCATTTCAATTTGAAATTGAAGATGAAGATGAAAGTATTTACCAGAAACTTTAGCGTCTTCAGGAAATAAGTAACCCACCATGTTGAGGAGAGCCAGGGCTCTGAAGGCTCCCTGAATGTTGAGTATTTGCTCTATTTGAATGCTCGTCGCACCTGAAGCCATGGTGACTGCTGTGGAAATAGTAGAAATTAATAAGTGTTTTACAGAAGGAGAAAGAGATCAAAATCAAAATCATTTATTCCAAATTATGTAGACTAGTAAAATGCACTTTTGGACGTCAAAAGACACTTATGGACGTCTCATGGAATAAAGACGAATTGAATACCCAAAGTTTCAAAATTGATTCTTGCAAAGCAGTTGATATGAGTATAAAAATCGACACTTTTGCTGCACTATATCTTACTGATTCTTGCATAGTCATGGTCAAGATTTATCTTGTCGGGACTAGGTTCGACATTTAATATCTAAAGCAAAATATTAAAGAAAAATGGTACTTACGTGTACTGGTTGTAACACCTCAACTATCATAGAGAAATTGTAATTACAAATGGAAATGCAGTAGCATTTTAAATTAAATTAAGAATAATAATGTAAATGCTTATGATAACTGTACCATAGGTGTTAGTGAACTAATAAATAAAATAAAATAAGTGAAGAAAACTAGTTTGATGGAGTAAGTTATTATTAATCCACATGAGGGTTATGTCCACATTGTGATTTATATTTTACTGATGTACTGATGGGGCCTACTCCGGTTTTCGATACCGAAGTTTTGTTTAATCTTCGGCCGCAGGTTTTATTGATTTACTAATAGAATTACTTGAAATAAATTACTTTGCGCAGGACCTATAAAGTCTACAAATATATTACAGACTAATTTTTAGGTGCGTTTACAAATACGTTGTTTGTTATACACATTACACTCAGACCCGGAACAACAATCTGTGGATCACACAGAGAGTTAGTCACGCGATACGTTCTGCGACAGCCAACGTGTCTGTTATCCAGCCACCGCGCCAACCGTGCAGTCAAAATTCATCCAAATCTAGTGCAAGCTGTTACCGTTAAGAAAAACAATATTTCATATTGCTTGCATTTATAAACCTAAATAAACATTGCTATGTACAACACTTTATAATTTTATCATTTCTAAAATAGAAAATGTCAATAAATAATGGTTTGCTTAGAACGTTGAGTATTTAATCAATTGAAAAGGTGAAAAAACCATAAATTAATTTGATTAAAATAATTGGGGCAATGTACATATATACCTGATAATAATACTCGAGACACAACACAGCTACTGGTTGCTTAGGCACTATACCGTACTAAACGTATAATATTGTCTTTTTTGACAAATGAATTTTTAATAATGTATGTATTTTAAGTTGTAAATAATGTGTTAGTTTAGATTGATATGTATGTAATAAAAAATAAATCAAATTTAAGTACTTAATCTATTTTAATGAAATATTTATAATGTACCACGCATTTTTTTAGGATTGACAGGTAAGCTATCGCCATTGCTCATGGACACCTAGCAATGCCAGGGAATTTCAAAGTGTGTTGCTGAATTTTTTAAGGTTAAGGTTTCGTGCTATTATAACTCAGTTAAAATATCACCATGAGATTTGTTATTAGTAGGATTGTATTTACTAGATCTTGAACTGTTACCTATTTTATACCAAAATGTTTTAATATGCACTGAAAGAAATATACATATACTGCAGTACTTTATAAAATACGCAATACTATTTACTAATAGACTTATTAGGCAAATTGATGATAAATAAATTAATTAAATTAATTCGATAGAATAAATTAGACCAATTATACTTGAATACACAAAAAGAGAAAGTTTTAAAACACTAAATGATATGCGTCAATCTCGAACCTGTGACAACGACTACGTTTTCTGTCACACTGGTGACCATTTTATTTCAGTGTTGACCAGATGACCAGACCAGACCCTACCTTCTGCTTAATATCACTATTACGGTAAATTTCTTAACCTTGAGTTGTTTAATCTTGACTCTTAATTACATATTCATATTTATTGTTCTTCGCAGCCCCTGTGATTTTATTTAACTGCTCCGTAACCAAAGTAAGTTAAGATGAGTTTTATATAAATCCTACTGAACTAAAAGCAGATTTGATGCACATTAAATCTAGTTTTCTTTGGTATTAAAATTATGATCACGATCTCAAAAGTCGTGCATAGAATCTCTATACCAACGGATCATTTATCATAATTGAATTATATCAAAATTTAAGGCAAACCCTTTGGGCGATTTATGTATGAAACCTTAAAAAGGATTTATGATATCAGTAAAAACAACATTACTTCACGAAAAATGATTTCCTTTGGGTATACTAGCGTTACATACTCAGACATACATATACACATATATAACAGACTAGCTGTTTGCCACCGGTTTTGCTCGTCGGGTATTAAGAAATATCGCGAAAATGCGTGAATGGAAATTTGAAATAGTTCAGTAATTTTGGAGTTTAATGAAGGAAACCAATGATGTAACTGAGATAGGTATGATACTAAGTAGAAGAAGAGTATTTCAAAATTATAGATATTACGTACTAAAGACACATGAATTTGAATAACATTTCAGAACCATAGAAAAAGTAGTTCAACCGCAAATTGTCGAGTTGTCCAGCAGTGGAGGAGAACAGGCTGATGAGTTATTATATTTATTTTGTTTTTTTTTTATTGGCATTTGTTAAACAAGTTCAAGTTACGATGGAACTGACGTGAACTATGTTCAAAAGTTCCTAAAACTAAAAGTATAAAAAAACTTTAATTTAACAACAAACAAATTCCATTTTTCATCATTCTCGAACAAGAAACGTTGTTTTACTAAGTCACACTTATGTTCCATCCAACTTGAGTTCAAAGTTAAATCGTAAAAGTTAACAAAGTTCTCAGTAGTTATATGAAGTAGTTATGTAAAGTAGTTTTTAACGTGAGCGCAGTAAAAACTTTTAACTGCTGGACAATTTGTCTAGACATGGCATTATGTGGACACTGTCGTCACGTTGATACATTACATGGGTTGAAAGTATTTTCATTATAAAAACTTAGATTAGGTGTACTATTTCAATGGTTTTATATCAAAACCCTGCCAACCTTGACGGTTGGTAGCGGAGGATTTGACCTCAACAGCTTTTGTTTTTAATTAAACGTTGTCCCACACTAGGATTTTCTCCTGTGTCATGAGTGCGTTTACAAACATAAAAGTTTTTAATAGATAGAGTGATTCAAGAGGAACGTTTATATGTATAATACATGCATAATGTATCACCATTGCACCCATGCAAAGCTGGGGCGGGTCGCTAGTCTATATAAAAACCGATATGATAAACAGAGAACCAGTCTATAGGTCCCAATATAACCCTTTGAGCTCGGAAACCTAAAAAGCAATTTAATCAACAAACTTACAAAGTAATTGGAAATTTACAAAATAATTCCAATTGAAACAGATCAAATAATATCCACGAAGAATAAACAAAAGAAAAGCACTCGAATTACAAATTGAAACTTAAAATATTAATCAGTTTTGTGTAATAAACTTCGAACAGTTAGTTTCAAAGGAAATACTTGTAATAAACAGTATTTAATAACAATATCTCTACAATGAAACTTGTATTCGATATTGTTTATTTATTTATACTTTACTAGGCTTTTACCTACGGCGTTGTCCGCGTTCGTCGCACCTTTTTCGTACCTTGAATTACATGTACAAAAAAATATGAAAATTGGTCAGTGGTTAAAACAAAATGAACATGATCAGAAACGCGAAAATGTTTTTGACAATGTAAAAAGTAAACGTGTCAGTTTAATAAAAAATGGACTTAGTTGAATTTCTGAGTTTATTCACTACCTACATTCATTTATTCACAGTCAAAATTATTTATTTCAAATAGACCAGGAAGGCACTTTTGAACGTAAAAACCAATTATAATAATATTAAAAATGTCTATCTGTCAGTCAGTCCTCTAGTGAAGCTATTTGCTCGTTCCAAAGTGTAGATTCCTATGGAGAAGAACGAGCAAGTAAATTTTTGTAGTTCTTTCTGGCATTTAGCATCAATAATAAAACAATGTAAACTACCACAAATAATAAATGAAGATGAAATAGACATACCAGAACAAAGCTGTGTACCCAAATAATATCGCTAAGTACAGGTACACCAGGTTACTGCCTAAAGATACACGAAAATATTGAGCAAAAAATATTTGACTTATTCAATTAAATGTCTAACAATTTGTGAGTAGAGCCGAAATTAAGGTAACATTGTTCGCAAACAAGTCAGCTATTTAGCGAGAAAACCTTTTTTTCGATGTCCGTCACGGATCCGACACGATTTTATTACTGGCTTGGTAACGTGACTATCTCGATGATGATAAGAACGATTGTTGAAATGATAGCCGTTTTGTTAACGAATCCTCGATTTCCATTATTTTGTGTTAGAAAACTGTATGCTACATACATGAGACTAACTTATGAGCAATCCTTTTATCCACTAAATCTCACAAACTAAACGAAAATCTAACTACCTTTAATTGACGACGGAAATCAATAACTGATCTTGATTTAAAAATACTGGGTCAATCTACAAAAACTCATATACAATTATTATCAAAAATTCATTCACAAATAAGTAAATTGTTTCATATCCAAAGATCAAGTTATTATTACTAATCAAAAAAGACAACTGACATAAGAAAACTATTCGTAGCAGCACACTGTCATTTTGTACTTTATTGCTAAGGTAACAAAGTCGTTTCGTATTTAATATAACAAGCACTGTGTCTTGTATGACAAACCTGGATGTTTGTTTTACTACTTTTTGGGTGCTTTTACACCAGGTATGTAGCTATGCTGCGAGAATAATAGCTAAGCTGTGAATCTATGTGACCGTTTTCGCTGATGCTATGCTATGTAGCGGTGCAAGCGAGATGTGCTATGAAAATGCGCCGAGTATGCGATGTATCTATTCTAGGAACGTCATCCATACCTTACATACATAGCACGCATCCCTACCACGCATCCATAGTACGCATTAATAGCACGCACCTTCAGCACACATCCGTAGCACGCATCTTTCCAAATTCCAAAAAACATAAATATTAGTTGAGTACATTTCTACCTGTTCTACTTCTAATACTAATGAGTATAATTGGTGGAAGACAAACGCATCCACAGCAACGTAGTATAGCACATCGCTGGTGGAAAAGCTTTAAAGGGCATATCCATAGTCTAGTAGTAACCAGTAGCACAAGGTTTCTCAACTTTTTCCTGGTAATTTTATTTTATATCATTCTTATTAGGTTAGGTTACACCAATATTGGGCTTCTCCCGGAAAGTCCCGCATATCTCTCCCATATCTCATATAGTACTTTTTACAGGGTATAAAAAAAGGATAGACCGCTATTACTATTACATTTTTCATGTGGTCCTATCAATATAGTGACTATTGGGTTATTGAAATCAGTTTTATCTCTCAGTTGTCTCCTTTTATATAATTTGAACTTTATTCCTGGTATTTATGAGACTGAGGTTGGAGAGGAGGTCTGAGGTATTTTTGTCATTTCGCGGACCTCTTGTTAAGTCTAAGCCAAAAGCATTGGTTTCAATAAAACCTTACATAGTACTTTTGAAACGTCAACAAAGTTGTTTATCATGTATTCTAGACTGGAAGCGGCCTGCGTCCATCTGGTTTATAATATAAATAAATTTATTAAAATAAAAATACATTCCATTGGACCACCAGGATATTAATAAATACAGAATAAAGAACACAGACACATTCTTCTCTTTACTTTAGTAGTAGCGACATCAAAAGATTATCGTGTCTACATGCTCTTTGCTCACCTAATACAATTGTGTGGTCTCTTTGTACAACACTGACGTCCTAAATCTAGGTGCTACATAAAGATAGGAACGTAGGGATTACTCCTTTGCATATCTAAAGCTCTTTCTTTCGGAAAATATAAATCTTAATGGTATAAACATAGGACATAGCTTTAAGGTTTTACAGAAAACCGACGTAAAACAACGCTTGCGTTGTGTTTCGTCGTGTGAGTGAGGTTACCGGCACCCAATGAAGTGTCTCCCCAATTATTCCAATCCCCGATTTCCCAACAATCATCATATTCCTAACACCCAAAAAGCAACGTACCTACTTGCGGCGCCGATTGCGATTATCAGGTGATCCGTCTGTTCGATCAAAAAGGAAAAACTAATATAAGTAAATAAATAAATGTGTGAGAGTTTCATAAGTTTGACAAAAGTAGTTATTGATTCTGTGTTTGATAATATTATGATATGTGACGTTTTGAGGTGCTGTGTAATGTAACTACTATAATTATATTCTGGACGCCATACCAACTATTTTTCAAAAGCCCAACATTAATATATTCGATGACCGAAACAGTCGGTGGTTGTAAAGAGTCTCAAATATTTTTGCAAAGCTCCGTAACGAAGGCACGTTAAATATGTACATACATATTATGTCAGAACATCTGTCGGTCCTGTTGTCACGTCAATGGCGTCTGCTATGCTTTTCTTATGAAAATTACATTTAAAAGCCTCCAGTCCCTACCTTGTGACACTACAAAAATGTACGTTTACTTTTTTGTAATTATTTTTATTCGAAAATTCTTTTTCTTTGGTATGTCGAACTCGTATACGGTTTTCTGAATAAATTATGACATAAATGCTAATTATGATAATTATTTGTTGTACAGAATAATATTTGTTGTATTTGGGTACAGAAAATACATGATAAACTCTATATAAATAGTACTTTAAGTCGCATTTAAGTTGAACAATAGATTTTTTTTTTAATTTAACCGGCAAGTAAAAAGTGAGATCTTGTTTATATTAAAAAACGTTGCACTGCCAAAAACCAACAGAACTACCAACTCTATGAAACACGTTATTTTGACTTTCAAAATTCAATATATGTAGTAAAAGCAAATAGTTGTAGTTTGGAAAATATGTCGTAGCTGCATGACTGCTTCCCTGCTGGTCAGTGGTGGTCGCATAGTTCTGGGGCAAGCGAAACATTTATTAGGTTTCCAATTTGAAAATTCCCCGTAGTAAGCGAGTTTGGAGTTGTGTCCTCTAGCCACACGCGTCGCCAGTCACAGTGGACATATGAGTTTTGTAATGTGGACACTGTTTTATAAAGTATTTTGTTCAATTTTTTATGGTGTAAGCTGGTAAACGAGCAAACGGATTATCTGATGGTAAGCAATCGCTGCCGCTCATGGATACCCGAAACACCAGAGCCATTAGAAGACCGTTGCCGGACTTTTAGGGGTTAGGAATTTAAGGGTCACACAACGATATAAAACGCAAGCGTTGTTTCACTTCGGTTTACTGTAAAGCCGTGGTACGTCTCCGGTCGCGACCGGCCGATACGTGCCGAAGCATGGCTTTAGTTTAACCCTTTTATATTGGATGGAAAAAATCATCGAATGTTGAATGAAATGAAATGAATCGAACCCACACATGCTCTTAGTGAGGCGAGAGGGAATGTCAGACTTACTGACTAAAATTCACCCCGCTCTCCAGCGCTTCTCCACAGGCCCAAAAAATCCAAAAACCTTAGAGCAATGTCCAAGCGTTTAATTTTTAACAAAAAAACCCCTTAAAACAAAATGTTATCTTTTAAACAACTAACCAACAAGAGCATCGACATTAAACGAACAAACGTATTCAAATAGCCGCCATTTGTGGACAAGCTCGACCATTACAAAAATAACGATCCAAGAGAAACGAACGTTAAACCGAATCTAAACTTCACGAGATATTCCTGAAATCTGAACCGTTTCTATCTAAACTACGTAGTTAGCTTTCAACGGATACCACTTCACGAATATTAGTTGTAAAGTTTAATTGCTCTAATGACTCGGAACTGCATCTGACTTGGACTGAAGTGTGTGTGAGATCGTTCACACACACACATGCATACTCGTATAGGTAGGTATAGGATGTTATACAATTTGTGGTATTATTTTACGTTTTTTTTTTGGAGGGCTGAATTCAATTGATAAAATACCGTAGTAATCCAATGATTTGATGAAAAGTACTCTTTTTTGAGGCGGAAAAATCGTCTAATGATTTCTCCCGCCTTGGGTGAGGCGAGAGAGTGTCTGACTCATATTGATAGGGTGGTTTTTAACCACCCTTGTTTCGAGCCGGGGTTTGATTTCCGCACGGAACACCTCTTTGTGTGATTCACAAATTGTTGTTTCGGGTCTGGGTGTCATAATATTATTATGTATGTGAAATTGTGTGTTTGTAAACGCACCCATGACACAGGAGAAATCCAAGTGTGGGGTTTTAAAACAAGTGCCTTAGAGAATTTTACTACAGCCTGTAGAAACTGAATCTCCTACTTTTCATAAGTTTCGTACTTCAAGCGCTATGTTATTATTGTGGAACTTTGGTTGGAGGCTTTATTCAGAATATTATGTGTGAAATTATGGATTCATATTCATATAAGTAGTCTGTTGTTTCAGCTTGAAGGATTAAGTAAGTCACCAAAAGAAGCTTACATAAAATATATTTTTGCCAGCATAATGTTATTTACTAGTCCCCACGGATGCCATAACATAAATATACATAAATTTGTAGGAATTTCGAAATTGAAAACCTGCCGGACCCGGGACACCGGAGACAGCATCATCAATCGCTTTTGACCTCATATACTCAGCGAGCGACGTGGAAAAACATGCAAATTGTGGTAACAGTACTTATTTAATCATGGCTACGGCCTTCCAAGAATGTTCTCTTGTGGATTTATAGCTACAAACTGTTTTACATAGACAATACAGCCAGAACTGGTACAAGTGTGGGAGAGCCATGCTTCAACACGAGTGGACCGGCTCGACCGGAGTGATACCACAGCCTCACAGAAAACCGACGTGAAACAACGCTTGCGTTGTGTTTTTTTGTGTGAGTAAGGTTACCGGAGGCCCAATTATCCTTCTTCCCAATCTTCTTAATCCCCGATTACCCAAACACCATATTATACCATAAAAAAATACTAAGAGTTATTCCATATCAACGCTGGAATTCACGACACGTTGTTCAGCAGTCGATCCCAAAGCAACTACACCAACCGTGCAGTCAAACCACGAAAACATGTCTGTTTACAATGTAGATATAATATACCTTTAATCATACTTACACGAAAAGTTATCAGCAGAGTCTAATTACGTCCCCTATTTTATGACCATAGTTGTACAAAACTATCTATATATATATGTTTGTATGTCTGTATATCTCGTGCCCCGTCCTTCAATTTCCTGAAGGGCCCATAGATTGCCTTTCATTTGTAATAACCGGATACTTAGTATTGTCAAGTGGTCATTATGAACCCTGTCAATAAAGGAATAAGGTTAAAAGTTGCGTAAAAGGGTCAGATAAGGGAAATTTAATGAAATGTTATGTCTTTTGTGATATTTTTTGCAGTTCCATCAAAGTCCAGGGTTCCGTTTGATGTTCCTTGAGGGGGTTAGGGGCTAAGTGCTCTTTAATAACTAGGTCATAGAATAAAGGAACTGGGAAATCCATTGATGTCGGCCTAGCAATATGTTTTTGATAATTGTATGTGGATTTTGTACAAAATCAGATTATCTGTCTGTGTTTAAAAGGGTCGATTAAAACTGAAAAAAAATGGAAACTGGAGAAGCTAGAATGTAAATAAACATAATTTTGTTACTATCAACTAGTAAACATATTTCTCTTTTTTCACCCTCTGAAGACAATACAATTATTTTGGTTGGCCCGGAACAACAATATGTGGATCACACAAAGAGTTGTTCCGTTCGGGAATCGAACCCGCGACACGTTGCGCAGCAGCCAGAAGCCCAGCTACTGCGCCAACCATGCAGTCGATTTATCATTTTATTAATTTACTTATCAAAATCTAGTCCGAATTCATCCAATGCCGTGAATACCCCGGTTTTGTATAACATGACAAACGTACCAATTTATTATACATAATGGAAAATTTTCAAACAAAAGCCTTACACAGGAAATGAATCCTGCCTACCCCAATACAGGCTAGCATGACAAAATGATTAATTGTTGCATTGCACGATTCAAAAAATCAATTAGCAACGCCTCGGTGCGTGGGAAAAATGAGAAAGGAACGTATAAATCAAGTGAAATATTATACATCAGGTGAAATAATTTTGTGAGATCCAGTATTTTCGCGTTTTGTTCAGTCACGTTCAGAGATTGGTGCTGACGTTCGAAATGTATGGGAGTCATTAATATTTTAATCTTTGTGAATTATATTGTTACAGGTGAAATTATATGTGATTCTTACTGAAAGTATACGGAATTAACATTGAGTAGTGTTGGATAAAATGTTGATTCAGTAGTATACAGAATGGTCAAAAAGTCATAGATCAAACGAAACAGGGAGATAAAAGAAGTAATTTCCAACAAAAAATCTTTGTACAGCATGTATATACTAAATTCATTGCGAGAAAAGATATGGATGATATTTGTTGATATAAATGAAACTGCTGAAATATATAACTGCCATATACAGGGTGTCCCGTAAGTAGACGTCCAAATGGCACCAGATGATTGACAAGGTTCCAACTGTTATCAGAAAAAAACTAAGTCCAGCTGGTGTACTATCTGCTGAAAATACACACCCACTTTTCACTGAATATTCTATATAATAACTCCCAAATATAGACACAATGAGAAAAAAAATAGACACAATCTAATTTAAATCCCGCATAATATACTAAGAGAAAAAGTTCCACACTTGCACCGAATTTCACGGTGTAAAATCTAAACAGTTCAGTGGGACGGGTTACCCTAACTCTATAAAAGGTATACCCAGGGTAGCCGGGGTAGGCAGGGTAGTCAGGGTGAGTTTACGAGTGTGCCCCACGATGTAATGTCGGGCGCCCTCGATATTAAAAAACTTTTGCCTTCGAACTACCTCCTACAATAAAGTTATTGGATTATTTTTATTGTGTAGTTCGGAAACTCTGTTTAGTCTATTACCCTTCCTAGTATTATAGGTCCACCTGTGGCTCTGGTTTTGTCAAATGGAGCTGTTCCTGGTTTTTTTTTTTGAGTAAGTAATATGGGATTTTCGTTTTTCTTGTGCTTTAGTTTCAGCTGTCTGTTCTAAACGTGATTGTTAGAATTAGAAACTTTGGATTTTAATCAAACAGGAATGGACAATCAAGGGATGGACAGATGTACACGAGTTTATTTTTCATTGAACCCTCTCGGCACATACAGTCAATCTAATAAATATAATATTAATATTTCGAACGTTCGGTAGTATTTTTACATACAGGAATTCAACTTCATGTCTATTTTTGCTAATAATAAGGAGACATAATTTTATACATAATAAAGAATACGTGATGGATTAATTAATTAATCACTCAATATTTACAATAAATAATGATATATCACATAAACGAATGATATATGTATGATGTAATATGTTATCAACCTTTACATTGGTAAAGGTCGATAACATATTACATCATACAGTGAATAAAGTATTGACTTTATTCACTTTACTCATTAATACCAACTTGTATTAAGGAGTGTCTATCACGAAAATTCTATAAAAATGTAATCAATCATCCCCTAATCATAAGAGACTCTTAGTAAAGAATATTAAATTACTTTGTAAGTATATTTGGAGGGCAGTCAAGTGATACAAATGAACTTAGCTGCAGACTACGTAGGTAGAGGAGACTGGGGTCGATTGTATCAGGGGATGGTTGCCACTGAGGTTGGTCGTAATGTGTGAAAATGTTGCATGTGTTATTAATTGATTTATATGCTAGTTTGCCTCTATTTCATAAAGACTGATAAATTAAGAACCTGTTTCTATTTGAAGTCGGTTAATAAAGTTTCAATTAGTTAATTTTGAAGGCCCAATTCAGCTATTCTAAATCGATCAACCCACAAATCTTTATTCCACAAAGGAACACATTATAAAAGACCAGCAACGTAATTAACCTCTTCTGCTGTTGCGGTTGTTCATGAGCGGTGCCAATTGCTCATCAGGTGATCTGACTGCTGCTTGTTTGTTTCTTATTGCCTGCTTATTTCATAAAAAAAGCCGACAACGCATTTGCAATTCTTCTGGTGTTGCGAGTGACCATGAACAGCACTGATCACTTACCATTAGTTGATCCCTCTGCTCATTTGTCACCTTGTACCTTAAAAAGGATGTATATTAAGACCTACCTATAGTACAATTAACCTCTATCTCCCCTTGTCTGACAACAATACGTAAGTAATTGTATTTCAAATGTGTGATACTTGAGACGAAAAGAAAGGGGAGAGAATATGATGGATGGGTTTGGAATTGTGGGAAAAGAAATAAGTGAATAGTGAATAGAAGCCAGATAAAGAAAAATACACAATTTTCTTGAACTTCTTAGTATCGAAAGACAGAGGTGTCAACCAACTGTAAACTAGTGTATTACTTCGTTAAAAGTCGACAAATACATGCTATACTTCGGAATCAAATAATAAATAAATAAATATAGTCACTTATATATTTTCCTGGAAGACGTAATCAGAGGTGCACACTATGGCACGTAATGCCTCTGTACAATGTACACCCACTTTCAACAATTTATATTATAAGGGGTGAGCCTGTTGCCATATAGCGGACACATTTCCAGACTCCGTCTCTGTTGTCATCTCTAATCAGTATACACATTGATTAAGTATCCGAGATCATTTTCCCTTAATAACTTCAGTTATTTTAAACCAGTTAAAGACTGAGATACCTTATAATTAAATTGCTTCTTTCAAAGATTTAAAAATGTATAAAATAACAATTATGGAATTACACGAGGACTCAAAAAGGAAATAATACTAATATTCACGTAACTCTCTCATTACCTAAGCAACCAATGATCTGTGAACATTAAGTACCTATTGGTCTCATATTCAACAACGAGGAAGTAGGGGAAAATTAACACCATTTGAATCGAATATGTCAAGATGAAACACCGAAGTTAATTGCTACTGTTGAGGGTCTACCTCCAGGAAGTGAGTGGCTTGTCATTAATCATCAAAGCTGACAGATGTCAAGTGGTAATTATTGAGGTGTACTCGATCCTTTGGAAGCGGGTTCAAAGTGATTGTCATTAATGTGACGTCTTTGGGGATTTGAGGTCTTTGATGGTCAAAGGGTTGGGGTATGTTTGTATACTTATTAATTTTAGTTTTACTATTTCCTGTTCACATTTAGATGAAGAAATTTTGTTGTTTTGTTATTGTGATAAAAGTAAAACTAATGCGTATACAGAAAAAGTTTCTACGGGAAAATTGTTTGTCATCATTAGTATAATCAAGTGTTTAAATATCCTTCACTAGTTATCAGTCACCCTATATACCATTTGGAGAAACCCCCCGATGACTTACATATTTGCTATCATGTTGGCTGACAATATACGAAAAATGCGGGATATAGGTCCAGTAGGTAAGTCAAAGAGTAAATACAAAGTGTTCAAATTAGCTCAATTTGCTTGGCTGAAGACTAGTAATACTTGTAGTTTCATTTAAGTCATAGGAGTGATCTCCATACTGTATATTTAGATAAATATGATTGTAAGTACGCATTCCAATGTAACTTCGAAGATTAAAAGGTCATGACGTTTGTTTACTTTTTAATTTGCTTTTACTCTAATATCTAAAATTGAAGTATCATAAACGCCCCTCTTACCCCAAATGCCTCATTATGGCAGATAGCATCTGAAACAATAGCAGCTGCACACACGATCACTTCATTAATTCCTAGTCTATAAATTAGCATTGCTATCTTTCTCACGCAACAGTAAAACGTATAGTTCTATCTCTCTCTTGCTACGAAAGCCAATGGTGTTCAAACAGTTTTAATTGCGTCCATTCAGAGATCGTAAATCAAAATAACGTTCTTATAGCGGCCATGATTAATTATATTGTTTTACCTAATTAATTTACTTCCGAGTTTAAGAGTATTAACAGTAATGAAATTAAATCTTATGGGGAGGAAGTAAGGTTAGTTTTACCTTCTTATTGGGCGGTAATTAATGTTTATGTGCATACAAAATTACACTTTTATGAATCTTCTATCAGTCAAGATTTTTTTTGTGGTATAAGCCGGTAAAGGGTAAACGAGGTGACGAAGCACCTGATGGTAAGTAATCGCCGCCGCTCAAGGACACCTGAAACCCCAGAGGCGATACAAGTGCGTTGCCGGCCTTTTCTGGATTAAGAATTTAAAATTGAGAAGGGGTGTAATTGGGCCTCCGGTAACCTCACTCACACAACGAAACACAAAGTAAGCGTTGTTTCACGTCGGTTTTCTGTAAGGCCGTGGTATCACTCCGGTCGATCCGGCCTATTCATGCCGCAGCATGGCTCTCCCACACTTAAAAGACTCAAGATGACAAAGATCAGTTTTTGCTTCGTCGATGAAACTGATTGTAAGCACGATCTAAAATAATATTGCTGTCATTATTTATCCGGTCGGAAGTTCAAAACCGAGTTGACTAACTTTGAACAAATACTTCCCAATCATTTATTCAGTGTCGGAAAAGTTCACAAATATTCAAAGCGAAATCGTATTGAGCAATGAAAAACCACAGTTCGTTGGGGTTCAAAATCTATCTATAGTGGATACAAAAAATAAAACTAGAACAAAAAAAGGATTTCCGAACGGTTGCCCAGCTCGCAATGAACGGGAGAATTTTTGGCATTTTTGAATTACATCCAGTCCAGTGGCGTAGCGTGGCTTGGCAGGGCCCCGATAAAAAATGTTTGGGGGCCCCCTTTTTTTCTTGAGGGAAAATCATCCAATGACTTTTCTCGCCCTGTCTCTCTAGCCTCAAAGAGGGGACTTACCGATGCTATAACAGCGAGTGCATGTTTCAAGGCCCTTATTTTCCTAAAATTGCTGCCAACTTTTGAACGCATGCTTTACGCGGAAAAAAAGAAATCGATTATTTTGTCTTTAGCAATTTCTCAAATGAAATAAAACGTTGGGTTTTTTTACTTTTTGCTTAAGTAAGTTGAGGGGCCCATAGCCCCGGGGCCCTGTATAATTGATACGGCGCTAGCTACGCCTCTGGTCCAGCCCTATATAAAAGAGTATTCGATGGTTGTTCTAAATAATAGGAAGGTTTTACTACATGGCTGGGGAATGCTGGAAATTAGGGGTCAGACCTTAATTGAATGAGTACCTACATTACATAGCGTTGGGTCCTTTAATTGTAATCTTAAGGCTTGTATGGTCATGTAAGATTATAATTATTATGGTTTGACTTAGAATTAGTTTCAAGGATAATATTATGGAAAATATTCCTGTTCAAAATGTGTTTTAAATAGATTTTTTGCTACCCAAAGTTTTAATTTGACAATCTGTATGGCAATATTATATTCAGAACTGAACTATCTAACATAATATCTTATAGTTGTTATATAAAACTGAAGAGTTTGTTTAAACACGATAACCTCCAGAACTACTCGTTCAATTTAAAACAATATTTTTGTGTTTGAAACTCAATTTATCGAAGAACATTATAGGCTATAAAACATCATGCCAGTATCAATAGGAGCCGAGCAGACCGGGTGAAACCGCGCGGAAGTATGTAGTATATTATAAATGTGTTTTGTTCCGTACAAGAAATAGCTTAAACCAGAGATGGCGTTCAAAATACAATACGACTTTAAAATTTCTATCCCATTAGCTTTAAAGATAGTTTTCTTTTATCATGTTTTCATTTAAGATCCAATATAATTTCCTTTTTTTAACTCAATACGAAACTTTTACAACAACGGACATTAAAATACATAACTCAAAACCTTTACGACTATTTGACATGATAAAACATTGCCATTATCTCCATCTCCGGCAAAGGTTTTACAACTTTAAGTAACGTTCGTACTCTTGTTTATAACAGAAATAAAGCCAGCCTGGTCTGTCAACATCACAGGGACACAGTTGAGTTATAATCTCAGTTATAAACCTTCCTATTAAGTTTTCGGTCGCGTTGAAACTTTGCAAAGTTATCAATAATGAAGATTCTGGTAAAGGGCGTTGTGCTGTGTACAATGGTGGTCACATGCGCCTGACCACTTATAAATTTTTGCTTGTACCTGATGAGATCCGATTTCTAGCTCCGCCCCATGACTTCCACACGGAGAAAGTTTGAGCGTTAATCACCACGCTTGCTCAATGCGGTTTGGTGATTTCAAAATTATAAGCCCAGGTTTCCTCACGTTATTTTTGTTCTCTGATTGTCAGTGGTGTCTAAATAATCTTTAAAAAGCTACATTGGTACTTGCCATTGGCCTTTTTTATTGGTAGGTTTCATACTCTCATGCTAGAAAAGCGGGCGTCTTAAACCTGTGGACCACCACGACATTTTATGTATGACTGTGTTCTTACACAAAATATGGTTGCTAATTTTGTTGTTTATTTGTTAAGCCTTGTAATCTCAGTTCATATATAACATCGAGTTAGATATACTAGACACTAAGCACTAGTAATTAAGGAAGGGGCTTACAACGTACTCCGCGATTAATATTTAAAGTGCGTGCAAATCCGATACGCTTATCTACAAACAACTTCAGTCTTAATTATTATTAATAACAGGGTTTATTTTACTATGCAGATACTAGATTTTATCAAAATTAGTGTTTCGTGTTGTAGGGTTTAAATTAGTTTGAAGTATTTAATGTAGTTTAACATTAGTTGGGTAATTTGTAATTGTTTTAACAGTTGGTACTCTTGGTACATTTTATTTAATTAACTAGTAACGATTTGTATGGTATAAGCCGGTAAATGAGCAGACAAATCATCTGATGTCAAGCAATCGCCGCCGCTCATGGCCACTCGAAACACCTCTGGGGTTTCACCTTGAGTGTCTCACTCTTTCGTGTGTCGATTTATGAATCAAACAACATTTGCTCCGCGATTGCAAATCGAACCCGCGACACTTTGCATGGCAGCCACCGCGCCAGTCGTGCCGTCAATGTCAATTTTGTATGGTTTATTAGGTATACCTAATTACAATACCTAAAGGTATACAAAATTAGCCTGAAAAAAAAACAAATTACAACTGAAAAAGTGTAACAATAAATTACATAATGGCATGTGTTCCACTTATTACAAAGAAAAGTTACTTAATTCCACCAAGTTATCGGAATATCGAGCACGCGATTACTTAGAACTTGACATTTTACATAAAAATCGTGTAATGTAGCCTGTAGCCCTTATCGTCTACAATAATTATTTGAGAACAAACTGTGATGCTTTTATTTGGGCGCCATGATGGATTTGTATTCTTTTGTTTTATTGAAGATTTATAAGTGCCACAATTAATGAGTATTATTGCCAAATATAATTTTTTTGAAAAGGCTACGATTTTTTTTCGCGGGCATAAAATCATCCAATGACTTCTCCAGCCTTGGGCGAGGCTGAGGAGAAGGAGTGTCAAACTCTTACTGACAAAAAAGCATATGACCTATAGAAGGTCAAGTAAGACCCCTAGTCTGCATAAAAGGGTACGATGGAATTTCTTATTTGTTCTTTTTCATGAGAATCTACATCTTGGAATTAGCACTTAGCTGATGAACAGACTGACGAACTATTAAATTTACAAAAATGCCTTAATATAGATCAATTGAAATAAATGCTTTGACTTTGTTTTTACGTGATAAGTCACTTCTTATTCCATGGAAACGTGGGCGAAGCCTGTAAAGCTAGTATAATATAGAGCTTAGTAATGTTAAAAAAATTAAAAATAATTAGGTGTGAACTAGTTACCTTCCGTCGAAAGCTACTTGTATACGTTTTGTCAGACATGTCAAACTAAGTCAGCCTAAAAATACATTATTTTCCTACGAATTCTATTATTAATTTAAATGGAACACTTTTAAAATACTTCACTACCATTAATAACTAATCTTATTTGAAGCACGCCATCTATCGGTCGGAAACAAAGCGATTTCAAGATGGCGATAAAACAAAAGAAAGTGTTGTATTATTTAACTGTGTTGTGCCGATCACTATCAGTTAATAACTGAGTTAGTCTAGAGATTTAATCACCTAACTGTAATTGTTATGAATGGCGCATAATGAGTAATTTTTTCTCTATAAAACGTAAAATTTTGTTTCAATTTTGATTGTCGTACTTAAATGAATATTATGTTGGTGTTGGTTTCTTTACGTAACTTTATTGCGAGTTCCCCTTGAGAGATTCGGCAGTTACTGTAATTCAGTTTTTCATACTTGTTTATTTCCTTTTTAGAGTCTAGATCAGTACTTAGGTAATATATAACAAAATATCGTGCCAATATGTTCTGAATTAGAGTAAGACATTAGGACACTGTAACATTTCTTATAAAAATACTCTTTTTTTGTTTGTTTTTAAGTCAAGTAATATAAGCCCGTAAAACTTTCACCTAAGTCTGCTAAAAACCGGATCAAAATCGGTTCAGTCAAATGCGAGATAATCGCGCATAAACATACATACATACAAGTCAAACTGAGAACCTCCTTTTTTTGAAGTCGATTAAAAATAACTTAATATTTCTTTGACAGTGCATCTACCTTGTACAATATCTACTTAACTACAAATAGGTAAAATTTCTACAAACTAATAGTCTCTAACATTGTAAAAGTCTTGAGAGTTGGTTCAATAGAAACCTAAGTTTACTGGAAATTAAAGCTAAGTATGTTTCCAAACTTCACAATACATAACAAATGCAATCAGTTCATTGAATTCCAACAATAACCGATACATGTCGTTAATTTTTATCGTTCAGCTTTTGGCTCCATCCCAATAGTCACGCGCGAGTCTCCATTTTTAAGGCACTTTAATTTAATTTATTTGGAGCGTAAAATTTTACGTTACGAGTTCAACTGTCCAATGTTAGTCAAGTGTTATGCTTTGTCTTTCAATTGCAATAGCTAGCTATTATATGCCGTAAGTTTTATAAGGTCAAGACTAGATCGCCCTGGATGACACAAGAGCACATGGGATGGTACGGGTTACCAGGGCTTCGGCTCCAAGCAGGAGTAGTCCCTCCCATCGGATGTTTTTCTTACCAGTGTCAGAAGCTGTTACTTTTATCTGGTGGCCATGGTAGCTGAAAATAGGACACCTAACTCATGTACAATTTAGGGAATAACTACGAAAGGTTCAAGAATATTGAAATAAAATAATAACCCAACCATTTTTTAGAAGTCTCTAGCATCAATAAGCATAATATTACCTCTAGAAGTTCCAAGAAATACAGAACTCCAACACTTGTACATCTTTTTTGACCTGATATTGAAGTTCTGAACCCATCATGGTAACTAGCTTTTATCGTGACATACCTTCATATTATATACGTTTTCTGGAATATTATAAAGAAAAGAAACAATTTCATTATATTTCTCAGTAAACTCTTACGGCAATACGTACAGAGACATAGGTAAGTACTAATATTGTGTGTTTTTCTGCGAATGCCCTATTGTATTGCTATTTACATAAATATATGTCGTATACTTTTTTTTGATGACGGGGGAAGCCTTCCAAAGGCGCCTAGCTTTTTGGGGATAAAAGACTAGGGAGTGTGGGATTTTTACCTCACTAAAACCACCCCGGTGGCCACCCTCTACACCTGTAAGGAGTACCGAGACCTCTTAGTAGACCTGCTCCGGAACCCCCACGGTGCAACGCCTGTTTCGGCACATCCCTAGGGAGACGTGCGTCTCCCATTAGTCATATGTCGTATACCTACTGTACTGTTTTATTTTCCCTAAATTATCTAAGGCAGCGTGATAATTTAATTTTCGCATTATCTGAACTTTGGGATAGGACTACGTATGCGCGTGGTGTAATGAAAAATTCATTTTAACGTAGCCCCATACTAGGTATTTTCTCCAGTGTCATAGGTATTTTCACAAACATTTACTCTATACATATAAAACGGGCATCGAAACCCGCGACACTTTTGAAGCAGTCAGTCGTGTAGTCTCTCATACCTGTTACTTTAACAAGTATTTAATCAACAACTCAATGGATTAATACTACTAATTACTAACATAACACTCCCAAATTTCAATCAACCCAAAATGAACTATATTGCACGGATAAGTAGCTACATTTTGCCATGAAGGTACTGACGAGAGGGTCATTAATACTAATAAATTAGACGGTAGTAAAATAAGGTCGTATTTTACGGGACTCTTATTTATTACTCGCTGTAAATCTTCGCTGGACAAAGCTTTCACTGTAGTGTTTTACGTCTTTTTCTCTGTAAACTTTTACTTTCAGGTAAGTAGCCAATATACGGTGAAGGAAAATTGTGAGGACACCTTTTTTAAGGGGGGAAAATCATCCAATGACTTTTCTCGCCTTGGGCGAGGCGAGAGGGAGTGTCAGACTCGTACTGACTAAAAACCACGCCGTTCTTACTCCTGCTTTTCGAGCCGGAGCCCCGGTAAACCCACTAGGTAGTCCGCAACTCCGGATCAGTGTGAGGAAACCTAGGCTTATAATTTAATTCTACTTTTTTGGATATTTCCAATTTTTCTAGTATGTCCGACTGTTGCTGCTGTAGTAGTAGAGCGACTGTCACCATGTCATATGATACTAGTCGAGTTCCTCGTCAAACAGTAACGTGAATATGATGCCGATAATATAATAATTTAATTTAGTATGTATCACGAAAGTTATAATATACTTTATATATATAACGAACCTTTGTTCAGTAATAAATAAATTCAAAAAGACTATCTATGTATCGCCATTTGGTTTGTAATTATAATTTTAAAACATCTAATATTTCCTGTCCAAATATCATACGTTTCATGTCAACAAATCAACAATGGCTTCAGTTAAAATGTTAACAAACATTTAGCTTTAAAATTCTATATGAACAATTTTATACCGTAATTTATATTTAATGCAGTAATTAATTATTACTGCACTTTGTAAATTCCATTAATATTTTGACACTTTTCATAATTCAAAATGGCTGACAAGGAAAAGCGCGCCAACGTGCCGAGCTGTCACTGTCACTGTCGTGTCAATAGCCGCCGATATAGTGATGTGGTGGAGTAGAATTATAAATATGTCGATATCGATTCGTAAAATATTTACTGAATAACATTGAAGGTAAAGCCCGCTTTTATATTATTTTGAATTTTGTTAATGAGTTTTTCTCTATTTATATTATTAGATCGCGCTCTTCCCAAAAAAAAGACTAGCCGTGATAACCATTGTAGTTTATAATTAGGTATGAATTGCTATTACCAGGAATCGAACCTCAAACCTGTTGACGCCTGTTGTATCCACGACAAGTTCACAAAAGAGACAGGCTAGCTAACAATAGCGTGTAATTTCCCATCAAAATTCTACCAAGGGCCTGTTATTCCGATATTACAAGCCGAGAAAGTTACACAACATCTTATTTCTAAAGGGTTAAATTAAATTCCCTGATAAATATTAGCAGGAAAACTTTATAGTAACTAATTGCCTTTCTTTGATGCCCAGTTTCGCTTCTTCCTAAGAATTTTCGGATCATTATAATCTGTTTATTTATGTTCTAATTCAAAGTTAAAATTAAAATAGACTCGAACACAGTTACTAAGAGAAAATGAACGAACAAATATTATCAAAACATTTAATTAAATCATAACTTATATTAAAGCGTTTTACATAAATTCACTTAACATTAATACAACGTAACATTTATGTAACTCTCATATTTTATATACATTCATAACATCCTATATCTGTAATTTCGCTAGATATTCGCTATTATATTCATTAGTTACAAGGTTCAAATTTAAATAACTATAATATAATTTAATGCAATTACATTCAAATATTTCTACTCCAACGTATTACATTACATACAAAATGTTTATGATTTTTATTTACAAAATTAAATCTATCGTATAATTCGATGTTTTACATATTAAACTTTAATATCTAATTCGTAGGTACATTTTAGTTTGACTAAAATTTTAATTACAATCTAATTTTTATAGAAATTATTAAGAATAATAATTATATAAAAATTAAAATTAATATTTACATTATACAATTTTTCGATAAATCGTACTCACTTCCATATTGGGGCTCGGAATATAGAAGTATGTGAGAGATATCAAAAAAATTGGTTTAAAAATTACATTTAGAAATGAATGACTATAAAAAATATGATATTACAAATTCTATAACGTACATTTTCTACATAACATTAACATTTATAGATACAGGATTAGTTTATAACAAGGATATTTACACCGCGGGTATATTTCTACATGGTTATATAGTTCAGGTTTAGGGCACGTTCACACTATGCTCACTTGGTCCTTGCTTTGGAAACGTGACCTGTTTTTCACTGAATCTCAGACGATGTCATGGCAGGAGTTCCCATTGCCTGTACGGGTGGTCTTGGTGGGCTGGGGCCGGCCTGACATGCCGTCATTGTAGGGCGGCGGGCAGTACATCACCTGTGAACAAATTATCAGTCGTTAATAAAATTTTATTGAGGGTTTTGGCTTGAATCATATGGGAGGGCGTTTAAAAAGAAGACTTTGCCCCCACGCTAGGATTTTCTTCTGTGTCGTGGGTGCATTTACAAACATACAAGTTCACAAACACATTACACTCAGACTTGAAACACAGACAGAATAGATGTTGAGGTTGGGGGCGCGTGTTCGAAACCTACCAGCGGTAAGTACCAATGTGATTTTTCCGAGCTATATGTACTTTCTAAGATAAATTAGACACCGTTGTCATAAACGGTTAAAGAAAACATAGTGAGGAAACCCAGGCTCTATAATAATTTGTAATACAAAGCTTAAAATCATCAGCCCGCATTAAGCAAGCGTGGTGATTAATGCTCAAACCTACTCCGTGTGAAAAGACGCATTTTGTCAGCAGTGGCCATTCATTATAGGTTGTTGTGATTATGTCAGACCCAGTAATAGGCACTGACACACTTTACTTTGCAGTCGTATGTGTAAAATAAACAAAATAAAACGTATTATTATTAACGTCCTAACAAGCTACAGGGTGAAATATAGCTGTTATATCTCATTTATATTCACCGCTGACATATCAAAGTATGGTCACCGTGCTGAAAGATAAATATTTGACATTAATACAGGTGACATTTAATAAAATACGTTTTTCCGCGATTTATGAACACGGAAATGCTTTTATATGTTAATTTAATTAGTAAAATTGGAATTGTAAAATATTTTTTATGGTATAAGCCGGTAAACGAGCGTACGTATCACCTGATGGTAAGCAATCGCAAAAAGACATCCGAAACACCAAAGGTGTCATAAGTGCGATGTCGGCCTTTTGGGGGTAGGTAGGTCGTTGGGGAATCGAGGATTGGGAAGACTGGGAAGGGAGAATTGAGCCTCCGGTGACCTCACTCACATAACAAAACAAAACACAACGCCAGTTTTGTTTTACGTCAGTGTTCTGTGAGGCCGTGGTATCACTCAGGTCGAGCCGGTCTATTCGTGCTGAAGCACGGCTCTCCCACACTTTATTACGATTATTACCTATCTACGATTTTTGTTTGATGTGTGATTCGAATTGAAATTTACAATAGCTTAACATTAAACATTTAACGATGTGTGTACACCTACATATTTGTTAGTCTTTGTTATTTTATTCTCATGTTTGTAATAAGTTCTTTAGCAAACTGAAAGTTAACATGTTTTACAATAACAGCTGTAAGATACACAATAACATGGTTTCTGAGAAACTGTAGGTAGTAGGTGAATGAATACATACATACACTCCCATCTATTATTGTATTATTATCATATACAAGAGATCGAAGTAGGTGGAATGATTGTTGGTACATGTATCATAAATCATCAAAAAATAATAAACTCGACCAACGAGGCAGTCACTTTTTTAATTAATTGTAAATAATATGGGATTACGAATCTTGTCTGCTTTTTGTCGTGGGCAATCAAAACTATTATAATAATAGTTAATTATTAATTTTAATAATAGTATAATTTTTGAAGGGGTTTCCTTCTCGGGATTGACCCGGTGAAAATGGGCATTATAATAATAGTCAATGCCTAACAGTAAAACACAATGCAAGCGTTGTTTCACACTGGTTTTCTGTGAGGTCGTGTTATGAGTATCACTCTGGTCGAACCAGCCCATTCGTGCCAAATATAGTTCTACCAAAACTTTTAATAAACCTTAATTTCTTTAAAGATTTTTGAATTCACAATGTAACTATTCAATTATAAAGCTTCGAATTGTGGTTTGATGTTATAAGGATTCCTATTTTAAAATGGGCACAGAAAGGCAGATTGTTTTTTTAAGTGCGTTGTTCTAGAAATCGATCACTTTAACTAGAGTTTATACTCTATATTCTAGTCTATACTCCAAGGTTTATTATTTTAATTAAAGCAAGCTTATTCAGAAGCTTCGATTATTCCAAATATAGTTGAATATAGATTAAAGTTTAAGCAATATTCGAGTGTTTACATCTCTAACGAATGCAGACGCGACGTAATCTTAATTAATTTGTTACAAGCTATGATGTTTAAAATTAGATTTAAGGTGGATTTGCACAGGGTCGGTTACTGACTTTGATATGATGTAAGTCAGCGCTGACCCAAAAAAAAATGTGTGGTAATTTTCAAGTCAGTTCTGACTTCACGCCGGTGTACTGACTTCAAATCAATTTACATTGTATTTTTAAGTGAGCATTGTATCGTTTTGGAGTATGTATTTTTGTTTTTATTTAGAAAGACGAAAGAATTTTCTTCCGTGTCGTAGGTGCATTCATCGTTTCGATCTTAGAATATCAGAGGGTTTAGTACGCAAAACGAAATTCGAAATTGGTTCGATTGAAACCAATCAGAGCACCGAAAGTGATCTCGTTTCGAAATCGTAAAACGGAAAAAAGCTTGTACTAAGCCCTCACACTTATTTGGTTACTTAGTAAGAGTCCTAGTTCATTGCAATGTCATTAAAATAAATGTTCAATGTATGCAACAACATAATTATTAATTAACGTTTTCAAAACCATCACGAGACAGTTTTTTTTTTATGAAACACTCCGGTAAACGAGCATATGTATCACCTGATGGTAAGCAATCGCCGCCGCCCATGGACACTTGAAACATCAGAGGCATTACCTACAAGTGCGTTGCCGGCTTTTTGGGGGTTAGGAATTTAAGGGTTGTTGTTCGGGAATCGGGGATTGGGAAGATTGGAAAGGGGGAATTGGGCCTCCGGTAACCTCACTCACACAACGAAACACAACGCAAGCGTTGTTTCACGTCGGTTTTCTGTGATTGTCTAGAAAACACAAATAATGACATAGGCTATGTAGATAGCTCAAAAACTCCAAGTCGATAATAATAATGGAGTCACTTAATCGATCACTGTTTCTCAACACAATACTAAACCTGGTGTGGCACTAAACATAAACGGTGCCAATTTACCGGCATTCGAATCATGCGTTATGAACCAACATTGGTATCTGGCCCGTTGCCAGCAAGCCAGATCAATTTAACCCAGTCAATTCCCTTTAATCTTCTAGAGATGAGCGATCAGCATCCGTTAAATATTCTTAGCAATTGTTTGTGTTATTCAATAAACTGTTATTTGGAAACGTGATGAGAAATTATTTTATTTATGTGTAATTTGAAAGTAGAATGATCCTAATTTATTTTGTTTGGTTACTCATCTTGTTAGATTAAAGATGTTTATTTAATACATTTACATATACTTCGTATGTAACGTTTTATTATATGTGTGGGAGAGCTAAGTATGTTTCACTAATGGGCTAGCTGATGGAGTGATACCAGTATACTTGCATTGTGTTTTGTTCTGTGAGTGAAGTTACGTGAAGCCCAAATTTAAATCTTTAATTTCTAAGTCTCTGAATATACATAATGATAAACGAAAATCGACGGTTTCTCCAAATCTGAACCCTTAAGAAAATTTGGTGGCATGTTATAAGCTTATTATCATACTAGGCACACTTCCACTCTGTGTTGTCACTGACTGCCTGCACGGTTGGCGCAGTGGCTGGGTCCAATGTGTCGCGGGTTAGATTCTCGCGTCGGCAAAAAAGGTGATCCGACCCGAAATTAAGAAGATCGGCGGAGTCTCACCCCCGTGCCTCGGAAAGCACGTAAAGCCGTTGGTCCTGCGTCAAACTTTACTCCGATCGTGTTAGTATTCCGTCCCATCAGGTTTAGAGAGTGAGGGAACAGAGTGTGCACCTGTGTTTGCTCATACACTCGTGCACTATAATATCTCCTGTGTAATGGGCTTGTCTAGTTAGACAGAATGGCCATAGCTGATGCTACTATTTTTTTTTTTTGTTAATTGAAAATGCTCTAATAATCTGGTGATGGTATTATTATTATTGAGTGTTCCAAAGGGCAAGTTGGACGTTGAACCACAAAGGGTGAATGTTCGTTCACATTCACAAACTATTTCAATAAACTGTAATCTTAACTTTGTCAAACACCGCTCAATCATAGTATTAAGTATCAAAACCAATCGGTCACCCATCTGTCAGGTGGCCGCGATAACCTTTACTTAACCTACACACATCGACCGTTGTTACCATGAAAAATATTTATTGAAAAAAGTATTTGCTAACACAAGATAATTGTCAGGTTTATTATTAGTATTTCTTTTTTTGTATCGACAATGTGTTTGTTTTCGTTATTTTGTCATATTTCATAAATTTTGCACCCTAAAGGCCACCTATGCGTAGATAGTTTTTAACTTCTTCATATTGAACAAGTTGACTAATGGATGCTACACAACTTAAAATTCAACTGTGAAAAACATAAGGTGTGTAGCCGGTATAAAAGACCCACCGATAGATATACATTTTTATTTGATTAAAATGAAAATGTTTTGACTTTAATTATTGTTTCACTATCGCAAACTTTTTGTCAATAACCCTATTAACAAAAACTTTTTGTCAATAATCCTATTGACGAAAAGTTTGATGATGAAGAATGACTTTATTTTTATTTAAATATCCATCTTATATTAAACACTAATTTTTTTTTACGGTACAAGTACTTCCGAATATATATCGATCTTAAATATCGCGTGACATCACTTCTAAGTACATTTTTATGGGTAGAAATGACGTATTTGCCACCCCTAAACTTTGATTCGTTTTATCTAAGTATTGTTATCATACATAACAAAAATAAGAAATACTTGTTTAATATTTTTTCATGATCTAACTGACGGACTAAACATATTGTTAATTTGCCTATTAATACCCTCCTTACATAAGTCCAACATACTGCTCCTTGCATGAAGTTATAAGATAAACAAGTAGTGTCGGCACAGCATGCACGCTAGCTTACTTAATTCTCTCCAAGTTCACACGAGCCGGAGACAAGCTGTATAATGAATTCACCAGCAGTCACCGCTTACCATATTCGAAGGGACGAATATTTTGTTCCGTACACGGACGGCTTCAAGCAGTTATAACCGACTGCTTGAAGCCGCGACTGCGCGATGAACTATAGCCATTCATCGCCGCCGTACACACGACTGCTTTGATTGGTGGAATAAAGGTATTGTGTAGTATTGTGATTGTTGTTATTAAGTTCAAATTGATACAAGTAATACATAAAAATATGTTTTATGTTAAACGTGTGTTTTTAATGTGTATAGTATCACCAATGTCATATTCATGATATTCTATATCTTTTATCCCCGTAGCGGTGTGCAACGGTGCACATTACGGCACGTACTACCACTGTACAATGTACATCCACTTTTTGCCATATACTGGACACAATTCCAGATTCCGTGCTACCACTGAGAAATTTTCGAAAAACCGAAAAAAAGCCCAGTAATACTTTGCCCAACCCGGGAATCGAACCCGACACCCCTTGCCCAGCAGTTGAACATGCGACCACTCGACCGACGATTCTGGTATCTATCTTATCTGGCATTCTATACTTAAACCAAAAAAGAGTATTTTAAACACCCGTTACAATGAAAGCGTGGGCATTGGGCAATGTTTATTCAGTAATTTTAACAATACTAAATTAAATTTATTTCTCATCGAATGGCTGTTCACTGAACATCAACAAACATCAACTGAATTCGACCAAAATTATTCCAAGAAACACATTTTCTCTATTATTTTGTGAAGTGCTCAAGAATTCCCAAATAAACAATTGTTGCTGTTGTAATCGGCTTTTCTGTGACTGTTTTCAGAAGTAAATACCAGCCGATGAAACCTTGAAACTTAACTTTTGTCCTGAAGAGAGACCGTTGCGTCACATTTTTTTTAGTTCCACTAGTTCAACCTTTTGATATACGGGCCTTTATTGTTCGAAACTTTTGGTATCGCAAAATAGAAGACAAGACAAATACATAGTGTACGACTAAAGGTCTATTTTCGGCCGAAGCCGATTAATCGGCAATCGCCACAAATTCGGCAGATGCCGAGGCCGAAGGGTTATAATCTCTCAGTACTTAATTAATTTTGGTTCAATATTCCACAATCTACAATTAATATTAAAATTATTTCAAAACTTCAGTATTGAAAGATTATTATTGACTGACTAATATAGAAGCTGATTTAGAGATGGCACCTATTAAAAGTTTGTGATTTTATTTGTGAAAAATAATCATTTATTTATTAACGCAATTAGCAGTCTTTCGTAACAGTTTGTTCAATGTCGATGATTGCTCGGACCTTCGGGGAAACCTTCGGCTTTAGCCCAAAACCCGCCCGAAGTTTGTTTTTTTTTTGGCCGATAGTGGAAGCCAAAGCTTCGGTCAGACACTACCAATAAACTAAATAACATTTTGTTTACAACTTCTAAATTATATTTGAACAGGTAATGATTTTCAAATGAATTACTGTTTCGTAGAATGAGGATCAGGAACTTTGGTTTTCTAGAACAAACATTGACATAGCAAGGATGCAATAGAAATATCACAACACACGCAAATACAGCTTAGACTGACTGTACGGTTGGTGCGGTAGCTGGGCAACCGGCTGCCGCATGGAGTAACTCTTTGAATAATCCATAAATTGTTGTTTCGGGTCTGGGTTTCATGTGTATGGGAGCTTGTATGTTTGTAAACGCACCCACTACACAGGAGAAAATCAAAGTGTGGGGTAACGTTTAAAAAAATAGTCGACATGTGATTTCAAATTCTATACATGGTAACGGAATTAAAACTGATATTTTTCCTACAGTCCTTCAACAAAGACTATCTCACAATACGTATTTTCTCACAAACTTACATAGAATAAAAGTCTTAACATATATAACGTAACGACGAAACGTACTTACACCTAGATACTAAACCAGCTAACAATT
This sequence comes from Spodoptera frugiperda, assembly GCF_023101765.2. Classification (NCBI taxonomy): domain Eukaryota; kingdom Metazoa; phylum Arthropoda; class Insecta; order Lepidoptera; family Noctuidae; genus Spodoptera; species Spodoptera frugiperda. Next base: position 13,380,669 of record NC_064237.1, read on the forward strand.
TAGCAAAAACATTTTATTAGTACATTTACCGTGTAACATTACCTCAGCTACGGTAAACCTTAGAGATAATTTTCCTTAATCTTGCCAAAAGACAGGAGGAAAATCTCCTGCTCTTTGAATTCTTGCTCAAGCACCGAGCTTGCCATTAATAGCAATCCAAAAACCATTGCACTTTGCCCTAAAAGGCCATAATTTCCCTAAACGCGTCACCATTAAAATAATAAGGAAATACTCGGGAACACATTGCCGAGGTACGTCGAGCTGCAATGGAATACTCGAGGGGAACCCGTGCCCGGAGGATTTTATGGCTAACGACCAATCAAATTAAGGTTAGACATTGTACAGGTGAGGCAGAAGGTTTATGACACCTTTGGTAATATTTTAGGAGAGAAAAAGTCAATTATAGATTGTGGTTTCAGTACCTACTGTGTTGTCGTGCAAAGGCCTACCTACTAAATACAATAGCTACGATATTTTTTTAGCGAAACTAAATAAAGATGCTTAGAGTACAGTTTTTGGGGCAAGTTTCACAATTTGCTGTTAGCTAAACTGGGCTAATTGAAACATGATTTGAGAAATTTTGTATGAAAAGTATATAAAAAACGGGTTAATTAGACTAACAGCAAAAATGATTTTATAAAAAATGTATATGGCATTTTTAGTAATCGTCTTTAGAAAAACAATTTTTGGTGGCCATCTCGTTCTTGTTTTGACTTAAACTTCTGAGCAAATACTTGTCCATTGGTTTTATCAGAAAAAGGGATGAAAGGGTTGTATTTGTGTTATCGGATATTTGTTGCCAAGTAGCGAGGGAATTATCTAAAAATAATGGTAATAAAATAAGGGATTACCGATGGGTCGTGGCTAACAACGGGGTTACCACATTTTTTTGTTAATAGCACCCACTTGGCTTTTGGAACAACTCAATGTTACGTACTTCCTAAGTCCATACCAAGAATATTGTGATATAGAATAGATTTATTGGGAAATCTGGTCAGAGTCATCGTTTTATATGCAACCTATATAGTGCATATCATCTGATATTTCGGGCATTAATATACCTTCAAATCAAATACAAATTCAAACTCAAAGTCAAAGCATTTATTTCAATTAATCCTAAATTAGGCACTTTTGAAACGTCAAATTGAATTGTCCGTCAGTCTGTCTGTCAGTGAAGCTAGGCGCTCGTTCCAAAGTGTTGCTTCGAATGGAGAAGAACGAGCAAGAAACTCCATCGTTACTCTTTTCAAAAAATGTTTTTTACAATATCTCTGATACATTATTTGATCATTTACCTATTGTATATATATGTAGGAACAATGTAACGACAATACGACGTCAAAACTATGGGACAATAAAACCAATTTGTAAAGAATATAAATTAAAAAAGCGGGTTGTTTCAAACATAGTGCCCACATATGTACACTTACAATTTTGAAATAATGCTTCTATACAAATAAAAAATAATCTTTAATTTAATTTTTCAAATAAAAAATAAACATAAATAACTGCTTGATGCCACAGGATCCCTAGACTACATTGGAATAAATTAGTACTTTAATTTAACTTGTAACTAGTGATCGAATTAGAGCATTGTCTAGTGTGAGCGAGTGTCCAGTGGAGCCGGACCAACATGCTGCCACACATTTTTATCTTCAATATAATCTGACAGTTTATAATATGCCTGTTTACACAGTTCACGCTTTATACAAGATTTAAATTTTTTCTCGTTCAGATTCAGTATGGTGGTTGGTAGTTTATTGTAACACTTAACACAAAATCCCATGAAGGATTTCTGCACTTTGGACAATCGGAATTGCGGTATAGCTAACTTATTTTTACCTCTCGTATTAAAATTGTGTCTGTCGCTTCTTTTTTCAAACAATTGTTGATTTTTTCTCACGTACATAATATTTTCGTAAATGAATTGAGAAGGCAATTTAAGAATGTTTATAGTTTTAAATAGTTCTCTCAAAGATTCGCGACGGGGCAAGTTATATATTGCTCGAATAGCTCGCTTTTGCAAAATAAAAATTGATTCTACATCCGCAGCTCGCCCCCACAGCAAAATGCCGTAAGACATTATGCTGTGAAAATAACTAAAATAAACAAGCCTTGCCGTACCTACGTCCGTTAGCTGCCTAATCTGTCTAACTGCATAAGCAGCTGAGCTTAGTCTCCCCGAAAGTGCTTTTATATGGGGCCCCCATTGTAATCTGTCATCTAATGTGATACCCAAAAATACAGTCTCGTTAACAAATTCTAACTTTTGTCCGTTCAAAGCAACATAACATTCGTTATTTTGTACGTTTGGCAAGCAAAATTTAATACATTTGGTTTTTTTCTCATTAAGCGCCAAGTTATTAATAGTAAACCACTCATAGACTCGAAGAATGGAGCTGTTCACGTCGTCAAAATTATTCGTACGTCGACCTATTTTAAAAATCAGTGATGTATCATCTGCAAACAGAACCATTTTTGGTTCATTTTCGAATATGAGTGGCAAATCGTTTATGTACACTAAAAAGAGGAAAGGACCCAATATTGAACCTTGAGTAACGCCCATTTTTATCTCAGACCCTTGTGAATTAACACCGTTAATATGAACTTTTAGCTGCCTATCTCCTAGATATGATTTCAATAGACGGAGCGCAGTGTTTCTAATCCCGTAATGATTTAATTTCAGCAAAAGTGTCTCGTGGTCAACGCAATCAAACGCTTTTGAGAGGTCACAAAAAACACCTATGGCATCCTGTGCTTTCTCCCAGGCACCAAATATTTCTTTCATTAAAGTAACACCGGCGTCAGTTGTACAACGACCTTTAGTGAAACCATACTGCTGATGGTGGAAGATGGAGTTTTTATTAAAATGATGAAGCATCTGAGACAGTATCAACTTTTCAAACACTTTGCTAAGGACCGGCAAAATAGATACAGGCCTATAATTATTAGGTTCTGTGGTTTCGCCGCTTTTAAATAGTGGGATAACCTTGCTATATTTCATAAGGTCAGGAAAAACACCGTCATCTATACTTTTATTAAAAATCATAGCCAGATAGGGCGCTATAGTTTGAATAATTGTTTTGCAGACTTTCACTGATAGTCCCCAAAGATCTTCAGTTGATTTTATTTTAATTTCTTTAAAGACCTTTACGATCTCTAGAGGATTCGTATATTGAAAAATAAAGTCATGTTGACATGATTTTACATTTTTTTTAAGCAAACTAGCTGAGAGTGTAGCTGAAGAATTTAAATCTCTAGTTATTTTAATAGGAATATTAGTAAAAAAATTTTCAAACTCCTGTGCTACATCACATTTTGAAGAAATTTGTCCAATTTCAGATCTTAATTTAATTTCTGAATTATGTATTTTTTTCCTACCAGTCTCATTTTGTATAATTTTCCAAGTTGTCTTTATTTTGTCATCAGCTGATTTTATTTTATTGCTGATATAAAGACGTTTTGCGGCTTTGCACACTAATCTAAAAGTCTTTGAGTACGATGTTACATATTGTTGAAAATGGGGGTCGTTATTATATGGTTTCATGCCATAAAGATCAAAAAGTTTATTTCTACTCTTTCGAATACCTACAGTAGCCCAATCGCTAAATACAAATTTGGTATGAATATCTTTATTTTTGAGTGGCAAAATATTGTTAAATTCCTTGTTTAATAATTCAAAGAAATCGTTGTACAACTTATTCACATTACTAATATCAAATGTTTTTATACTCATGTGAAATTCAAAATCTAGATACACTATAATATGAATACTCATTTCCACCAGAGATGTGCTATATTACGTGTCTCACATCCACATGTGTGATTATTGGACAGTGGACACGGACTCAGCAAGCTTTATTTTTTATATAGAATGCTTTACTATGTAAGTGTGCCATGGATGGTGTGACCCTATTATCGATACATCGCATACTCGAGCTGCGCATCTTCCTCGCACAGCTACATAGCTTAGTATCAGTGGAAACGGTCACATAGTATCACAGCTTAGCTATTACATCTTCGTTCTGTGAACAGTTCCAGAGTTTGTGAAAGATCAATACTATAATACACAATGCCTTGTCAAAAACTTCATTACAAACTACGTTATTTATTCCGAATTCTTAACACAAAATGTAAAACATCATTTTAATATTAAACAATAGAGTTACAACTCTCTTCTTATTAGTACCGTAGCTATTTACCAAAAACTTATTTAGTTCGTTACTTCGAAATACTGATTAGAATGTTGTTTTGATGTAAATTGATAATTTTGGGCCTACAATGAGGGTTGTGCGTCAGCTGCCAGACGTTCCCTTTTTCATGCAAAACTCGACCTCAGCAGAATTTCAAGTGGGTTTAAGGCCTACCTAGATATTTGGCTAATAATCCTGCCTGCTTCAAGATAAAAGTCTTAACGAAGAACATTTTAATTAAGACGAACTTTTTATGAGAATTCGTGGCCAAGTAGCAACTGTGGATAAAGATTATTTCTTTTACAAGTTTTCCTTTTGGTTTTGCCGATAAATCTCTAGCGGGCATTGTATACAATGTGATAGGCGTGGGACTTCTAACCCGTTAAGGCTGAGTACTACATCTAATTTTATCGACAAAAATAATAATATGGGGGTTGAACCCCTAATTGAAAATATAGGAAAATAGTGATTTTTTCGGTAAGAATAATTCACAAATTATTTTTTTCTCACCAAAACATTATCAAACATATGAAAAAAGTAATGAATTAGTTAGCCAAGGTTATTAGCTACCGTTTGTCGTCTTTTTTTTGTTTCTACGACGCATACAACCTTTGATATCAAAAAAAGTAAAAAAAATATTAAAATGGCCATAATTTTTAGGGGAGGGGATTCGACCCCTTCGACCCAGGACTTTTGTCGTTAAAATTAGATGTAGTATTCAGCTTTAACGGGTTAGAAGTCTCGCCCCTATCACATTGTATAATAGCAACCGATTCACCTGTTTTTTCCATAAATCGGTATTGTGTGATTTTTCTTTCTCCTCATATTTCACCTATTTCTGGGGTTTTTACCAGATTGCGTTTTACGTGAAGTTGAGTGATTGCAATCTGTCGTTCATAGCTCGTAAAGAGATATACCATCTATATTATGTTCTAGTGGTAGTGCTAGTGATATATTCAGTGACAGACATTAGACATATATTCAGTGACATATTCACTTTAAACATGTTAGTTTAATCCCATTTCAAAGTATAACTTCAACTGACATTAATACCACATTTATGAGTGTATTTACAAAACTGAAACATTAGGCGTAAAAACAATCACCTCAACCGATAAAATTGTAGGACAAACAAACAAATACAATGAAGTTTGGAAACAAGTCACCACAAGAAAGTACAGGAATCAAACACCTTCCCTCCACCACCCTCCACCAAAGAACTCCCACCTAATGTCTATACACCCATACGGGGAATAGGGTAGATGACTAATTTTTATTTTAATGTCTGTCTTGTATTTATAATTTTACAACATTAGACACGTTATTTTCTTAGGGAAAAAATATTTTCGACGATATATTTATTTCAAATATTGCGTGACGTAACATCTAGATCCGTTTTATACGTATTAATGGCGTATTTGTTTCCATTCCTAAACTGTGATTCTGTGTATCTAAATATTGTTATGTTATATGATAAAATAAAAAATATGTGTCAAATATTTTTCTAACTGGCGGACTAATTAGGTTTTTAATTTTCATACCCTGTCATTATCCCTATTTCACCGAACAGATTCTCTTTAAAAATAAATAATAATAATAATAGCTCACTTTTCTTTCATTTAAACCATTTTAGAACCGAATACAATCTTCACAATTATCATATCATTACCATAATATTAACTTTGAACAGTGTTATCATAATAACACTTAATTAATACTATCTCTTGCATCAAATACAATCTAATTTGACAATCATCAGATGGAGGGCTTCGGACCCTTGATTGAAATCATATCTTAATTACAGATCACAGGCTACTGAACGTCGATTACACTGACGTTACTGGACGATTACACAATATTACGTAAGGTAGGACAAACAAAACGTGATAGTTAATTATTATATTATCGGCTTACTCACGTAACTGTTTGACGAGGAACTCGACTAGTTTCAAGCCATGCTAGAGGCTCATATTCATGAGCAGCATTCCGCGACACACGACGCGGCGATCGTCGCGCTGCTACTAACTAACTAGTCAAGTTCCTCGTCAAACAGTTACGTGAGTAACTGCCGCACTCAGAGACATTTAGGGATCACTTAAACTATTCCTTAGTCACGATTTAGTATTGAAAACAATTGCTAAGGACTGGGTTAAGTAGACATTAAATGACTCTGAGTACGGCGGTAAGCCATAATAATTAATTTAGTATGTCTCACGAAAGTTATAATAAAACACGTGATAGGTACGAGGACACGTATACTGTGGAACGGCACGTATACCGGACGTATACAGGAACACTGACTCACCAATTACTTGGTTACTTACATTATGACTTTTGCTATTCTCTCTTTTTCGCTCCCTCTTTGTTCTAGGTGCGCCAATTATCGACTGCAAGTGAACCAGTAACGTTTAAACAGTGCACACCTTTTGATTTTTCATTGAAAATGGGGAGGTCATATTGCTGCGATATTACTTTGTACGTAGTAGTAAACGGGACAATTATTCGTTTTTTTTGAAGTTCACTCTAACATATCTTATTATGTATGGTATGTGTAAATGACTAGCTTCTGCCAGCAGCTTCGCCCACGTTTCCTTGGGATACAAAAGTCAATCAGATCGTATCATCGAAGTCAGCTCATATCCTGTCCGTTTACCAAATTTCATTAAAATCCGTTCAGTAGTTTCAACGTGATAACCGGATAAATATCCAACATCTAAACAAATAAACTTTTAAATTTATATGAATGCGATAATAGTTTATATTGTTTGTAGAATTATATGGCTTATGAAGCCTGAAATCAATATACAAAAAGATTTAAAATTATTCGACGTTGTCTTTGCTAATGTCTCTTTTAGCTTTCAAAACCCTCCAGTTTAATATTCTCTAAGCAATCAAGAGCTGTTAGGTTCGATCAGATAGTCTGATAGACATCAAGTCTTCGTTTCTAGATGGATTTTAATGAGAAAGCCGATTTGCTATTATAGCTTCGAAAGTGTAGAAGCTATCAATTTGGAAGACTATAATAAAATTATAATAATGTAGAGTATACAGGTATGAACTGGGCTTTTATACTTTTATATTTATTGAATAAACACACTTATTCATACTACTGGAAAATTGTACATAGTATACTTCCAGCAAGTCGAAGTTAGAAAATACTTATTAGTCATATTAGTTATGTGACTATTTCCTATTAGTAGAACCAACCAACGTTGGTACCAACATTGGTACTAAATTAAAACACAAACATCACACCAAGTTACTCCAATCTAAATGTTCCTTCAATCGATTCTAAACCTTACTCTTCCATTATAAAGTCGAAAATCTCTTACACAGTATCGAGTACCTTGATATGCTGTCATATTTCTATGGGAATAAAGAGTGAGATCCTCACCTTCCTGAAGGCGACCCTGAAGTTCTCAGAGAGGAAGGCATACAGCACGGGGTTGACGCAGCTGTTCATGTAGGCTAGTACATGCGACACTATCTGCGCAGTTACTGTGAAGTATGTGATGTGGTACTTGTCCAGCGCCTTTACCAACAGGATTATCTGAAACAGAAGATACCGTTTTATACATCAGATTTGTTAATTCACTAGCTTCTGTCAACGGCTTCGCCTGCGTTCCCTTGGGTGAAAAGGTATATCAACCAAGTCTACTCATACTCTGTCTGTATACTATGTTTCATTAAAGTACGTTCAGTAGTTTTAGCGTAATTGATGGACAAATATCCAAACAAACAAACTTTCGCATTAATAATAATATTATTGTATGACGCTAGTAGATTTTCCGCGTTTCCTAAATGTATAAGCCCCTAGCGTGGCTCGAAACTAGTCGAGATTTTCTGTACAATTAAAAACTGCACAGTTTAATCGTATGGAGTGTAAAAAAAAGGCTGTATAGAGTTACCCTGTAACAACAAAGGAACTTTCTTTGAGAAGTATTTCAAACAAATATTACAATGAATATTTAAAACAATAATTATATGTTTCAGGGGATTTGTAATGAGTGTTTATTTGTTTTGTTATTTGGTCGCTGTGCCCAATTATTTCTGTTTTCCTATTGTAATAGGAGTACCATACGGTGTAACTGAATACCGTTAGCGGTTTATTATGGGAGAATAAATGGCGTCTACATGGAAATGAAACAAAGAAAATACTTTTTTCTCGGAAGGAAAGACAAGGGTTGTATGGCAAATCTATTTTTATTTCAACCACATTTTCGAACCTCGAGTATTTTTTTCGGAAATTACACTCTAATAAAGGGTCCCGTATCCAAAATATATTTCTAAATTCTAAATTACAATTTGTTACACAAATATTTTGAACTCTTTGAGAAATAAAAGGAGTGTTTCATTAGTAGTGATGTTTCATTACACAGTCATTCAATAGCAATCTGTTTTACAGCACACAAAACATAGGTTCGTATAATCCGGCCAGTCGGTGCAATATGTGGTTTGTCCGAACGTCGAACCATTTAATTTAAGCATTCCCAAAGCTTTGAATTGAAATGTACAGTATTTCGACCGGTTCCAACAACACAAATAACGTGATCAACACATTTGGACAGAAACCGCCATTAATGTAATACGATTTGATGAGTTTCTGCTTTTCAATGGAACATTTGAGTATGTTGAATGTTTGTGTGTTTTGATTCTCTCGTTAATTGAGTATTTAGAGTAAATAGCTTACTTTTGCAACTAAATCGAAGGTGCTCGACTATTTTCAGGTCATGACAGGTGCCCATAAAAGTCTAAACTTAGACTAAATTTTTTCTAATGATATGTGTATCAATTCAAGGGCTAGAAGGCCTGCTGTTATACTATACATAATGACACTATACATGAGATTTTTTTATGGTATAAGCCGGTAAACGAGCAGACGGATCACCTGATCTTAAGTTTTTTTTTTTTTTTTTTTTTTATAATCATGTATGACTTTTCTCGCCTTGGGTGAGGCGAGAGGGAGTGTCAGACCTTACTGACTAAAAACCACCCCGTTCCTTCTCCTACCTTTCGAGCCGAAGCCCCGGTAAACCCGCTAGGTTGTCCGCAGCTCCGGATTAGGCATCAGCCCTATTGGGCCCCATCCGTGGTGGTCTGATGGCTCTTTGAGGCGGGCGCGACCAGAGGCGTTACAGTTGCGTTGCCGGCCTTTTGGGGGTTCGGAATTTGAGCGTTGATAGAGAATCGGAGTTTGGAAGGATTAGGACCCCCGAATCTTTAAATACCCATTCAAGCATCCGGTAACCTCAATAACACAATTAAACACAACGCAAGCGTTGTTTTACGTCCGTTTCATTTGAATTTAATTGTCTCATCTATAATTAGAAAATAAACGATTCGAGTAAAATATGCTGCTAGTCTCATTTTGGCTTAATGGGTTAAGGAGCTTATCTCAAGATATTGTTGGATTACGTTCTCTCCGAAACTCGCTTCGATATAATTATAATTACATTATTTTCATCTTTCAATCAATTCTCTTGTAATTAAGTTTTCAGATTATTGATATTTCATTACGGGAATAAATCTCAGTTGTAGAAGGAGGACTCATTTTCTTCGATGAATACTTTGTCATTGAAATTCCAATTTTCTTTTTGGTAAATCATAAAATAGTAAAGTTTGAAACTGTCTTATCGCTTGTGATCATTAACCCAACAAAGGAGTTACTCATAAATATTATTTTACTATAAGTATCTACTTATGTATATTTACATTATATTATTAAATGTTTCTTTGTATCATGGTGGTCTACACTTATATGTGATGGTGGCTCGTAGATTTAAGACGCTCGCTTTTCATGTACGAGTGTGCGGGCTGGAAACCAACCAACGGCAAATACCAATGTTACTTTTTCCGAGTTATATGTACTTTCTAAGATTATTTAAACACCACTGACAAATGGTGAAGGAAAACGTTGTGAGGAAACCTGGGCTTACAATTTCTAATTATAAGTTTGAAATCGCCAACCCGCATTAAGCAAGCATGGTGATTAATGCTCAAACCTTCTTCGTACGAGAAGAGTCCTTTCGCCACTTATAGGCTGTTGATGTTTCTACCGCGCAGTGATAAGTATTTCATTGTGTAAAGAAATAATATAATAAGAAGATTAACTCCTTGTCGATAACTTTCACAAAATGTTCTTTCTAAATACAGACGACATTTATTTCGTCAAAAGCGGTTCCTAAATTCGTTTTAGACATTCTTTAGGTTGTCTAGACAGATTTTATAACTTAAAAAGTAAAAAGGTTACTAACTTAAGATTCTTTATAAAGTCTTGCTTAACTTTGTTTCCTCAATACCTACCGACGATTGAGTAAAGTACTTTTAATAAGAGTTGAATGGATAGTTTGACGTGAAGTACCTAGGTAATGTCGATTTCTATAACTCAATACAAAATCTTTACAGTAAGATCATGAACAGCATTATTGGTTTCCCAACTTGTAATAGGACAAACATGATGTGCAAATTGATGTGTAGACTATAAGTTCGTAGACCATACATTAGTAGCTATAGGTATAGTATTTTTTATAAGTTATTCTGATTTTAACGGTACTGGACGATGTTGTCTATAAGAGACAAATTTCTTTTTTTGACATTACTTCTATAGAAGAGCCCGATCGGGTGAAACCACAGGGTGAAACCGTGCGGCAGTAGCTAGTATAGGTAAATAGCCATATATAAATACTAGTAATATTATTTATGTATTTAACTCATTATTGATTTGTACAGACATTTATAAAAAATAGTTTCTTCCCAAACGAACTCTCGAGAATCGTTAGGCATAAATAAAAATACTGCCTTAGTTATTGAGAAGAAACAAATGAATGAATTGACAATCGAGTGAGCCCGATTGGCTCTCTAACTGGCCTGATTCGAGGAATATCAAAAGAAAAAGTCAATTTAAATTACCGGATCGTCCGAAATCTATTCCCGTTTAGGATCTCAGAATCTATAATTCAATATGTATTGAAACCTTTGAATGTTTTATTATCAGTATCGATTCCATGGAACGAGTATTTCAAAGAAGCCGATTAATATAGCCTTTCGCAAGGCTCCTTCAGTAAGCCGATTCACAAAAACGTTTTACTTCCATTCAGATAATTATCATTTTGCAGGAACCCGTTTAATTGGCTATTACTGTAAATTATGGAGGGAACAGAATTACGGCTCACTCTATTATACATTTTTTATTTCAGCAAAAAAGACGTAATATTTTAACATAGACGACCATTTTATTATTCTGTGGTAGTTGTTAGAAAAATCTAGATGGAATTTACAAGAAACGAAGACGAAATTATTTTAGTTAGACAATAAATTAGCATCGTTATTATTTCATTTTCTTCTGGGAATATTAGAAGCAGACAAAAATAACATTCGCTATTTTATTTTAGACTGGTAGACATACCTTCATTATAATTTACCATGTCATCATAAAGACAAATAGCAGTTAAAACATAAAACGTTTGGAAAAACTTGGAATGAATTAAAGAATAATATCTCATTATTATTAGGAAAGATATTTCGTGACGTGAGCTCACCTGTATTGGGCACCAGCACACTGCGAACACCACCACCACGACCACAACCATTCGCGTCACCTTCTTCCTCCCCCTCCGACTCTCCGCAGACACCCTCCCTCCAGGAGCACTCTTCCACAACCTCGTCAGCATACACATATACAATACACTAATCAAAGCTAAGGGAATCACATAGGAAGACAAAAAGAAAGACATCTGGAAACCTAGCTTGCTATATCCCTGCTCCTCGAGGAACACGCAGGAGGAATGGTTTCTATGGAAGTACGAGTACTCCCGTTCCCCGTGGCAGATGCCCACGGGAATGGCTGTGGTTAATATCACCACCCATATGCAGGCTATTGCAAGTAATGCGTTCTTCTCTGTTCTGATAGACATGGAAGCTATGGGGTGCACTACAGCCATGAACCTATCCAGAGACATGAGTACCAGGGTGTAGACGGATGCATGAGCAGTGACTACAATGAAGTACTGGACAACCTTGCACCACCAGTCTCCGAAGGGCCATCGCGGCATGACATAGTCGGTAGCAGTGAACGGAACGCAGAAGATCACGAAGAGCAAGTCAGCGACAGCCAAGTTAATGATGAGCAGGTTGGTAGTGGAGCGCATGCCAGGGTTGGCAGCGACCACTAAGACGACCAGAGCATTGCCAACTAGTCCAACGATTCCTATGAAGCCAAAGAAGATAGGCACAACCCTAGAGACGACTTTCTCCAACAGTTCTCCATTTTCGTATTCGCTGCTGTAGTTACAGCCTCCAAGCATAGCCTCCTCACTGGTTAGGTTAAGGCATATGCTCCTAAATTCATCTTCGGTCGACGCCATCTTGGTAGATCATGGATTTAGTTCTTCATATCTCGTTAGTTTTCTGAAACAAAGAGAAAAATATACATAAGAAATTATATTTGCCTGAGTATGAGTGACGCATGATATCGTATTATAATCCTCTTAGGTTATTATAATCTTCTGTCAATAAATGTTATTAAGAAACCTGTCTCGCGTATATTGTGTGTCTTTGTAACTTTTTGTCTGGATTATTGTCGGAGTTATAAGTTATTCCTTTTGTCTAGTGGCAGTACAAGTGGGAGCACATATTGAATTAAGTTTATTGCCCAAAGGGTTACAGTGAGGTGTTCTCTTTGTACATACACTTTTATTGAGATACGAAAACATTTGTAGCAATATTACAAAAGGTGGATGGTCTGATGTTTCTTGGTTATGATTGTCTTTTTCTTTTATTCCTGTGGGAACATAAAAAATCATCACTTTTTCCAAGTTTCATTCTTTATTTCTCGCACATCCAGCTCGCTGTGGTAATCTCATCATTTCTTTACTTAAAATTTATGAATCATAACTTTTGATTGTTATTGTTTCCATGTGTGATGATATTTGTTCCAAACTACAACATACATGTTCGTATGGTTTGATCTGTATGAATATGATATTTGCCGCGACATGTATTTAGACATTCCTATTTATTATTTGGGGTTTTTACTGACCTTTTATTCTACTTGAGGTTTTTCTGTTACTACTCGTATCTCCTATTCAATTGCCAGATTATACCAAAAGAAATACAATTTCACTTGTCCCGACTCAACTTGAATAAAGTAATAATTTTCTACAACAATACCTAACCTAACCCTTTTATGCCAACTAAAAATATTTATCGTCTCGATTTGCAGACTAGAAGGAACCGACAAAGGAATAACAATTATTCAAACAATGTTTTTGGGTAACAAGGGTTGGATAACAAGAAGATTTAACAAATTTTCTAGGTAAGAGTATTTTGTATGAAGATCATTGTGTTTATGATAGAGTAGACGTCATAAATATTGAATATTTTACCCTAAAACATTCAATATTTCATCCTAAAACGTTCAATATTTATGAACCCTATCTTTTCTGAACCGGTTCAATCCGGTCGCATCTAGCTGGATTGTGTCGGTCGCATGCAGTGTGTTATTATCTGTTAATATATTGTCTGAGGCCTTTGAATAGTAATATACACTAAGCTGGCACCTACTATAATATATTAGAATATCGGGAAATCAATTTATTACGACAGTGCGTATTATATACTACACTATATTTTGAGAGAATTTTCGTTCGTTTTTCTAAACATTCATCATTATGAGCTTTATTAACTATGCTTGTTCAAGGTCGATAAATGATTTTAAATTTAGTATAATTAGAACATAAAATTATTGTTTTCCTTCACTATATGCCAATGGTGTTTAAACAATAAATTAATCTTAGAACACATAACTCGAAAAGGTCACCAAGGTTGCGAGGTTTCGAATCCGCACCCTTACGAATGAGAAGTGGGCGCTTTAACTTCTAAGCCTTCGCTAGCCTCTTCTAGTTATATATCCTTTATATTTATTTAAAATTCTCTAAATTTACATTTTTAAATAGTATACATACAAAATAAAATATTATTTAAAAATATAAAAATAGGAGCCGACCAGTAGCGGGAGCATGGTCCAAGCCACCGGTGGTTAGGGCTCCAGAGACAGAAACCTCCTCACAATACGTGCCGTTTCGAGGAGTACTGCCTTCTGCATCAGGCCCTTGATCCATCCGCCCAACCCCAACCTCCTAAGGTGGTTGTCAAGGCTGTTGGGTATTAATCCGTTGGCCGACACGACTATCGGCACAACGATAGCCGAATCCACACTCCACATGTCGACAACCTCGTGAGCCAAGTCAAGATATTTTATTTGTTTATCTTTTTCAGCTTTCACGAGGTTCTCGTCATGAGGGATGGTGATATCGATTATCATCGTGCGGCGCGCTTGTCGGTCTATCACCACTATATCAGGTTTATTGGCTACAATAGTCCTGTCAGTGATGATAGATCGATCCCAGTACAACGTGATATGGCCGTTTTCGAGAACTGGATCGGGCGCATACTTGTAGTATGGAACCTCAAACTCAACAAGTTGGTAGTGCAAAGCAAGTTGCTGATGGATAATCTTGGCCACCTGATTATGTCTATGCAAATATTCACCATTAGCCAAACGACCACAACCAGAAATTATATGTCTTATGGATTCACCAGGACTATGACATGCCCGACATATGTCAACGGTCCCATCCCTAATAATATATTTCCGGTAGTTATTCGTAAGGATAACTTCGTCCATAATTGCACAGACAAATCCTTCAGTTTCTCCAAAGAGATTACTGAATCGTAGCCAAGATACGGACGCCAGAAAATCTACACTGGGTCCATGTAGGGCCCGGAAGAAGCGTCCGTGGAGCTCTTTGCTTTGCCATACCTCCTTGCGGTCATTGACGGTTAGTACCACAGGTTTGCGCCAGTTCTCTTTTGCTAAAGATAGTGGAGTGAATCCATTGTCCACTGCTGCTACTTCTCGATGCATACCCTCATTTACTTTCAGGAAATATTCCCTGAGGTTGCACACCTCACGGTTATGAAGGGTCTTAGCATTTAATAAGCCTCGACCCCCACACTTCCGCGGGATGTACAACCTCATGATCGATGAACGAGGGTGATGCATACGATTTGCAGTCAGCAGTGTTCGGACTCGCCTATCCAGGGTGTCAAGTTCAGTCTGAGTCCACTTGAGTATACCAAAAGAATACATCAGAACCGGCATGACCCAACCGTTATGGGCTCGCACCTTGTTTCCGCCTGATAATGAACTTTTCAGCACTTTATTCAGGCGGCCAAAGAAGCGTTCCCGTAACGATTGTTTCATGTCCGGTCCATTAATGCCTAATCCCTCTGACATACCCAGGTACTTGTAAGTATCATTTGCGGAGAGCGCTCTTAGTTTTGTGAAATCTGAGAGTTCTAGACCCTCAGATTCCACAATCCCTCCTCGCTTCACATGCATGACCGCACATTTATCTACTCCAAATTCCATTCTGATGGAACTACTAAATTTTTCAGTTATTTTCAGTAGTTCCATCAGTTGTTTGTTATTTGGAGCACACAACTTGAGGTCATTCATGTAAAGTAAGTGGGATATGACTAGACCCCTTCTCCGCAAAGGATAGCCTAGCCCTGAAGCCTCCAATAAAGTACTGAGAGGATTCAAGGCCAAGCAGAACCATAGTGGGCTCAGACTGTCACCCTGGAATATTCCTCGCACTATCCTTACAGGTTCTTCACTCCCTTGGATTTGTCTACATCCCGGATAGCAAAGCACAGTACTCCATTGCCTCATACATGACTGCAAGAAGGCGCGTAGAGTTGCATCTATTTTATACTACTCCAGCACCCTCATGAGCCATGTATGTGGCACAGAGTCATATGCCTTTTTATAATCTATCCAGCATGTAGACAAATTCTTTCGGGACCGACGAACCTGTTGGCTTACAACCATATCAATGAGGAGTAGCTCCTTAGTTCCACGAGACCCCTTCCTACATCCATTTTGAGATACAGACATAATGGAATGTTTTTCAATATGTTTTGTTATTTTTGTTCTCAAAATAGATGTAAGAAGTTTATAGACCGTTGGTAAACATTTATAATTTTTGGGTTCAGTGGAACTACCTGATTTATGGAGCAGATGGGTAACGCCTGTTGTTAGAAATTGGGGCAACGATCCAGCTTCTAAAGCTGCCTGGAACTGCGATGCTAAGCGAGCGTGTGAACTGGTGAACCATTTGAGCCAGAAGTTGTGCAGCCCGTCTGGCCCCGGTGATTTCCAATTTGGGACCGAACAGGCTGCACTGCTCACATCA
This sequence comes from Spodoptera frugiperda, assembly GCF_023101765.2. Lineage (NCBI taxonomy): Eukaryota > Metazoa > Arthropoda > Insecta > Lepidoptera > Noctuidae > Spodoptera > Spodoptera frugiperda. The sequence continues at coordinate 13,397,119 of NC_064237.1, forward strand.
GAGGAGGTGATTATCACCTCCTCCATCTCTGGCACAGTTCCAGTCCGCTCAACATCACAGATCCAGTCATCCTCAGTGTGGCTAACAGGCACCGACCAGATGTTGCGCCAAAATGTGTTAGTGGCTTCATCATCCGGTCGCCGCCCATCAGTCACATCTTGGTTGGATCGTTCCCAATTTCTATATACCCATCTCTGATCTCTTTGGAACATGCGATTCTGAGTATATCGCTCGACTCGCTTTTTGTATCGCCTGATACGATTAGCCCATGCGTAGACTTTTTGCTTCAGGAAGTCGATGCGCTCTGTAACACGTGACATGTATTCATGAGGACTGGTTTCAGTCCCCACAAATGCACGTCTTACAAAGCGCATCACTCTAGGACGAGTATTGCCCGCCCTGAAGCAGGATAGTTTACCGATAAGCACCCTGGCCTCACCGATACGACGCTCAATCCTGCACTGCCAGGCTGGTACTGCTGGTTTTGGTCGGACTGCTGCGTCAAGATTCGAAAATCTGACGTTAGCCACTCGACAAGCTGCTACCGCCCCACAGTACAGGATCGAGTGTGTATCAAAGAGGTTTTCGCTACTTTCAAAATATGTTTTAAGTAGCGAATCCAGAGCACTTACCAGTGCCCTATTTCTTCCACACATGGGTAAACGTGGCAGTTTTGGTTTTAAAGGAGCAAATCTATACTCACGAATCGCATCCTCCAAAGCACTCCTTAGTCGTTCATTGTACTGAGTACTTACTTGTTCAACCCTGTCGTCCTCCACTCCAGCGGTAGGAGTGATCGGTATCACATTTTGTGACACTGTAGGTGTTTGTGCCACCTCTTGTGGTGGGACGGGGACGACACGGTTGTGCAGTGCTTCTGAGCGTAGCCGATCAAGTGCAGCCTCATCCAATCTACGATTGCGTTGGATGACCCGCACCTGATCCGAGAGTCGTTGAGCCGAGACGTTGACGGATGGCTCGAGTACCTGAAACATCGACAGCATCCTTTCACGGTACGCAGTGAGGTTAGTTCCTCCCTCCGTAGCACCGTAGTACGCGCGCATGACGTTCTCATTTATTGTTTGAGACCATTTCATGCGCCGCGCACAACCACCGGTAGCGGGGACCCGTCCCGGGGTCTGTTGACCCCTGGCTCCCAAGCCCGTCGGTGGCCGGCCTCTCCTCGGCCGACGTACAGGTGGCGGCGACGTCGGTGGGGAGAAATATTCGTCGCTCGAGCTCGACGCTACTGCTGTCACCGGTTCGTGGTTGGGTTCCGGCGACGGCGAGGCGGAGCTGAGCGACGAGTCCGGGGATGGTGGGGGTGCGCCTCGTTTCCTCCTGGCTCTCGTCAACATGGTTTTATATAGTTTTCTTCATTTTAGTATATAATATTAGGTTTTTCTTATTTTTGTCACTGTCACTCTGATGTCACTGTTTATTATTATTTTTATAATGGTTTTTTTTTTGATTTTGTAAAATATTTATGGATAGTATAAATAGTTCTGAAACGGTGTTGATTTGATTTGATTTTAAAAACGATATGAGATGTATAAATTATAAATATAAAAAGCAGACAGAATTTTTCCATGTTGACGTCATGGTGTTGCCAGTTTTTAATATATATGCTAGTTATATTATTATTATACATAGTTAGAGAAACTATTTTAGAAATCATTTGCGAGGTCACGAAGAAACTTAAATCTCTCTTGGAAGGTTTTCAAACCTTTTGGGGTTGTGCCAAAACTGAGGCTTAAACTATTGACAAGTGTGCTTACATTGAACGGTTTTTGTTGAAAAACTAGTTTCTTCAGTGTTATGATACTTAGTAATATGCCATTTTGGCATAAATTAGGTGGTGTAATCTATTCTGTAGCCTTAGTATGAGTTTACTTTACTTTGAACGAAAACGAAACGAGAGCGCGTTCGGTGCTCTGATTGACCGGTGCGAATGAATCAACCAATGAGAGAGCTGAACCCGCAGAGGAAACTCGTACTGTTTCACAAAGTCAGACGCTAAAGAGCGAATCATAGATTGAGTATGTATTGTTATTTAGTTATTACCTTATTTACCATACTTATTTATCAAACTGTTCAGTTATTAGCAGCTACTTCGTCTGCGTGGGAAGAAAGAAAAATATAAATAGAAATACCTTTTTTTTAGGTGAGAGGGACTTTTCCTGACTAAAAACCACCCCGTTCTTAGAAATAATCTTTTAACGTCTTTGGTGCGAATTATTGAAAATACCACCAAATGTCATTAAATAAATAGGACCAGTTCTATTTTAATGAGAGAGTGGGATATTTGTTGAATCAATCTTTCGTTTGGCGGTTACCCAACTAGGTTGAATGGTAGAATCTGAATGAAAAATGAATGAAAAACCTATTAAAATGCCAATATACTGTCCTGGCGTAATTCCACATACCCCCGTCATCACCTGGTGGCGCTATTAGCGTCGAAATCACTTATTTTCAGAAAATGAAACTCATCTCCGCGGATTGAGAAGCGACTTTGCAAAATTACCTTTCAGAATAACATGACTAAACTACTTTTTAAATGTTCCTCATATAAAATCCTAATTGAATATCCAAATACATAAGTAAGTATACAAAGAACATGTACGCAAATGATCTTAGTGTGTCGAAAAGGGGCCTCAGAAGTACTTTTCAAAGAGAGATCAAAGCGTTTGTGTATAATAAACAAATTATAATGGATTTTTATTTACTAACTAAATATCTCCGGAACTACTGGTCCGATTTAAATGTGTGTGATAGTACATTTATCGACGTAGGCTACAAGATATAAAACATCACGATAAAAGGTTTATTAAATATTATTATTTTTACATTTTTAAAACCCTCTTGGATATTTAGCATAACTAAAATGTTATAGAGTTGCAGTCACATTAAAATAGTTTTAATATTTGAATTATTAATTTCACTTTTATAATTAAAGTAATGTTTGAATTTTTCCTACGGTTAAAATTAGCCAAGAAACCCTCCTCTCTCCCAACCAAAACCATCACTAGTATAATTACTAGTGACTTAAGTTACTTGGTGACTCGGGGAATTGGTAATACCCACCGGCGCGGCGCCCGCAACGAATTCTATTGCACATACAAGTACATTCATATACTTGTAGGTTACTGCTCCCTACACAAGCAGCAACACCAAATGTACTACCAAAACCACCACCGAAATAATTATGACAACCTTTTACATTTTCATGGCTCGCTATTCGCAGCTAAGGAGATGAAATCTTCTCGATCTTACAACCGAGGTTAATCTCGGTACTTAAGATGTTGGCCCGGATCGATCCGACCAATCTCAGCAAGTATCGGTATAGGTAAAAAATCCTAAGGTATTTTTACTAAGTTAATTTACTCAAGTACCGATCTGATTTGTTCCTTTAATCGTTTGGAACATCCTAGACTTCTTGATCAGGTTAACGATGTAGACTTTTTGATAAAGTAAATGTTCTACATGGGTTTGGCATCTGGGTTTGAAGACATATGTAGCACGACGTCTTAAATTCATCATTTAGGTTTGAGCTATTAAGGTCGTAACACACTTTACACGTAAAGGTAACCGTCCGATTCGTCCGAATGATAACGGATTATAGTTTGTCTTGCATAGAAACTCATGCAACTGCGTCCACTGATCCGCATCATCAGCGATGCCTACATGCAATACGTATGATGACTTTATACGGAATGCATACGACGCGTACCTACCTTAAACCGCCATGTCGGTCACTGGTGACCGATGCTCTAACAAATACGGCTCCGGCACGGAGTTTTTTGATTTGGAAACAATATAAGTGGTAAGCACGCTGCCAGCGCGCTTCCAACCTTTTTGTATTGACGTTATAAATTGGCATATTGGCAGAGAATGTGTTAACAAAAGAAGTAAGCCAATGAAAAAACAATATTTTTATCGAACCGTTGCCGTCGCGTTGAGTTCAGTAATAAAACTATTTACAACTAGTAAAGGCTATTAACGATGGAAGGACGAGAAATATGAAAAGGAACAAAGACCACGTCCGTCCCATTCTGCGACCGCGCTAGATAAAATCCTATGAAATTCCGACATGCTGACGGCGCCTGCACTTTACGGCAATTGCATTTTTTCTCATAAAACCGTCCCGCCAAACGCCCTGCGAAAGCCAACGAAATGATCGCTTTTTGTGAACAGTGATCAAAAGTGCTGATTTGATGGTTGATTGGTGCTCTTTGACCAGTCTGGATGTAATACTTGTGTGTCATCAATGTGCATAGTTTGTTAGGATTTTTGATAACAGCAATGACAATATAAGTAAAAAAGGTTGATGTTATAGCTCGTTTGCCAGCTTACACCATAAAAAAAAAACATTTTAATAATTGAATTAAAATAAATGTATTTTTTAAAGAAAACTCATTGGTGATTCAAACAATGGATGATTTCCTTACAAGAATGTCTAGTCTAAACAGATTGTGCCCTGTATGTTAACCGATACATTACGAAGCAATTGAAACCTTGTTTATATTACCAATAATGTTTATAATTAAATAACCCCTGTCTCAATAATTTGTTCTCGAAAATGGAAACGATATAATACTATGAAGGAAAAAATCTATAATTAATAATATAAAAGTGGAGAGTTTATTTGTTTGTTACAATGCGCTAATCTCCGGAAGGACTGGTTAAAATTAGAATTATTATTTTTGTATTGGATAGTGCATTTATCGAGGAATAAGCCATAAGTATAATATCATGCTGCGATAAATAGAAGCAGAACAAGTGAAACCGTGCGAGAGTAAATATTATTTATTTATTTACTTAGTATTACCTTACAAAAGCCGCCTTTCGGGGGTTACGAATTTAAGGGTTGTTAGGGAATCGGGGATTAGGATGGGAAGGAGGGTAATAGAGCTTCCGGTAACCTAACTCACACAACGCAAGCGTTGTTTTACGTCGGTTTTCTGTGAGACCGTGGTATCACTCCGGTCGAGCCGCCCATTCGTGCCGAAGCATGGCTCTCCCACACTGATATCTGGGGGCACGGTAGTGCCCCCGCCAAGACGAGCCAAGCGAAGCGCAAGCGCAAGGGCACTACCTACCTTTTCTCGAAGCGCTTCGTCGTATTTTTGAACCTTCATAACTTGAGTTTGGGTTATACCAGATAAACAAAATTTTCAGGATAAAATGTCAGTGGTAGACTTAATAAACCTCTAAAGTTTCAATTGCATAGCTCTTATACTTTAGATTTTATTGATATCTAAAATACCCCGATTTCGTCACTCACTCACTCACTCACTGATGATCAACAAAATTCTTAAGGTACTTCCTGAAGTCCTAGAAAACTGAAATTTGGTATGTAAGCTAGTATTAGTACCCAAACAACAAAAAAATCCTAAAACTTGGAACTTTTACCCCCCAACCCCTTAAACTAGGGGTGAAAGTTTGTTCGAGACTTCCGCAACTTTTGACGCTAGAGGTCTGAATGCGGCCGCGGAGGGGTAAAAATCTGAAATAGGGAAACTTAATTCCCTATTTCCTGCTTGAGATCTGAAAATTATACACAAGTACATAGAACACAAACTTTTCATCAAATCAAAACATTATCCTACCCATAAGTACTTAGATATGAATAATATTACTACACTTCACTTCGGTAAGTGTTTATTAATCAACCTATACTTTTGAACATAAGCATCGTAAGTATAGTATGCGCCAACGCCCGCCGCCTGCCCCCTCGTCCCCGCGCAGTAGCTAAAAATAATCGGCCCGTCAGCGAGCGCGGCACCCGAACGCGGTCAGACGCGCGAGGGCAGACGTCGTTGACGGTTGTCTCGTTGAATGAAAAATTTTCGGAATATTTCGGTGATTTAAAAGTTTGCTATCGCGGAGAAAAAAACCATTTGCCTAATATTTAATTGTTAGTAGTTTAGTAGGTAAAGGTTTAGATACTAGTGTTTTAATTTTCATTGATAAAAAGTATTAGGATTACGTTTGCAATTTTCTTATAAATTTAGTAGTTTAGTAGGTGAAGGTTTAGTTAGGTACTACTGTTTTAATTTTCATTGATAAAAAGTATTAGCATTACGTTTGCAATTTTCTCACAAATTTAATTAAGAAATTCAAAGATTGAATAAGTAGGTATTTGCAATTAAGTAGTATAGGTTAGTAGGTATAATATGTTTATAGTTGTTTATGTAGGTACGACTTAGTGAGAATAATTTGATATACCCCAAAAAAAGAAAGAATAAATGACCGACAAAAAAATACTTGTATTTGTCGCTCATTTTATCTTTCTATCATAAGCAACCTACAAAAAGAAATGAAATCCCACAAAAACATTTCATGTTAAATGTTGCCAAGACGAGACCATATAGCTCGCACTGTCAAAAAGTAATCAGATCCCGTGTAGAGCCAAGTTTCTAACCCTACATGCCCAGACCTAAATCGATAAGCCCTAATTTCACACTCAAGTTACGGGGAAATTCTACAGCCATAGCTCGTACTGCGTAGTTCGTAGCGCGTAGCAGAGTTTTTACGCTATAATCTCGTAGGCGTGCAAACCTTGGACGTAACTGGCGAGTTGGCCGCACGGACTTTTTGCTATTCGTCATATGGGCTTGAGCTTAAAAATCTATTCAATCTTCTAAACTCTTTCCGTGCCAACTCGCCAGTTACGTCCAAGATTTGCACCCCTACGAGATTATAGCGTAAAAACTCTGCTACGCGCTACGAACTACGCAGTACGAGCTATGGCTGTAGAATTTCCCCGTAACTTGAGTGTGAAATTAGGGCTTATCGATTTAGGTCTGGGCATGTAGGGTTAGAAACTTGGCTCTACACGGGATCTGATTACTTTTTGACAGTGCGAGCTATATGGTCTCGTCTTGGCAACATTTAACATGAAATGTTTTTGTGGGATATATGTTACAGTGACTATAATAAACAGTGTTTCCCTTGGCACCCGACAAGATATTTATAAGATTAATTTCCTAATATTCTCTGAATGCTGGTTTATTTCCTCATCTCCCTAATTAATGGAGTGCTAACATGTGTTATGAGTTGCCGCTGTGTTATGGTCTCGGACAACTAAGATTAAGACACTTCTTTATTTATAAGAAAAGTAGGTATACATATATAGATACATATGTAATACAGATATGGGAACCATACAGGTAAATATGTATGCACCAATATATCTTCCCTTTGTGCAGTTGTTGGTTTTAGTTAATTCAGTTGACCGAAAGTATTATCAATAAAAATATTAATATCAATACGTTGCATGCAGAGTGATGGTGTCAAAATATTTGGTAATTTATTTAAGATTTATTTTGATTACTTTCTTGACACACCTATACAGCTCAATGGGTATTTTTATAAAATTATTGAGGTTATATTTGTAATCATGTTTTATAATTGATATGCCAATGGAAAATAGTGGCAAATGTATTAGACATTCGTGTAAATTATAGGTATGTGTATATGCGATAACTTTTTTAAAGAAAACTAGCAAACCCGGCGAATTTTGTTTCGCCACCATGATTTTTCCTGAATTTTCTTTGCTATAAACCTCACGGACCCTTCCAACGAATGTAAAACCGGGGAAATCGGTTCGTGCGTTATGGAGTTCATCAGGATGGGGTAAAAAGTGACATATATTGTACCAAATTTCATCGCAATCCCTTTATCCGTTTTAACGTGAAGAAGTAACAAACAAACAAACTTACAATATTAGTAGGATACAAATAGTGAATTTAGAATACGACCCAAATACTCAACAAACAGTAAAACTTCTCAACTTATTATATATTTAGTAAAACGAATTCGATTTATTTATGAGTCAACATATCAGCCTGTCAGCGGCGAAATACTTTACTGATGAAACGAATAGTTTCTCAGTAAAAATATTGTTTGTTATTGCTCGCTGAAATAGACGTGGAAGTATATAACAAGAGATATGTGTATGTATATCAAGTGCTTTTAGTATTGACTAGCTTCTGCCAGCGGTTTCACCTGCATTTCCATGGAATAAAAATCGTATCCTATCATCGAAGTCAGCTCATACCCTGTATGTATAGGACAGTTCATCAAACTCCGTTCAGGAGTTTCAACGTGATTGACGGACAAACAAACAATTTTTTCCATTTGTAATATTTTGTGTAATATAATTATAATAGTGTGATTGTAATGTATCTTAACTATTGTGAATTTACCACCGTACTCAGAGTCATTTAATGGTCAGGTGTTTAACCCAGTCCTTACCTTAGAAATTGTTTTCGGAACAAATTCATTACTAAGGAATAGTTTAAGTAATCATTAAATATCTCTGAGTACAGCAGATACTCCCGTAACTGAAACTAATGGAAAAACCACTGAGAGTAATATCTTAACTTCTAACATTCACGAATCTCATATAGTATAAATAATTGTATTTGATAGCACCTATTACAATAAATAAACACATTGAAACAATAAACTATTGAACACTTCATAAACCACATATTATTATAAGTATTTACTTATGTAGGTTGCATTGCACTGGCGGGAAGGTGAACAAGCTCCGTCCGGTCCTATGGGAGTAAGTCATAAAAATAAATATTTTTGCCATCCATGTCTCTTATTCCCAGACAAGTTGAAGCACTTAGGGAACTACCCAGGGCTTTTTTTTTGTTTCCCAGCGAAAAAAGTCGAGTGATTTACGACGTAATCATGAAGCGTGTCACAGTAACTATAAAAGAATGTTTCTCCAGTCACCCCGGGCGGCAGGGAAACTTTTCTCATAAATATGCGTGCAAAATGTGGGAACCAAACGAAAGTTGAATTGCTCCAAGTGATCTCACAGAGATGGGAATGCTATTTAAGCAATGCTCGATGGACAATAAACGGTGTTATTTCAACAACAAACCAATAACTTGTAAGACAAACTAGTGGCGAAGAGAGTAAATGTAATCTCAATATTGGATAACTTCCTAGTAATGTTATGTATTGAAGACTCGTAACGTGACTCGTGTTCTTTTACACGTTTTCACTAGTTTTTTCTTATACAAGTTCACACATACAATATGACACCCAGACCCGAAACAACAATATGTGGATCACACAAAGTGACGTGTTCTGCGGTAGCCAGTCGCCCAGCCACTACGCCACCCGTGCAATCAATTATCTGTCTGATTAACTTCGAAACTTTTACAAACATATCTCATTGATAACAATGCTATACTGGTAAAAGTTAAGTTGCTAGAAGAAAATACAGTTGACTTTACAATTGTACTGCAATAGATGTTCTCTAGACTTTATCACATTTCCCTTGAGATATAGTAAGCATTGTTATATGTAAAATGGCATAGTTGCAACCAGTGCACTGTTTATGTAAGAGTAAGACGTTTCTGCTTTAGCTTTCTACGTTAGGTCTGATTTTATAAATTTATTCTTTCACTATATCTGTAGACTAATCGTAAAGTATCTCTAAAATTACAATTGGAATTTCTAACATTTTCAACCACTTTAACATTACTGAAATGTAAACATTTATGTGATAAAGCCAATGAAATTTGTAAAACCATTTCGTAAATAAAAATGAAACACATGTAACGATGCAAGATAGGTTAAAATAATTTTGAAAATGTATTTACAGGAAATAGCATAAGTAAGTTAAGAGATTGTAAATATTACTAAATACATATAAATGTCTTAATAAAATTGCCGGAGAGCAGACTTTACGTGTATTTCTGCCTAAATAATGACGTGAAATAATTTGCAACAAACATGTCATTGGCAAACGTACCACATAGCATATTTTTCTCGTGTAAAAATGTTAGCAAAATCGTAATGGAAAGATTTAATACAATTTACCGTATTCTAGTTTCATTATTTCTACTTTTATGTTGGAATTAAAGAAAAACACACTGTAAATTGGTCCGTCTACCTACGCATGTCTGTGGGAACCTAATTCTTTATTAACCGACTTTCCAAAAAGAAGGAGGTTCTCAATTAAGGTACATATTATGTTTTTTTAGTCCATACGAGTATAGTACCGCTGATTCTTTTATCTTCATTTACAAAATTCAGATAGATTAATTCTTTATTTCTTCTTGTCATAGTAGGACGCTTTAGGATGAATGTGCCTGTAATCGAAAATTCTAACTAATAAAACGTTATTTACATAATTATGTTTATCCCCTTTTGCTGACGGCTTCGCCCGTGTTCCCGTGGGATAAAAATCCCAAATATTATATCACCCAAGTCAGCTATATGACATTTTGTATACCGAATTTCATCAAAATCCGTTCAGTAGTTTCAGCGTGATTGGCGGACAAACATCCAAACAAAAAAACTTTCACATTTATAATATTAGTAATAATACCTATAATTCTTATGACTATAATCTAAGTGTGGGAGAGCCATGCTTCGGCACGAATGGGCCGGCTCGACCGGAGTGATACCACGACCTCACAGAAAACCGACGTGAAACAACGCTTGCGTTGTGTTTTGTTGTGTGAGTGAGGTTACCGGAGGCCCATTCCCCCCTTCCCAATCTTCCCCATCCCCGATTCCCGAACAACAACCCTTAAATTCCTAACTTCCAAAAAGCCGGCAACGCACTTGTAACGCCTCTGGTGTTTCAAGTGTCCATGGGCGGCGGCGATTGCTTACCATCAGGTAATACGTCTGCTCGATTGCCGGCTTGTTCCATAAAAAAAAAAAAAAAAAAAGATTACCATTAGCCAGAACACCTCAACCTCCATTATAAAATTACACCGTGGTGATTAGCGGTCTTTGTTCTTCATTACAAAATGGGGGGGGGGGGGGACGTGACTAATGTCATTACTTGGGAGACGAAGCACCTGATACAATCACTTAGCTGCTACGATATTCAGGGGACCGCGCTCCTTAAAAAAATAACGCTTCGTCACTCTCCCCTAGTAATGAAATCTTTACTTTTTTATGCGATAAGCCAGCAAACGAGAATTCGGATCACCTGGTAAGCAATCGGCGCAACATAGACCCGAAACACCAGAGGCATTCCAAGTGCGTTGACTGCTTTTTGGGGGTTAGGAATTTGAGAATTGTTGAGAATTCGGGGTTTGGGAAGATTGAGGAGGAGGTAAATGGCTGCGGTAACCTCACACACTCAACGAAACAACACAAGCGTTGTTCCTATCGTGGTATTACTCCGGTCGAGCCAGCCCATTCGTGCCGAAGCATGGCTCTCCCACACCTGATTTTTAAAAGGACATAGTTTTTTCCCTTTGAATTATATTTGGTAGTTATTTAGTTTGAGGTTACAATTTGCTTTTTTATTCAGACATTTCCTTCGGGTGTTATTTGACAGTGATAACTCAGGTATAACCTTCCAAACTTGCTGGGCAACCAGCTGCCGTGCTACGTGTCGTGGGTTTGATTTTAGTATGTAATTTTTTTTGTGATTCAAAAATTGTTATGCCGCCGGGTCTCGGTGTGATGTGACTAATGTGTAGGGTATCTATTGTTTGCAAATTCACCCAAAATTCTAGACTAGAGTAAAGCTTTTTGAAACTAAAATAATCAAATGCCTAAACTATGATCTAAAATCTAATAACCTTTTGCCTAGCTATTACAAATTTAGGAAAACTTATTCAATATAACTTACATAGGTACTTAGTTTAAATAATATAATTGGTACCTAATTCTGTTTTCAGGAGCCTAATTGACGTAAAGCAAATTCACTATTCGAAAAATTAACTTAATTGTCTGAAATAATAAGGTTCAAATTATAATAATGTATGAGTGTGTCACTTCAAAATTAGTATTTCTATTCATAGTGTTAAGTACGAAATTAGCTTGACAAAGGGAAAATGGAATGGAGTGATTTGCAAGAATAAATTTTATTGTTGAGGTTTTAAGGTTTAAAATAGTCTGAGGGTGAGGGTACGAGGTACGTGTTAACCTTGGTAATTAAGTTGTGATCTCTTTGTGAGGGCTGGAGAGGTCTCGTATTGTTTTTGCGATTAAATCACTTGAGAGGGTTGTAATGTAAGGCTATAACATATTAAATACAGTTTTAGAATAATTATGAAATGTATTTCATACCTTTTACACTATAAGCCGATAAACGTGTAGACAGACAGCCGAAACACCAAAGGCGTTACTAGTCTGTTGCCAGCCTTTTGGGGATTAGGAATTTAAGGGGTTGTTGGGGAATTGGGGATTGGGAAGAGGGATAATAGGGTCTCCGGTAACCTCACTCACACTACGAAACACAACACAAGCGTTGTTTCACATCGGTTTCCTGTGAGGTCGTGGTATCACTCCGGTCGAGCCGGCCCATACGTGGCGAAGCATGGCTCTCCCACACTTAGAATTTTAAACAAGTTGCTCTAGATTCTCTCTAAAATACTTCACATCGTCTTATGCTGTACTATTAGTTTCGTTGTTATTGACAGCAAGCCTTTTATCGAGCATTAGCAGACTACGCGCAGCTATTGAACATTTAATTTTGAAATTGAAGTCTTAATAATAATTTCCTTTAACAACCATTCAATTCAATTTATTGGAAAAAGTATGAAAAAGGTGCCTTTAGATTTCAAAACGTTACAGAGTTTCTTTAATCGGGCTAATCTCCGGAACGACTGGTCCGAATTAAATAATATTTTTTGTGTTGGATAGTCTATTTAATATAGAGGCAGGCTTTAAGCTATTAAACGCCACGATACAATTGATAAGAGATGAGCAGAGCGGGTGAAACCGCGCTTGGTTAATCCATTTGCTACTTGTATTACTTGTTATTAATATGCTCTCAATATTATTGACTGTATAATAGAATTGTTTATTATGTTTATATTCAACTACAATGTTTCAACTCTGCGGTGTCAGGTATCAAAATATACCTCAAAGATTGTTTGGTTAATTTCCGTGAAGCTTCCATTAGGCTACGTACATTTTCAATGTACTCTATGTATGTAATGTAATACATATTTAAATGCACTTCGAATTGTACGGACTATGGTTACCATTTCTACCAGTCTATTATTTCATAAACTACGCAAACGATGTAAAATCGAAAACTTGATTGACTGCATGATTGGCGTGGTGGTTGGCCAAATGGCTGCTGCACAACGGGTAGCAGGTTCGATTCCCGCACGGAGCAACTCAACTTGTGTGATCCACAAATTGTTGTGTCCTGGTCCTGGTCATGTGTACGTGAACTTATGTTTCACTACACAGGAGAAAACCCTAGTGTGGGGCAAAGTTTAAATAAAAAAGTATTGACAATGCTTACTTCCTGGAAATGTTTCGCTAAAATTTTCAAAGAAAGTATTTTAATAGATTTACCAGATAGTATGGAGTGTCGACTCGGTACGAAATCAATTTGAAACTTTTTCTGGCACCTTCAAATCAATGAAACTCGATTGCAAAGAATATAATGTTTCTGCAAGAAAGTTTGTGGAACTCCATAAAAGTATGGAATTCGACAAAAACGAATAATAAAGAGTATCGGAACAAAGTTTTTCGTTCCTGTAAAGTTTTATACATAGCTGAAAAAATGTATGTTCATTCCTAATTCATATTTGGTTCCACCCAAAATGGAGGTTACAGGAAATTCATATTGATAGATTTTTTAAAAATAGATATTCCATATTGTAAGAAGCATAAAATACTAAAACGAAATACGAACTTTTAGTTAAATGAAAGAATATTACGTCTTGTTTGGGTTTGTAAACGAAGCGAAGAAAATAATGATGTTATTAATAAAATATGAAAAATTAACATATTTATTAACACCATGTGGGTGTAAAGTGATCGGCGCTGCCGGAGGATTTGCCTTCAACAGATTTTTGGGTAGTATGATACTAACTTCTTTGTACATCAAGCTATCGCAGAGCATTTTAATATTTTTATTAAGAGAAATCGTAAAAATTATAATGGGGTTGACCTAATTCCGTTCCATTCCAATATGGCTGTTCAATATGGAAATTCCTTTTGTGTACGGTTTCCATTGATAAAGTTAATTGATTCTATGATGCTCTGTAAGCCTTTTTCTTGGCCAATATCATTTTCTATTTGTGCTGTAAATGAGCTATTTTCCATGAAAACCTTCGAGCATGTAAAATATTTTAGTTACTATTGAAAAAAACATTTTTACAAATAACCTTTGCGCTTCATTAGGATTCTTCCTGTATCATGGATGACAAACATACAATACATTTAACATACACATGACACCTAGATCCGAAATACAATTTGTGGATCACATAAAGAGTTGCTTCATGCGGGAATTAAACCCGCTACACATTGCGCGACAGCCGGTTGCCCAGACATCGCACAAGCAACCGTGTCGACGAAATTATTGCGTAGTTACTATGGAAAATGAATAAGAAAAGCAATTAAGTTTGGAATTAATGAAAGTATTAGTGGGCAGACAAGAATTTCAGTAAATGAAGACAAACTACGAGACATATTAAAATTATGACGAGGAATAAATTAAACGCGATGAGTTCTTCGGTCAGGCGACGTAATAAAACTATTCATTATAATGAAATTCTGGTGTTTAATGAATACTGAATGTGTACGTGACTGCGAACGTCTCAATTTTAATTATTACTTGTGATTAATTATGTATGTTGCAATGTACTATTGTTAAATATAAACATTAACTATTGTTAAATTTGGGAGAACTTCGACACGACTGGGTCGACTTTACCACAGCACCGCATGCTTTGCGTTTCGCCGCGTGGTTGAAATTATCGGAGGATCAATGTCCTATCCTCCCGTAACTCCCCAATTTGTAATCCTCAGATTCGTAGCCCCCAAAAGGCAGGTAAAGCATTTGTAACTCCTCTGAAGTTGCAGGTGTCTATGGGCGCTACCGATTGCTTACCATCAGGTGACCTGTCTGCCAGCCTGTTCCATAAAAAATCAATGTACACTGATAAGAACACAGTGGATCAATGTTTGGCCCTAGTGGTCTTAGAACATAAACATTTGAAGAAATAGAAACTTACGTTAATTAACGTAGTGGTCTTTGATGGACTTTGGTATTTGATATTCTTCTTTTTTAATTTATACAAAGATGTTCTATTCTAAGATTAAACATTCATATACAACATCTCTAATAATTTCGATATCAAAACTTCAAACTCATAAATCAATGTTCCTTCAAAATATGAATATTCAAGTAATGTTAAAATAAAAATAAAACTTCCAAAAATTCTCGAGTATGTACACTTAATTAGATACATACAAGTTTTTCATAGAAGAAAAGAAAACAGTAAACTAATAAAGAGCGGTGCCTTGGGGCATTCCTTTCGAGGCAATATTGTTTGAACTCAACAGTAACTTTGGAAATTCTCATATAATTAATATAACAGCAGTTTATAAATATGGAGATGTAGGATCTAATAATGTCTTTGATGATGAAGACAATGGCCATGTCATCATTAAAGGGGTAGAGAAATTGTTTGATGTGAATGCTATGAATGGTACAATGGACGTCAAAACGAGGATTGCTGCAAGACAAGGATCAAAGGTAATTATATCCATAGGACTTCTTAAAGACTAGATTAGAAACCATACATGTCAACCCGAGGCAGAGGGCCCGAAAAGGTTAAACATGTTAATGTTACTCTTTATGATATAAATACATTTCATTCAGGAAAATCTAAAAAAGATATATTTTCAGTTGGTTTCAAATTCAATTACATATTATCTTATTATTAACATCGTAGTAATTAGTAGACAATGAATAGCAATTGGAGAGTAGTATTACAAATGCGATGTTGGTAAGTTTCAAACCGTCATGCATGGAAACGGGCGTTTTATACCACCAGGCCTCCACGATATTGCGACTTTGTTTCCGCAATGTTAATTTAATGTCAAATGTAAAGTTTTATCTTGTATTCAGGCAACTTGATTCTGTGATCGTGATCGTAAGATTAATGATGGTAATGTCACATCTATGCGCCATGCCGAATTGATTCTATAACATGTAAATAAAGGACTCCATAAAAAAGTTTCAGCAAAATATCAAATCCGGATTCTTCATTTACTACGTTTGATTAATATAAACACCTGAGGTGTGATGATAAAAGAATGGATCTATAAATAAATATATTGACATTAACCGGGCATCGATCAAAAGTGTTCAAAATTTCATCGAAGACCGACATCAAAGAGTTTATATATGGACTTGTGTACACAAATCCATTTTAGTTAATTGTACTATGAGTGAAATGGGGTACCGGCTGCCGTGAACTGGTGGCCCAAGAGGGGAATGCCAGCGAATGAGCGAGGCACCTGTTGGATGTAGTAGTTTGACTAAAAAGTAAATTTAATGCTTTAAGTTTTATGTTTCAGAGACCACCAGACAGACGACTCTAAAACCAGACAGATTTAATAATATGCAATAAAAAATCGAATTGGCAAATACCGCTAAGTTTTATGGCTTATAAATCGCTGATTTCTAACAAAATAATCACAATACAAAGTATCGATAAAAATAAATAAGCAACTCTATCTATAGGTAATACAATATCTATACCTATGTGGATCCGTAAGATATAAACTGAATGGAGGACCAAAGAGCAATGGGAGTTTACGATACCCTCGTATTATTATCGGAATATATTTTATTTTATTCCCTCAGCCGCCGCCGCCGGTAACTTGAGGCAAATCGCAATAAAGTTTCGATAATCCTTCATTGTTTGATCGATGATCAGGCTGGATTAGATTGGCAAAGCAGCGCTTACAGCGATGTATTCGCATCATGATTTATCTTCTTGTTATTACAGTTGAAGCGGCTTAGCGCTGTCGGTGTGGTGAGCACAAAAATATATGCAAACTGGGATTACGTTTGAAGGACAGGAATGGAGATCGAATATGCTGGATGTGTCAATAATGCGGGACTGATGGGAACATGTGTCGGGATTGTTCACTTTTCTATATTTGTCTGTTTTCTCTGTAGGGACTTATATTTCGAAAAAATCTCGTAATTCGTTCCTTTTTGTTTGGGTGTTACGTGAAAAGACGATCTGTTATGGAACTTGGAAATTTCCAAATCCATTGTATATCAAAAATAGGACCTCGCAACTATTTTATTTCTTCTTGAATATTCTGAATCTATAAATAACTACAGGGATATCACATTACGGAATGTTCTAATATTATTGAAACGTAGCTTAAAGTTATCTTAATTATTACTTGTAATTGTAATATTATTTTGAATTTATTACTAGAAACTAATTGTTTCCCAACAATTTAATTACTTCTCATAAATTTTATTTATCTTAATTTAATTTACGATCTTAAAACCTTCAAAAAAGAGCGTATTCCATTTTAAAACGCTGGCAACGCACCTGTGACCCCTCTGGTGGTATCTATCACTCATCATGAGGTGATTGGTCTGCTCGTTTATCTTCTATTCCATAAAAATATTCTTGGATTTCATCAGTACTGGAACAGTATTTGTTTACACCTTATACATAGCTTTATTATTTCAAACGTCAGTCTGTACAAAATTTGAAATCATGGTATAAACGATGAAATTTTTTACAAAATTAGGATATTTCTATTCAGAGAAACAGAAACAGGGCTCTTATTCAAAATGGTTTTGCGTCTGAATAAAAAATATAAAGATGCAAACAAAACTGTGAAAGGGTAAGATGCTTAAACGGCAGATGTCGGACAAGGTTTGCATACTTTAGATTCAAATGTCATGGCCCGAATTCTGTGACGGAAAGTTTTCCACATGAATGCCTGCTAAGCACTGCTGTTTCTGCTGATGAGGGCAGAAATCTGTGACGTCACATAAATTTGCATGACCCAGTTATTCCTGCGAATATTGCACAGATCCATCATCCGCCGGTCAAGATTGTTTGTTGGAAATTGTATTTTCTCCTCCACCTTCCCCACTTCCGAATGTTTTTTCGTCAAGAATGTTTTCATCAAATTTTTCCCTTTTCGACTTAATAAATTCATTTGCGATACCTCCTATACTTATACGGAATTTTACGATAAAAATATTAGTTTAAGGTTTTAGCTGATGTCAGCGTAGAACCAGAAATGTTTACTCTATTTCGTCCATTTAATGGATAGTAAAAGGATTTCCGAGTGAGGCAACAGAGTTAAGTGGAAGTTCCTCGTATCCCGGGAACTACTTGAAATCGTATCCAGCCGGCACGTTTCGTTTAAAGTCTTGAATTTGTAAACGCGGACTTCCGTATTCTGCTCGAGCCAACTTTGGATTACATTTCGAGTGGGCGTGTCTTTAACACAATAGGAAACTTGTTACCAAATATTTTCTTCAATACAGGACTTTCTGTTTAAATATTCGTATCTAAAATGGCTTTTGACATTATAAAGGTTCCGAAACTCTCTTGACAAGGATCTATAAAGTAACTTCGTTGAATTATTACGTCTCAGCATAATAATGCTTCACTTTGAAACTTTACGAGTATTTCGTTAAGCACCGCTATCGGCTATAAGACCGTCATTGTGCCTCTAAAGTAACAACCACTTCGGTGTACACTAGAATATAATATTCCATTATATTTTGCTGTGTGATACACGATGCTGACGTTACAACAACTATATCCTTAATTCCACTAGACTCCCAAATTATGGTAATGGGAAGTTATAATGTGTCTGGAGCATCCCTTCCTTTATCAGGCCCATTAATCTTACAAACACCATCAAACTTGACGGGGACAGGACCTAACTAATTGACGAACTTCGTTACTTCTCTGGAGGGTTCTGTACGTGGTCAGATCTCTCGGTTGCTGCTCCATCTATCTAATCTCCAAAGTTTATGTTGCAACGGTGGCGTTCAAAAGTTATTAGGTTCAGAGTTGTGAGTTCTGTCTCCGTTCTTGCCTTGTTAGTTTCGTGATGCAAGTGTGGCCGCGGCAGCTGCCTAGTAAGTTTTCTGCAACAGCTTGGATTTCGAACAGGCTTTAGTTCTAATTGAATTAAGCTGTGTAACCCTTGCAAGCATGACTTACATGATGTGATATTACAATTTCTAAATTTTCGCATTTCAAATTTAGCGTGATCTGATGCTCTGATCTAGGTTTAAAAGTGTGGGAGAGCCATGCTTTGGCACGAATGGGCCGGCTTGGCCGGAGAGATACCACGGCCTCACAGAAAACCGACGTGAAACAACGCTTACGTATTGTGTATCAATGTGTGAGTGAGGTTACCGGAGGCCCAATTACTCTCAATCTCTGATTCCCCAACATCCCATAAATTCCTAACCCTTTAAAGGCTGGCAACGTACTTATAACGCCTCTAGTGTTAATTAGGCCGCGGCGATTGCTTGCCATCAGGTGATCCGTTTGCACATTAACCGGCTTATACCATAAAAAATGGATTTTCATATTTTTTTCTGTTACTAAAAACGAATCATTTGAGGTTATACCAAATTCATAACTTATTATAGATAAATACAAAACAAATGACTTCCAGGAAAACAGTCCAACTGACGTACATATTTGTTGTATAGAGCATATTGACGTATTCAGATATGTATAATAGATATATCTAGGAATCGAATAGATTGTTATTTCGTTGCGTGTATCGGTAACCGTGCGTGGGTGTACATTGTAGACGCACAACAAGCTATTCCTATAAGCCCAACTTCATTACTTGATAATCTACCTTATTCTTTTGTAATACAGTCTATAATCTAATGGAAAAGTTTGGTGTAGGTTAATGAGCTGGTGTCTAGTCGAGTAGTGCGTGTATCAAAGCTTTTGTCAATTTCAGGTGTTTGTTGGTTCGTGTTACATAATTAGTGGGCGTCTATTAAAACCGTAATTATGTCATCAAGACTGTCGGTACAAAATGAATATTGTGAAGTTACTTTTTTATATTAATTTATCAATTGTATTATTTTTGGTATGGAATATAAAATTCAGTGTGAAAGAATCAAAGTTTTTTTTGAGTTTTAGAAATAGTAAACTAAAGACAATCTCTACTAGCAGACCCGGCGACGGCATGCAGCCCACTGCTGCTTATGATGAAGAGACCCTCTGAGACTCGAAACTAGTAGAGCTTTTCTCCATTAATTTACGTGAATAAGCCGTGATTTTTAGTTAATTTGGTATGTCTCACGATAGTTATTATAAAAAATATAGTAAACTAACTTACATAGCTTAGTTGCAATTAGTGGAAAAATAACTTTACTTCACACATTATTTTTACAGAAAAACGTGTAAATAGGTATAGTTGAGACCAATAAAGAAACGCAATAATACTTCATATTGGTTTCATTAATATGGTTTTAAGCCCAACAAACTCAATTACCGCCTTTATTTCGATATTATTGGAAAAGTTGAAGCAATAACCGTGAATTCTGCTGATTTATCACCAAATAATTGAGTTATTTAAAGTAAAATCCGATGTTTTAATTGCATTCGTCGGTTATAAAGTGTATTTATTGGGCACTTCATCACTGGACGGGACGAAATGCATCAACAGCGCAATTAATTGCAAAATAAATAGGTATTATGGGATCTAATTAATATTATCTACTTATTTAAGGTATACTTAAGGTATACACCTTTCAAAAAAATGTAGACAGAAAATTGCTATACTTATAGCAAATAATATTAACACTGTTATAACTAATATAACAGATAGTAGTTTTAGTGACAAATCTGTGCTGTCTAGAGTGTCTAACAGCACAGAGACACTAGGTTTAAACTAGATTATAAGACAACAGAAGGTACCTTTATAAATCATATTAATGATAAGGTAAATTCTAGCAAAACAAAACCATCTCAGAATAATAATACACAGGAGCAGCACAACTTAAAATTATTTTATATTAATATTCAAGGCTGTTTATCAAAAATTTTAGAATTAGAGCTGTTTTTAGAAAAAACTAAGTATGATATAATTTGTCTATCCGAGCATTGGTTAAAGGAGGACCAACTAACATCTTTAAATTTAGAAAATTACAAGGTAATTAGTAACTTCAGTAGAAAGCAAATATTACATGGTGGGTCCCTAATATTAGTTAAAAATAGTATTAAATCTAAAGAAAGGAAAGATATTGTAGCACTTTCAGTTGAACACACCATTGAGTTGTCCTGTGTTGAGCTGGATAGACATGTTGTAGTTTGTGTATATAGACCACCTAATTATCAGAATCTTGCTTTATTTGATTCTGTCATGGAGGATGTTTTAAGAAAGGCTTCTATTAGTCACAAATCAGTAATTGTATGTGGAGATTTCAATATTAATTTATTAGAAAATAGTACAAACAGTATGGAATTGTTAAATTTATTTGGATCATTTGATTTAAAAAATATTTTTTTAGAACCAACTAGAATAACATCCACTACCGCCACCTGCATTGATAATGTTTTCTGTAATTGTGATTACAAAGAAAAACATATTATAAATAGCTTGCCATCTGACCACTGTGGACTAATGGTTGCGTATAGCTCTTATTTACCTTTGCTAAAAACTCAAATAAGATTTAGACAAACTACATTAAAAAATTTGGAGAAATTAAATAATTCTTTAGCTACTAAATTAAGTATAAAAACATTTGATATTAGTTATTTGAATAAGTTATACAATGATTTCTTTTAATTATTAAACAATGAATTTTACAATATTTTGCCAATCAAAAATAAAGATATTCATACCAAATTTGTATTTAGCGATTGGGCTACTGTAGGTATTAGGAAGAGTAGAGATAAACTTTTTGACCTTTATGGCATGAAACCATATAATAACGACCCCTTTTTCAACAATATGTAACATCGTACTCAAAGACTTTTAGATTAGTGTGCAAAGCCGCAAAACGTCTTTATATCAGCAATAAAATAAAATCAGCTGATGACAAAATAAAGACAACTTGGAAAATAATACAAAATGAAACTGGTAGGAAAAAAATACATAATTCGGAAATTAAGTTAATGTCTGAAAATGGACAAATTTCCTCAAATTATGATGTAGCACAGGAATTTGAAAATTTTTTTACTAATATTCCTATTAAAATAACTAGAGATTTAAATTCTTCAGCCGCACTCTCAACTAGTTTGCTTAAAAAAAATGTAAAAACATGTCAAGATGATTTCAGTTTTCAATATACGAATCCTCTAGAGATCGTTAAAGTTTTTAAAGAAATTAAGATAAAATCAACTGAGGATCTTTGGGGACTATCAGTGAAAGTCTGTAAAACAATTATTCATACTATAGCGCCCTATCTGGCTATGATTTTTAATAAAAGTATAGATGACGGGGTTTTCCCTGACCTTATGAAATATAGCAAAGTTATCCCACTATTTAAAAGCGGTGAAACCACAGAACCTAATAATTATAGGCCTGTATCTATTCTGCCAGTCCTCAGCAAGGTGTTTGAAAAGTTGATATTGTCTCAGATGCTTCATCATTTTAATAAAAACTCTATCTTCCACCATCAGCAATATGGTTTCACTAAAGGTCGTTGTACAACTGACGCCGGTGTCACTTTAATGAAAGAAATATTTGGTGCCTGGGAGGAAGCACAAGATGCCATAGGTGTTTTTTGCGACCTCTCAAAAGCATTTGATTGCGTTGATCATGAGACACTTTTGCTGAAATTAAATCATTACGGGATTAGAAACACTGCGCTCCGTTTATTAAAATCATATTTAGAGGATAGGCAGCTGAAAGTTCATATAAACGGGGTTAATTCACAAGGGTCTGAGATAAAAATGGGCGTTCCTCAGGGTTCAATATTGGGTCCTTTTCTTTTTTAGTCTACATTAACGATTTGCCACTCATATTCGAAAATGAACCAAAAATGGTGCTGTTTGCAGATGATACATCATTGATTTTTAAGATAGGTCGACGTATGAATAATTTTGACGACGTAAACAGCTCCATTCTTCAAGTCTATAATTGGTTTACTATTAATAACTTGGCGCTTAATGAGAAAAAAACCAAATGTATTAAATTTTGCTTGCCAAACGTACAAAATAACGAATGTTATGTTGCTTTGAACGGACAAAAGTTGGAATTTGTTAAGGAGACTATATTTTTGGGGATCACACTAGATGACAGATTACAATGGGGGCCCCACATAAAAGCATTTTCGGGGAGACTAAGCTCCGCTGCTTATGCAGTCAGACAAATTAGGCAGCTAACGGATGTAAATACAGCAAGGCTTGTTTATTTTAGCTATTTCCACAGCATAATGTCTTACGGCATTTTGCTGTGGGGTCGGGCCGCGGATGTAGAATCAATTTTTATTTTGCAAAAGCGAGCTATTCGAGCAATATATAACTTGCCCCGTCGTGAATCTTTGAGAGAACTTTTTAAAACTATAAATATTCTTACAGTGCCTTCTCAATTCATTTACGAAAATATTATGTACGTAAGAAAAAATCAACAATTGTTTGAAAAAAGAAGCGACAGACACAATTTTAATACGAGAGGTAAAAATAAGTTGGCTATACCGCAATTCCGATTGTCCAAAGTGCAGAAATCCTTCATGGGTTTTTGTGTTAAATGTTATAATAAACTACCAACTACCATACTGAATCTGAACGAGAAAAAATTTAAATCTTGTATAAAGCGTGAACTGTGTAAACAGGCATATTATAAACTGTCAGATTATATTGAGGATAAAAATGCGTGGCAGCATGTTGGTCCGGCTCCACTGGACACTCGCTCACACTAGACAATGCTCAAATACGATCACTAGTTACACGTTAACTTAAAGTATTAATTTATTCCAATGCAGTCTAGGGATCCTGTGGCATCAAGCAGATATTTTTTTTATGTGAAAGATTAAATTATATATTATTATTATTTGTATAGAAGCATTATTTCAAAATTGTAAGTGTACATATGTGGGCACTATGTTTGAAATAACCCCCAACCAACAAAAGTTAGTTTTATAGAAGGCCATAGAACGTTTTGTAAAAACTAAACGGTGGTCAAATAAAAGGCCAAAGAAGGTGCATCTACAAAGAAAGTGGCGCAATTATATCTCCATTCAGTGTTAAAGTAGAACTATAAGGGTATCAGGCATGACAATTTTGGCCCATTGCAGTTGATGTTACAGTAACGCAATCTCTATTTGGTGATATATAAGCCACCGCAGCACTACTAAAGTGTTTTTGGGTACTGTAAAAGAGTTCATGATTCCATTACATCACTAAAATTCATCATTCATTCATTTTACATTCGTTCACTTCGCTGCAGTGTCTCAGTGTTTTAGAAGAGAAATAAAAAAATAAGAAAAGTGACGGGGTATCGTGGTGACTAAGATATTATTTTGTACTTAATCGAATTATTCGTCTCTTACGAGGAAAATGTTGTGCGACTGTAATTTTACTGATAAACTATGTATGGATTTACGACATATTTGAATGCCCCCTTCGAATTAATGAGCTTTTACTAAAATAATTTCTTATTTTATGTTATAAACATAGTTTCAGCTTCCTTAACTCTACTATAGTACTCATTATGATAGATTACATCCACCATTACATGAAATTAGGGTTCCTTTTGAGCTTGTTTGTTATTTTTGTTTTATTTTTTGTCCTTATTCCATAAATATGATGAATACTTTTGTTAATGAATAAATGTTATGGTTTATAAATCTGTGTAGGTACTACGTATGACGTCAGAGAAGTATAACTACATACATACATATCCTTTAATCCCCGAAGGGGTAGGTAGAGGTGCACATTATGGCACGTAATGCCACTGTGTACACCCACATTTCATAATTATTTATATTGTAAGTCCCATGTAATAGGTGGTGAGCCTATTGCCATATACCGGGCACATTTCCAGACTCCGTGCTACTACTGAGAAATTTTCGAAAAACCGAAAAAGGCTCGGGAATCGAACTAGAGACCCCTTGCCCCTTGCAACCACTCGACCAACGAGGCAGACTTTTTGCTTCGTGTGAAATATTATAATTAATAGCCCAATGCTTCAAACCATCTCGTAGTTGCTGGTTTTTTCTTCAGTTGAATCAATCAAACAATCTGAAAAACTGTCACACCTGGAATCGCTGTCCACAAATGAATTATTCTCCATTTCATCACTGACGTGAACTGTATTTTGTACGGAACCATTTTCTATAAATGGGTCTTCAAAAAGAATTATTCAAATGTCAATATTGTTGTAGAAGAGCGATAGAAGTGCTTTTACAAAACGGAATTATCATTTAAAAGCATTGCTAGCCTAACTTTATACACAATAATAATGTTTTAAAACACATAAGATCTCCGTTATAGTACTGTTGTGTAATAGAGGAACTATAATAGTTATAAAAAAACAATCTGCTTCTAAAAAGTGTATTTGTGATATAAGTTTATCACTACAGCTATAATGGGCATTAACAACCTTTTATAAGACAATTAAGCTATATAAATATAATTTGAAACTCAGCTGTATCACCAAATCACTCCAATGTAGACTTTTTGTGCCCACTATATTACTGTGTACTGTAACGATGATCTTAAAACCCTCAATATCGTAATATCGTCCTATTCCTGAGTTGTCATCTCTACTTTAACAAACGACACATAGGAGTTCGTTTCGAACCTTTATTGCGCAAATTAGGCGCATTAGGGTGACAGTTAAAACTGTTATGAAGTTCAATCGTTGTATACTAGTCACAATGGAGGTTGCTATAACGCCTGACTATAACAGCTATATAAAGTCGTGAAGTAAACCTTTACATCAACTATTAATAGGTCGTTTTTGCTGTATAAACTTATAGAGCCAAACTGTGTTGTCAAACGCTTTTACACAACAATCAGTCACCACCAAAACCTTTATACATCATTTACCCAGCTTTTTTGAGATATAAGGTTTGGTTATAGGGCAAAATTGTTAGTTGGGCCGCTATTTTATTTTCTTTACAAATTGGTTTTATTGTCCCGTTAGTTTTGACGTATTGTAGTTACATTGTTCCTACATATATATACAATAGATAAATAGTGTATCAGAGAAATTGTAAAAAACTTCTTTTTTAAAAGAGTAACGATGGAGTTTCTTGCTCGTTCTTCTCCATTCGAAGCTACACTTTGGAACGAGCGCCTAGCTTCACTGACAGACAGACTGACGGACAATTCAATTTGACGTTTCAAAAGTGCCTTATTTAGGATTAATTGAAATAAATGCTTTGACTTTGACTTTGACTTTGACTTTGATTTAATGAACTTGGTTATAAATAAACTTTATAGATAAAATTATTATTAATAAACTTGGTTTTCAATCATTTTTGACTACTAATCACTGTCAAATGGACACAACTTCATAAGTATGGCTACTAAGTGTGATTACGTCTGTTCGATTACCGGCATGTCTCATAAAAAAAAAAATTGCTAAACATCAAACGTCTGCTCATTTAGCAATTTATACCAAAAAAAACTGCCTTTTCAGTGATTAAAATGTGTGATGTTCTGGAAATCGGAGTACCACAATAAAAACCCTGAAAATTATCGGCTCGTTATTAATTTTTGCTCTTGTTTTACCCGTGTAAATGCCTATGGGATAGTTCAGTGCACCGCGTCTCTCAACTGACATGCTTCTTGAATTCATTGGATGACTGACTGCGTCATCGAGTGTTTACAGGCAGGCAGGGGTGACTGCCAAGCGTGCGAGCTTGAGTGGAATTTATTGGGGTTAAAACCATGTAAGAGGCATATTAATTGTACCAGTATAAATGAAATAATATTAACCATAATGTGTGCATATGATATAAATATTACCATTCCCTTCTATTTCAGATTCCAGGCGGAGGGCGCGATGGGCACGAAACTCGAGTCGCCAGTAGCAACGCGACAATCGCAGCGTCGTGTGTCGAGGAATATGAGCCTCTAGCATGGCTTGAAACTAGTCGAGTTCCTCGTGAAACAGTTACGTGAGTAAGCCGATAACATAATAATTAATTTAGTGTGTCTCACGAAAGTTATAATAAAATAATATCATCTTAAAAAAATACCGAGAGTTAATTCAGATCTATGAAACTTGGAAATTATTTCCAAACCAACTTCAAAACTATAATACTTGAAGAGATCTCTCGAAATATGTGACATTACTTATACTTTTACAAGTTAAATCAAGTTCCCAAGTTCGGTACTAGCTTTTAGTATTAAGACAAACTTAGAGCCAATTTCACCATCTCTATAAAAACTAAGTTTAATGTAACTGTGTTTAGCGTAACCTAAGTTTAAAGACCCGTATGGATCTGGGTTAATCTGAGTTTACGTCGAACCGATTTTGTCGGCACTATTCGACCAAAGTTAGTTTACAACGAGTGAGTACCTAAAATGACGTATTCGCGTTTTGTTTTCAAATTAAGCGACCTTCTGCGGTTTTCAAATATAATTTTACGAGTATTAACGAAACGCGTTGTCATTGTTTCACAGTGGTACAGGCTCAGGAAAAAGTTGCTAGCTATACGATTATAATAAAAAACTGTTTAGTTCATTGTTAAATAAACACTAATTACTATTCAAATTAAAAGACAAACTTATTTTTAAGTACTTTTTCGCAATTTTTTTGTCACGTGATTGTAGTTACATAACATTGAGAATATGGACGTTTAGAATAAAATCTTAGTTAAGTAGTTTCTGTTTCTAGCGGTGAAATGCAAAATGAAACGTAAACTTCGATTAGACGCTCCAACTCAGTTTTGTTGGATATAATCGTCATTAGTTTCATTGGTGAAAATGGCCCTTAGTACAATATTTAAACTTGCAAAGGGTAAAGACAGCACAATATTATACTCTCAATTCTCCAATACATTTTTAACCTTATTCGTTTGTAATAAAGTCGAAAATATATTGTAGGAATTTGACAATTGGGTGTAGCTTGATGTGCTAGTGTCTAGTATTGGCTCGGTTATGCACATATTATATTTTATATGGCGTCAATGCTCTGTACACGATATGTCGACGCCAGACGAATACGAAATTCGGTAACAGATGTTACCGTTTCACCAGAATACATATACATGGAACACGTACCTATTTTTAGTATATGGATACATGTATATCACCAGTTGTTCTACAGTACCACGGTTTAGTCTGAATGTAATCCTAAGAGTAGGTTAGGTCTGCGGTTTATTAGAGATCGCTAAGTACTGCCAAGTCTCCGTCAAATGTGTAGTCCCTTACTCGGTTTTTTGACACTCGCGGAGTTAGTGGAGATGGTAATAAATGTATTCTACTGTATAAACACGGCATAGCGTAGTATTCATTATATATCTTGTGTAGGTAAGTTTGTAAGTTGGATGTATAGAGTGTTTGGCGCATGGACTGACACATTTTTTTCAGTAATTTGGGTGGGCATGAGCCGATATCGATGATGGGTGTCACAGATAATTGTCATTCATTAGATTATATTTAGATAATAAAAGTCAAAAGTCAAAATTATTTATTTCAAATAGACCAGGAAGGCACTTTTGAACGTCAAAGCAAATATTAATAACGTCTGTCTGTCGGTCAGTCCTCTAGTGAAGCTATTTGCTCGTTCCAAAGTGTAGATTCCCATGGAGAAGAACGAGCAAGAAACTCCATAGGTTACTCTTTTTCAATCAGATTCACAATACAATTCTTGGTTACATTGTTTCGATTGCTTCAATTATGTGAGAACAATGTAAAACTAATATGTATATTAGGTTTCCTATCCCTACTCGCCTCGTATACCTTAAAAAATTGACGATTTTTTTTTGTTCAAAATAAATGAGGCAGGCGTGTCTATAAGGTAAGACGTCGATGTTTCTATTGTTGCCAACCCGCTAGGTTTTAGAACGTTCACAGGTTGTGCACAGAAATGGCTTTATAAGGCTTGAGTGTATACAAAGGCTTTGTCACATTCTTAGTATGTGATGTGAGTTTAGTGCCAAAGGAAACGGAAAATATTCTTTATCGCACGGTTTTCTTTACAAAAATTTATTGACACATTGAGCAATATTCCTGGCACTAAAGAAGTCTACAGTAATAGAGTAGATGATTAATTTTAATTTTGAAGTCCGTTTTTTAGATTGTTTTAAAACATTAAACATATCGTATTTTTTACTTTTCTTAGGAAAACAAATACTTTTAAAGATATTTTTATAACGTCACTTTTAGGTACATTGTACAGTGGCATTACATGCCCTTATGGGCACCTCTGCCTACCATTTCGGGAATAAAGACGATAATCTCGATATTTCTTTGTAATGTAGTATGTAAAGAGAATGCTCACCAGTGCCTTTAGACTAATACAACACCTACCAACACACGTCACAGGTCTACAATACCAACGTAAGACAGTGTTGATTCAACCCCCTTACACCTCTACGCACTTTACCTTTGGACCACAAACCGTTGTTTGCAAATTCTGAGCTATTCCTGTGCCCTCATATAATGGTCTTAGTAACACAGACGTCAGCTCAAAGCCCCCAATGAGCTATTAGTCTGCGGAGAACCTCACAAGTCAGGTATTAATACTAGAGCATTTAGATTTTACACTAGGTATGTCTCGAGACTCTTGAGAGCTTGTGGTTTAGTCAGGCAGATATTAATTGCCCTGTAAGTTTAAGGCCTAAAGTCTACATTTACATAGATCTTTCCTGACTTTGTGAACTTTAAGTTGTTACAGCAAATTGTTTACAATTCGAACGCAATAAATAATGATTAGGTTCTAGGATACAGAAGGACAAGTTGGTGTGAAGCAACATTTAAGAATTCATTCAATAACAAAAATAATATTATTGCAAAAAGAGACTTAAGTTGACCGCATTATTTTAATTCCAAGCAAACTCACAGCGAAATTTATTTCTTCACCTCATTATTTATGTCTTCTACACTTCTAAGTGTGGGAGTGTCCATGGGCGGCGGCGATTGCTTACCATCAGGCAATCCTTCTGCTCATTTACCGGCTTATTCCATAAAAAATCTTCACTTACTTACGTCCTTATTTTTTTCCGCTTTTATGATATTCTTAATACCTCGGTTGACTTGCTGCTAAAGTACATGACAAGCAAGTCTGTCGACACTTGACACCCGAGCTATATCCCGCGCTTCAGCCATAGCCATTTAAATTTGCTGAGATAGGTACAGCCACCAAGTCTATATTTTTCACAGAATTTTCGACTTTATGTATGAAAACTATTAAGTTGAAAATCGAATAATAACCACAGAAAGGAGTTGGATGACCTGCTGCCTGATACTAAAGACCGACGTTCAACAGGATATTACTTCTTTACAAGATCTATTAAAAATGTTCGAGACTTTAAACGTATATTGGAGAACAGATCCGCCCGATCCTTTTTAAATTTTATTGCTTTAACCCTACAAAAATATTAAACCGTACCCCATAAATGGATAATAACGTCGCAGCTTAGTGAATCAATACATGTGTTGATTCACTAAACCCCTTAGTCAGTGGTGCGCTTGATGTTTTTCGTCTACTTGCGCCAGCGCCGGCTCTGCCCACCACCGTCACCTCTTCATTCGTCAATTTAAGGTTATTGGGCGGGGCTAGAAAGCGAATCTCATCAGGTGCAAGCAAACATTAACTTAGTGGTGGTCAGGCGCATGTGACCACCATTGTACCTTCGTTATTTTACTTATTTATTAAATGAATATCTCTCAGTGATCTGCCATAACTTTAATTAGAATTCTTCACTTTGAGTCCATACTCAATGCCATTTGAAACTCTTTGACATTTTGATATAATGAAAGAACCGTTATTGGCCAAAGAAAACGTTGCACTATTGACATTGACTCGTCACTAACTCCGAGATATTTTAAAACTACGAAATAAAAAAAAAACATCGATGGGTCACGGACGGAAAACACTATTTCATTGACAACGCTGAAATAAAACGTAATTTCGAACAGAAGTACATATAGATAAAAACAGTGTGTTTTATTCACGTACAGTGAGTATATAAATTCGTCTGGATCCTAAAAAAACAAAGATAAAAAATTTACTAGTCATAAACGAGCCTTCTACCACAGAATAAAAAAAAAAACTGTTGACCCATTTCCACGGTTTGGGTACTGACAAGACCCGACCATTTTGTTTGACAAACTCGAGAATAATTATGTACAATCACCAAATACGAGTATAATCCTTTACCCTGTCTGTGTGGACGTTTGTCGATTGTACTCGAGTGTAAATACGATTTATAAATAAACATACGTTTTTAATTATTATGTTATCGGTTTACTCACGTAACTGTTTGACGAGGAACTCGACTAGTTTCAACCCATGCTAGAGGCTTAAATTCATGAGCAGCATTCCGCAACACACGATGCGGCGCTTGTCGCTCATGAATATGAGCCTCTAGCATGGCTTGAAACTAGTCAAGTTTCTCGTCAAACAGTTACGTGAGTAACCCGATTACATACCAACTAATTTAGTATGACTCATGAAAGTTTTAATAGAATACGTTTTTCTTTAAAGTATGTAGAACACTTCGCCTACGGGAATGCCAATTGCTTTATGTAACGTGTGTTTATAAATTTTGATAGGTGAATAATAATTCCTGTAATAAAATTCTGTAACAAACGATATACAGTGCAGTAAAGTGCTACATAGCTATACTAAGATTATGTAATAGCTAAGCTGTGAAGCTATGTGACCGTTTCCACTGATACTAAGCTATACATCTATGCGGGGAAGGTGCAAAGCTCGAGTATGAAATGTAGGTAACTTAGTAGGGAAACCATTCATAACACACAACCATACCACGCATCTTTCTACATAGCTTAGCTGGGTCCATTACCATCAGTGCTTAGCTATGTGTACCAATGAATATGATTGGTGAAAGCCAAACGCATTTACAGCAATGGACCATAGCACATTTCTTGTGGGAAAGTACTCTTACAGTCTATCTCTTATAATTACCAAAATGAAATCTTTAATAATACCGTGACCGTGAACCTACTGAGCAGATACGCTATGTTACTCATGGAACAAGAAAAAACTAAAAAAGAAAACTACTTTCCTACATTTCTAGGTCAAAAAAATGAAATACTAAAATGGAATATGGACTTTTATGACCAGCGTCTCAATTTATGGTAGGTTTTTAGCCTATATATGTCTTTCATATTCACAGCTATTTTTATATATGTATGTTGTCGTTATATGAGTGTAACTGCAAGACGTGATATTATCTAGTGCGAATATATTATGAGCTGGAGAGCATTCAGAGCCAAGACATTTATATAAAAATGAAATATTTCACATATTAATGCTGCATACTTTATGTATAAGAGTGGAACGTGATTCTAGTACAGTTCTTATGAATTACATATACTTATAATATATAACGTACTTAGTATAAGTCACTATATGAGACCGTTAGTTGTAGGTACTTATTACATTTTTATACATTTGAATAAAATTTTATTAGAATGTGTCCCATGTAGTGTGTGAAGAGTAAAAGATGTGTTTAGTTACACACACATTGGGGTTGTAGATACTCTGCACCTGTTTAGTACCTCTTTGCTCCCGCGATTTCGCTCCTGTTGATCGTAGCGGGTTGTATTATACCCTTACTCGATAAATGAACTATCCAATAGAAAAATAATTGTTTAATTTGGGAGATTGGCACGTTCAAAGAAACAAAATAACATATTCTTTAGCTTCAACAATATGCTTAGATGATATTCAGAACAGGGGTAGATTTCAGTTTGGAATAACACATAGGCCACTTTTTATGCCAAGGGAACGCGAACGCAGCTGCTCGTATTAAAAACGCGAAAGTTTAGATATTTGTTTCTTACTCCTTCACATCAAAACAGCTGAAGGGATCGAGATGTAATTTGCTAACTTAACTACTATAATTTCGCCATATTTCGATATTTTGCTCGGCAATAACTAATGCTACAACTCGGTCTATTTAGTAATTAGTTCTCGAAGCCCCACCGCACAAGTTTCGAGTATCTATCGGTTATGGGTGGTTTCTAAATTTATCTTAATTAACTGAACTTATACTGCTATCGATCTTGGGGAGTTCAGGTGACAGGTTTGGGGTCGTTGACATTGTAATAAAACCATGTGTAGATACTGTACTAAACTGTTTTAAGATATTGAGATAAAATCTTACTTAGAGCCGCGATTATATTTATTTTGATGTTGAAAATTATACATATATATTTTGATCTTGAGAAATATAATTTTGTTCATTAAAAATGTTTCCTGGTTCTTATATCATCTCTGTACACATAACCGCTTCTCATACATGAGGATGCGGGTTCATAATCTACCAAGGGTAAGTACCAATGTGACTTTTTCGGTGTTAGGTATATGTTTTTTCTATTGTTATTATTTAGACACTATTGTGTGTCCACACAAAATATGAAAATCAGTTCTCTAGTATATGCATTTCAAACATACGCACGATTGCAATTTTCGACAGTTACATGGAGTTACAGTTTAGTAAATAATTGAAGTAATAATTCAATATTATTAAATTGTGATATCAGAGAGAGTGGCTCTCTGATATCACAAATCGCCTAGAAAAAGTACATGTGTAGAGAATTCTGGATTTATTTAGGACTCAGTCAACAGTAACAACTAAAAATACATCGCCCACGCAACTTAACCTCTTATTGTAAAGTAAAAAGGACCTGTCTATCAACTTACCTACTTATGTAAGCACTATGACACGTAACCAACTCTTTTGAATCTACGATAGTATGACATATATTTAAAGTGCACTCTGTAGTAAAATAGGTGTGGCCTTTTAAACCATTAGTCTGACACACATAATCTTTATATGTATATGCGACAGTTTATGATAAAAAGACATTAAGTCCTCAATGTCCTATATTAAAGACAGTGATATAGTACCCTCTGCCCGATATTTATGACTTGATGTTATTTTATGTTTTTTTTTAATATAATACTAATACTGACTTGTAAAAATGTAGTGTGTAATGCCATCAACAGCCTATAAATTGCTAACCTAGGATATGGTGTATAATAATAGACATGATTTCCATTTATTATTTACATTATTATACAGATTCCCATTCACAAATGGTTAAAGTTTAAAAGTAGATAAATATAAATTGAAGTGGTTTTATCTATGTAACTCGAAGATATCGGTTTAAACTAAAGCAACGATAATATCTCCTTACCTTATCAAAAAATAGCAAGCCTAATATAAAATTAAGGGTACATTTAGAAGATCGATACCAGCGCCCGACATCACAACATTTTAAAGCGCGCTCTCATGAAAATCATTGAGCAACCCACATGATTTTTCCACTTCGACGCTCCTTCAAAAATATACTAACGAAGAAAATTATCCACGACACCCCGACACGTTGACTCCGTGACATTTAAACTTATTTCTGATACATAATAAAATACCTATTTCTGTACTACATAAGGGACAGTACAAAAATGTCAATTGCCTATTTATATAAAGGGTGAAGTAGCTTTTTATAGCGATTTCGAGTATTAAAGGGTCTAATTAATATCCATTCATTCGAAACTCGGTTTTATTAATGTCTTATTAAAGTTTACAATCTATTTATTTGTAAAGTGGGTTTGTTTTAAGGTTTATTTTTTGTAAATGTTGGTAAACAATGTATGTACTTATATCAAAAGTTTAAATTAAAAGTTATGATCCGTTAACTATTAATTTCTGCTTTTTTCTAAGGCTGCCCTAAATTTAAACTTAGTGTGCTTTTTCATCAGAGATGTGCTATGTAGCTATGCTAGAAGATGTGACAGCTAAGCTGTGAAACAATGTGACCCTTTGCACTGATACTAAGTTGTGTAGATGTGCAAGGAAGATGCACAGCTTGAGTATTCAAGCACTTAGAAATAACGTAATTAAATTGATTAGATTATTACATAAAAGTGAAACCTTAATTTAATAATCATAATCTAATTAAATACCTACCTATTACAGTTATGCTTCAAAGTAGGTAAATTTTATAAAAGGGTTTAGACACAACATAGACACAATATATAACCTAGAGAAAACCTATACACCTAGACAACCTTTATTAAAATTATTTAAATATACTAAACAACAGCGATCCTAAAATAACTTCACAAACCTGAACCTTTTCGTAAAATGAGGTGACAAAAACGAAATACAGTTAGGTATGAACCCTATTTAAAAACATGATTAATAGTTTTAAAAGGATTTTAAATATTTAAGTATTTAGAAGGATCCGCCCACAATACTTGAGCAGAAATTGTTTGAAGGCGACTTATTAATTAGTGCAAGTCACCACCCACCACCATTTTCAGCCTTTAAAGTCGAGTGTGACTTAATTTTCTAACAATTTATTAATTCAGTCAAGTCTATGCAAATATCTGGTCAGAGCGAAGTTGGGCATTCATGAACCGAACTTTGTTCATTTAATTAAATTTTCAAAATTTATATTGTACGGTATTAAGCTTATATTAAAATTATCTTCGACCGAAATATTTTTTAAGGGACCATTTTTGTATATTTTTTTGGTGCTTGCTTGAATTAATACAAATATAAAATTTAATATTAATTACGTAATATTACTTACTTGTGTACTTAGAACGCCAGAGTTCAAGTGGAAGAAGCAGAGAAGTGAAAAACCATAGATGATTAACGAGGACTCCAATAAGTGTGGAGCTTTTCAACCTGCAACAAAAAAAAGAATACATGTTACGAGAAGATTTTTATTGTAGGAGAACCATACTTCGGCACTAATGTTACCACGTTCTCGGCCTCACAGAAAACCGTCGTGAAACAATGCATGCGTTGGGTTTCGTGGTGTGAGTGAGGTTTCCGGAGACCCAATTACTCTCCTCTCCAACCCTCGATTCCCCAACAACCCTTAAATTCCTTACTTCCAAAAGGCTTGGAACGCACTTGTAACGCCTCTAGTATTTCAGGTGTCCATAGTCGGAGGCGATTGCTTACCATCAGGTGATCCGCCCGGTCGTTAACCGGCCTATAAGATAAAAAAACAGACTAATAAGCCTAACAGTAAACAACATTCAATAAAACAGACATCAACATCCATAGACAAATGACAATCATATAAACTCCATTTCAAAACACGATGCTATCCAGAACTGCATAATAATAATATTCCGCCATAATTTCCCGTCCCGTGGCGCAAGTAGCGCGTATGCTAGCAATCGTAACATTAGTTTCCAGCCAATCAAAACATTGCTCGCGTTCAATTCAGCGGATGATTCATGCAGTCTGTTCATTTTGTAATCACATTTATCTGCTACTGGTGGACTTATTGTTTCCCGTATGATAGTATCATGATGTATGTAATGAGATTTATCGACGGTTAATGTTTATGTGATGTCAATGAGATATGAACACAACTGATGTGCATAAATTTACCAATGTGTATTTTACTAAATGGGTCTATAAAGGTGGTCTGACGATAGGGTTTGCGAGATGGCCAGGATTTCCGGGATTGTCCTGGAATGTTGTGTGCTGTCCCGTATCCAGTAATTTAACCTTGCTGTCCCGGATTAAAAAAGTAATAGTTTTTTTCTGCAAAAATCAAACCAAATATTATAAAGAGCTCACGAGTCGCAATGCGTGAGTTAAGGGGCGGGAAGGGTGAGTTCAAGGTACATACTTAATTCCTACTTTTACAGTTTGGTCACCAAAACTCAGATTTCGTTCGTGTTCTTATAATCCGGTATTATCAGTCCGGATCTGGCAACGCTATCTAAAGTATACGAGACAATGAATGCTTTAAACCAATGAATGGTAAAGAAAAACAGATTTTATTACAAATACGTTAATGTTGAATATAAGTTTAGCGTAAAAGATTAAAAAACACAATACCTAAGTAAGTACGTTAATGTTGTTACCGAAGCACGCGGCCTTGTCGTCTATGAGATATTAGCTATAAACTTTGATATTAACTTTCTTAAAGAATTTCCAAAGAAGCAAGCATAAGGAATATTAAATGTACCGAAGGTGACTGCTGGTAACGACATTCTACAACTTTTTTAGCTTAAGTTTCAAATACTTCGGCTGGCTTTATTAGAAAATATGTAATATCTACTGGAGATGCCATGTTTAGTCATGGTAATATCGGAGTGTCCAACAAGGTGTTGATTTTGACGCTAGAGTTCTAAAATTAACTACTGTTTCTATAAATAACGTTAATTTGCTACTAATCTACACTTTAATATATGAAGCAGATTGTTTGCTTTGCGTTTGTTTGCTTGAATGCGCTAATTATAGAAACCGCTTGTTACATAATATAATATCTGTGCTATTAAGCTGGCCACTTATAATGAGAGAGGAGACTATTTATGAAATATATTCAGTGTGTTTCTGACTATTTAATTTTGTTTAATTCATTTAAATATATAACACCAGTGGTTTGAATTTAACTATTATTTTTGTGTTGGACAGTCCATTATATTGAGAAATATATGTATTAAAGCAACTAACAGACTTCGAAGAATTTCACAAGATTTTACTTTACGCAACGAAAAGAAGATCGTTTACAAATAAATTGACCCAAAATCTTAAATGGAATTTCGCAACGAAACAGATATAGTGAGAGAATAGATGATGTATGTGTAAACATATAGAGAAAGAAAGATAGACAGACAGTTTTATACAGCGTGTCGTTTTAAAACCGAGAAACATGACTGGACTGAGAATCGATGAAAAAATGGCGGGATTTTTTTTTTTGTAAAGTACGGTTTGTAAATGATAACCACGTCTACCATTTCGAATGTTATTTAACTACACTACACTTATTTGATATTATTACCGATTTACTAAAAACCTTTTTTGACGGATTATTTAGAAATACTGCCAAACTTAAATATGTATTATACCTATTGACCAGAAACCTTATTTTAAATGGACTGTGACATGCCCCCGAGTTTTGTTGTAGTTTCAAAACTACAACCTGTATACGTGGTGGCAATGATGTCAGACGATACCAGTCAGAGTGTCGAATTTGTCAGAATTACTCTATACTCGTACTCGTATTGTGTACGTAGATTTGATTATGTCACAGCGAGCCTGCTCGCTTTGATGCTTTGTGTTTCAATATCCTCAATTTTACCAGCCTAGCATCTGATAGGGATTGATTTCGACGTGAAATTTGTGGGATATTTGGCAATTGGAATATATGATTTATTTGTGAATGCATAATTGGTGTAGAAGGTAGGCATTCAAGTCAAAATTATTGTTTTGAGGAAGGCACTTTTGAACGTCAAACGTCATTGTTACGTTTATATAAGTTTAAGTTTCATGTGATTCGTTTGATGATGCATCGTTGTGTATAAGATTTACGATGAAAAACACGAAATCAAACATTTATAATTTTATTTTTTCAAACTGCGAGAAAATTCATACACCATACTACCTCCCATTAAAGCCATGGCAGATACATTTGAAAATTCCCAATGTAATGCAAGAAAAAACCGTCAGTCAGGTACATTTAAAAAAAAGAAGCGACGAACATTTTTTACATTTTTTTGACAAAAGCTCTCCTTTATCACATTGCTTTGTTACCTTTCCAGTAAAATAACCGTGAATATGAATTCTGCACAATACATGCAAAACCTTAAACAAAACAGTGTAAGTACACACACACACACAGACATACACACACATTGATACGAACCCCACTCAATTAAACACACGATCAATCAATTCACTGTCTATTAGTCAAACAAGGGCAAACACGGGCCTTCATTAAAATTTCAGCCTTATTATCTAGATAAAAGAAGTTAATTTAGACTGAAGTGTTCTTATTGGTTATTTTGACAATGTAATCAATTGGATCGGATGACGGTCTATCGCTAAATAATTGGTATTTGAAGCGGTGAAAGCGATAACGATTTGGCTTTCAAAATATATTGAAGACTAATTTATTGTTTTGACAACTCTATATTGAAGGTGCATTGTAAATTGAAGGTTTCGA
The DNA here is from genome assembly GCF_023101765.2 of Spodoptera frugiperda. Classification (NCBI taxonomy): domain Eukaryota; kingdom Metazoa; phylum Arthropoda; class Insecta; order Lepidoptera; family Noctuidae; genus Spodoptera; species Spodoptera frugiperda. Next base: position 13,435,980 of record NC_064237.1, read on the forward strand.
AAAGATCAAAGACAATGCTATTAAGAGACCTTAAAACAAGATATTTTTTAGTAATCTGCCCAATTTTTGTATAAGTAAGTATATGGGTGTTTTTCCACCGGAGATGTATTATGCTACGTTCCTGTAAATGCGTTTGGCTTCCACCAGTCATATTCATTGGTACACACAGTATAGCACTTATGGAAACGGACTCAGCTATGTTTTTTACTAGAAAGATGCGTGCTATGGATGGCTTCCCTACTATTTATACATCGCATACTCGAGCTGCGCATCTTCCTCGCACAACATAGCTTAGTATAAGCGGAAACGATTACATAGTCTCACAGCTTAGCTCTACCATCTTCGTAGCATGGCTACATTGCAACATCTCTGGTGTAAAAGCACCCTAAGGAGCAATAACACTGGCAGTAAAATATTGTTGAGATATTTTTGTATTTTAAATTGAAAGCAAATTCAGGATGTCTGAAAATAACTACGCTCTGTGTACAGAAGGATTTATAACTGCGAAAGTTTTAAATATTCTTTTTTACAACTCTATTGTTGAGAAAGGCAAAGTCATCCAACATCGGGCTACGAACTAAGTACAGCAATTTATTGTTGTTTTCAATCAACAAACTTACTTCATACTAATATTATAAATGCGAAAGTTTGTAAGTATGCCTGTTTTTGTGTCTAAAGGGATCGGGATGAAATTTGGAACAGGGATATTTATTATGGTCAATTTTTTTAAGCGGGGGGGGGATCATGCTATGTCTTTCTCGCCTAGGGCGAACCGAGAGGGAGTGTCAGACTCTTACTGACTAAAAACTACCCCGTTCCTACTCCTGCTTTTCTGGTAAACCCGCTAGGTAGTCTACAGCTCCGGTAGATTATGGTCTGGAATAACATTAATGCTACGTTTATCCCACGAAAACGTGAGCGACGCCGTGGCAGAAACTGCTAGTAAATAAAAGTCATGTCACTTAAAAGTGACAAGTACCTAACTAGTAAATAAAAGTCATGTCACTTAAAAGTGACAAGTACCTTGTAAAACTTGTATTTTTATCATTACACTAACGTACTCTCTAGTGGCAAGGCAAGCAGAGGATTGTGGAAACGTTCTCACGAGGATTCCCAGTAAAATGAACAGCCAGCATCTCATTAATCATCCTCCTCCCATTAATTACAGATTACGACACTCTCGCAAACATTTTTTTAATGGTGTGACAGACTTTTTAAAATCCATCACTCGACTGCGGCTGGCTAAAGTACTGATAACTGGTAAATGAACCAACTGATTGTATATAGGTAAATTATGTAGATGGGCTTTGCTATTTACACAACAACAACGTCACGCCTTTTTATTCCCGAAGGGGTAGGCAGAGGTGCACATTACGGCATGTAATGCCGCTATACAATGTACACCCACTTTTCACCATTTGTGTTATAAGTTCCATACAATAGGGGGTGAGCCTATTGCCATGTTATTTACACATGTTGAGTTATTTATGAACTGTATAATAGCACCCTTTTACATTATTAGACATTTGGTAAATGTCTTCTTAACATTACAAAATAATCTGATATATGTATAGAGCTGTATTGTATTGTAGCTTATCGTCTCTCAAAAGCTTCCTTCTTTTTCTTTATTTTTAAAAAATCGTTGTCCCACACTAGAATACTCTCCTGTGTCGTGGTTGTGTTTATAAACATACACTTTTACAGGCACATGACACACAGACCCGAAATAAAAATTTGTGGATCACACAAAGAGTTGCTTCGTATGGGAATCCCAGCCACCGTGCCAACCATGCAGTCTAAATCTATTGGCAATGGTAGCCTAAAAGTTGTACCACTGCAAATTAACATCTATTACAACTTCATTTATTCTTATTAAACTTTGAAACTTTAATATCTAGACGGAGGGATCTCAACGATAATTTTTACGCATATCACGCGGGATTTGCGCGGCAAATGGTCCATAGACTGATTCAAAATGGCCGCTGTAATGGCGGTTATGTAAAAGCGCGGCAACTTTACCAACTGTCACTGTCATATGTTCGCTCCCAGATAGTGTTGGGATATATTTAGTGACTATTTTCACATTTAAGTTAAAATTAAGTCTACCGATACCGAAGTCTGTTGTTTTCCCACATTAGCTAGACATAGCAGAAACGTACAAACATCGGTATACTTTCCATCAGAATGATCATTGTAATCAGAATATCCATTAGTACTATTTATTCAACCCGAGTTCGCCCGCTTCTCATGCACGAAGGTGCGCTTTCGAAACCGACTAAAGGCAAGTATCAATGTGACTTTTTCCGCGTTGTATGTATTTTTTTACCAATGAATAATTTATATTAATGCTCAAACCTTCTCCATATGAGAAGAGACCTTTGGTCAACAGTGACCACTATACATTACATAGGTTGTTGATGTGTTCAACCTGAGATTCAAATCCATGACCCACCCACTCAGCCACGTCGTCCAATTATTATTCCAATTACACATTATATAACATAACTCAACATTTATTCAATATTTTCTGCTAGAAAAAAATAAGGACTGATGTAAATACGTACCTAATTTGCTTTCTATGTCAAAGGGCTTGGTGTTGGCGCCAGTGACGTGCTCAGTGAGCCAGCACTTTATATTTAATGTCCTACAAGGCCTGAAGGGGCCGACATACGCCACATTTCTCTTATTCAATAAAATGACATGTCTGTGATAGGTAAGAATTTTTCCAAATTCTATTACCTAGACAACGTGTGGAAGAGCCATGCTTCGGCACGAATGGGCCGACTCGACCGGAGTGATACCACGGCCTTACAGTAAACCGACGTGAAACAACGCTTGCGTTGTGTTTCGTTGTGTGAGTGAGGTTTCCGGAGGCCCCTCCCCAATTTTCCCAAACCCCGATTCCCCAACAACCCTTAAATTCCTAACCCCCAAAAAGCCGGCAACGCACTTGTAACGCCTCTAGTATTTCAAGTGTCCACGGGCGGCGGCGATTGCTTACCAGGTGATGGCTTATCAGGTGATACGTCTGCTTGTTTCATAAAAAAAAATGAAGTCTAGATATTTTCGGAAAAAACAGTCGTACACTATCGTAATAAAAGGATATTAGATTAGCGGTGTGCCGGATATCCTGTTCTCGAAAAAATGGAGGCAATCAAAAGCCTATCGAGCCGTATATCCGGTGTACGGCGGAGGTTCTGTCGAATATTCAAACTAGTGTCGATAGAGAGGACCGAGTGTGTTTAGATAACAGAGGAGATGAACAATATTTTATTTAGGTACTCTTTCAATAACAAATATTATGTATACGCTTTGGAGTTTAGAATACATATTTGCGGTAATATGATTTTACCTAACAAACTACTAGGTGGATTTTATAAAGCAGCCTTTATGTTTCAAATGTTCATTAATGAATAGTTTTATTTTATCTATCTGATATGACGTTATTTTTGGTTACAATTTGTTGGTTGAACAAAAATAAAATGATTAAAAATTTAAAATGTAATCAACTAGTCTATATCTAATTCATACGTATGAAAATTGTATTTTTCACAATCTATACATATAATAAAATCGTAGAAAAGTGCTGTCTGTACATTGAAAATAAAAATAAAAAAAATAGCAGGGGTTATTGTTATGTCGATGTCGAACCCAAAAGTATAATTAACTTTTTTTTTGTCTGTTTGTCTGTGTGTCTGTGCGCGCTAATCTCTGAAACGGCTGATCCGAGTTGGATGCGGTTTTCTATACATATAATAAAATCGTAGAAAAGTGCTGTCTGTACATTGAAAATAAAAATAAAAAAAATAGCAGGGGTTATTGTTATGTCGATGTCGAACCCAAAAGTGTAATTAACTTTTTTTTTGTCTGTTTGTCTGTGTGTCTGTGCGCGCTAATCTCTGAAACGGCTGATCCGAGTTGGATGCGGTTTTCACGAATATATTGTGGTATGCTTCAATTTACATTTAGTGTTCATGTCAATCGGTTCATAAATAAAAAAGTTATGTCAAATTAAAGAATCACGTCGAACACTATTCTATGCTTATACCATTAATATCCGCAACTATTTGACGGATTTGGTTGAAATTTGGTACAGATATAGTTTAGAACCTTAGAAAGGACATAGGATAATTTTGTTTGTAGTGGTCCTGTTGTTTCGTATATTCTAAATAAATTGGTTTCGTTGTACGTTCGGTTTTCTGGTTAAATTATTTAACGTAGGTTTAGTTTGATATCGATTATTAGTAGTTACTGTAGTTAGTTTTTTTAATAAAATTGTAAGTCTAATTAATTAATTAGATAGATTAGATTTAAGTCGTTTCTTTTAAATTATTTAGTTTAAGCTTGGTTATTATAGAATAGAGGATAGGTTGTAATATAGTTTCTTTTTTAATTGTTATAAATTCGTAGCTTTTTTTAGTTTTAAGTTAGTTTTCATCTTAAGTTCGGAAAGATTATAATATTTCTTTAGTTTAAGTCCATTTTTACCCGACTGCGCCAGAAGGAGGGTTATTGAACTATTTTTTCAATGCCCTAAGTGAGTAGGTATACATCTATTAAATTCAAACGCAGAGCTCATTATGTTGATTTTTGAAGAGTTCCCTGGAATATCTTCTACATCTCATTTTTGAAGAGATTCCGCGAGATCGGGAACTATGTGGTTAAAACCAAAAATTTGCCGGAAGTTACTATTCCACGCGAACGAAGTCGCGGGCAAAAGCTAGTAGTCAATATATTTAATATAAATAATAAATAATATTTATACTATAATCATACAAATGATATTTATAGTGTTTAAGCTCCTTTTATATAAAACTTTCTTTTGCCAGCGGCTTCGTCCTTGTTCCCGTAAGATAAAAAATAACCTAGATGTTATTCCAAGCCATAATCTACCCCTGTTTTAAATTTCATCTCGATCCCTTCAGCAGTTTTGACGTGAAGGTGTAATAAAATAAAATATTACTAGGATTCACGAGGCAACTATTAAAACACGGGACACGTAGCGCTAATATTTACAGTGCCAGACATATATATATATATAGAGATGAGCAATAAAGATAAATTCCTGCCCGATCCCAAAAAAATATTACCATCACATTATACATTATAACGAATTTCTTTATTTTCTAAATACATAGAAGTACTTATATGGTTTTATAATGTTGGTCTGACCTTTCCCTGGCCCACGCGAAACAACTGAGCCGATAGGGTCCGAGTTATAATAAGGACTTCATTTATTTATGCCTACTTACCTTGTAATAAGGTTCAGATTTGTAACGAAAATGTTTCATTAAAGCCTGTGTTTTCTCTGGTAATTTCATTCATGTTCTTATTAAAGCGTGTACAAAGGACAATTGACCCGTGAGGTGGGGTCTAAATGGCGTCTCGTGGACGGATTGAGAACCTATTCCTTTCAAAAGAGTTATTTTTAATTAAGAATATTCATTGACTTTCCTACATCCACTCCGCATTTATCATTACTGAAGAACTATAAAATTAATCATGACACTTGAAAAAGATCTTGAAATAATCTTGAACCTCAATGAAACTGTTGTATGGCATCTTCCAGATTCCTAATCAGCAGTTTGTCCTTTACCTTTGCAAAGAGGTGCTTCACAGAAATTGTGAGGACCTGCCTCGCTTGTGCTCAGGTACGCTTCTATACTACTGCGCCCCTGGTACGCCTGGATCCAGTGTCGAGAGCGTATTCAGTGACAGAGTATTGAGAGCGACGACTTTTCAAGTAGCTCTCACAGTTTCCCAGCTAAGAAAGGCTTTTGTTTGAGAAAATCTAGCTTGCAAATTACAGTGATAGGTACTTTCATTAAGATGTTTTATTGAGTAGGTACTAATGTGATTGTAATATAGCCTTTTAAACCAGGTAATACAATAGATTTTGTATTAAACGGATTATTTTCTCTCTAACTCCCAGCCTCCGCGCATTGTTTAGATGTAAGAATTGGTGAAGAATAATAAAACTACTCGAATATATTAAGACTTTTAATTTAACAAAAATACAATGATTGATGAGTTCTCTATTTTATTAAGACTAGTAGATGTAGCTAAGGAGATGAAAAAACCGAGTCGAAGAGGGAAATATGGCACGATTCTCAGTGATTCTACAAAGGAACTTATTGAAAGAAGAAACCTTACTCCTCAACAATCGTTACAAGAAATTAACCATCTTAATAAATTAATTAGAACTTCTATCAGGCATGACGTTAGGAAGAACAACTATAACATCATTAAAGACACTATAGAGAAATATCGCGGCCCAAAAGTGTTCAGAAGAAAGTTGCAAAAAGGAAATGCCCAGATACATAAAATAACAAAGGAGGACGGAACCACAGTAACCGAAAGACCAGCTATACTCAGAGCTGTGGAGGAATTTTATCACAAACTGTACTCCAGTCAGACCGAGGAACTGATACCATCGAACTCTGATCCAAGAGCCAAGCTTATTCGTCATCTCACTGAGGACTTGCCAGACATAAGCATATATGAGATAAAAAATGCTCTGAAGAAAATGAAGTCAGGAAAGACCCCAGGGGAAGATGGAGTTACAAGTGAGCTTTTAAAGTACGGTGGCAAGGCTATACTCAAACAATTACAGGTCCTATTTAACAAAGTTATCCACGAGGGAGTTACTCCGGATGAATGGAAAAACGCCATAGGGACCTTAATTCATAAAAAAGGAGATAAGGCTAAAATCGCAAACTACAGGCCCATATGTATCTTAGGCCACATATATAAACTTTTCACCAAAGTAGTTTGTGCAAGACTTGCCAATCGCCTAGATGCTGCGCAGCCAGTAGAACAGGCTGGGTTCCGGTCCAAATTTTCAACAATTGATCACATCTTCACCATGAGGCAGCTGTTCGAGAAATGTAGGGAGTACAACTTATCGGTGCACGTAGGGTTTGTTGATTATGAGAAGGCATTCGATTCAGTGGAACATTGGGCTGTATTTCATGCACTCAAGCGATCCAACGTGGACGATCGATATGTTCAAGTCATCAAAGACATATACAGCAAGGCTACCCTACAAATAAGCCTGCATAGTTGACAGACCCAATTAAAATGTCTCGTGGTGTAAGACAGGGTGACACCATCTCGCCAAAATTGTTCACATCGGCACTGGAGGATATGTTTCGCACAATAGATTGGTCCAACAAAGGCATAAATATAAACGGAGGAAATTAACACATTTAAGGTTTGCTGACGATATTGCTATTATGGCCACCTCTGTAGAAGATCTTCAAAGTATGCTCGAGGACTTGCAGCAAGCCTCGTGTAAAATCGGCCTAAAAATGAATATCAATAAAACCCAATTTATGACCCAGGACGGTGTGGATCATATTGAGGTAAATGGGCAAAAAATACAGCGAGTTCCACACTACATTTACCTAGGTCAAATGCTCTCCCTCGATAAAAATGCTCAAAAGGAAGAGATAAAGCGGCGGATCAGGCTAGGATGGGCAGCCTTCAATAAACTGGAGGATGTCCTGAAAGGGAAACTGCCTATGAGCCTAAAGCGGAGAGTGTACGACCAATGCGTCCTCCCAGTGATGACGTACGGTTGTGAAACCTGGACCCTCACAGTGGAAGCCATGGAAAAACTTAAGGTGGCACAGCGAGCTATGGAACGAGCTATGTTAGGTGTATCACTGAGAGACAGGATCAGGAACACCGAGATCAGAAGGAGAACAAAACTCACCGACATAGCTCAAAGAGTAGCCTCGCTTAAGTGGAAATGGGCCGGGCACATAAGCCGTAGGGAGGACGGAAGATGGAGCCAAAAGGTGCTTGACTGGAGACCAAGATCGGGCCACAGGAACCGAGGGAAACCGCTAGCTCGCTGGAGCGATGATATCGCGAAAGCCGCAGGTCCGATGTGGAGAAGGAAGGCAAAAGACCGAAGTGTATGGAGTGCATTGGAGGAGGCCTATATCCTGCAGTGGATGTAATGGGCTGTAGAAAGAAGAAGAAGAAGAAGTAGAAATTAATTCAATGTTACAGTGGCTATCATCTTACAAAGCTTTTCTTTCGACCTTTTTTATATTACAATTTTATTCTCTTAGGCAATTCGTATTTAAATTCGAGTGAGCCTTTCAATTAGTTTCACTTTCACTAAAACTATTGCCAACTTTATTCACAAAAGATTCACCAGACACAAAACTATTCTTAGTTCTAAGTGAATATAAATGTTTGCCTCCGATCGAAGTTTTATTGAGTTTTTACCCCTATATATAAACGTGTTGGTAAATAAATAAGTTTTCAATAGAAATGTATTAGTATTCAGTATAAGAGCTGGTGTGAAAATTGAGTGTTACTATTTTTATTGCACGATGAATGAACACCATCTTGCGACGCCGCCGTCCTGTCGAAGTGTCGAGCGTAGAAAAAATGCATAAAATGCGATAGAAATAAGAAACTTTCAGTGAAAAATGTCATCTATTTGTTGTGCATTTATAAAATACGCTGTTCTAAATGGACGGGGTTTTTCAATAAATAATGGTTGAACAATAATGGACACTTTAATATTTAAATGTAACTGAATTTTCACGCAAAGAACTGGGTGGTGTCTGCCAATTACTATAGAATGATAATAACAGAAATATGTAAAGAAGATTGTTTTGTCAGTGGTGTTCTCATTCATTACTTTAAGTTTATCTAAGTAATAAATTAGTTTTAAATGTATTTTATACTTTATAGCACACATACATAAAATATCTTTACATTGTATTTGTAATAGTAATTTAAGTAGAATAGGAGATCTTATCACACACGGTGATTTCTTCCAGACAACCTTTAGATGGAATTTTTAAATGGTCTGGGAATGGGCAGTGCAGCAAATAGATGTCACCACACACACTTAGTGTTTTAATAACGAAATCTATAAATGTTACACTGCCATTTCTTGTTTTTTAGTTAACTAACAATATCTGTAGATTTAAGTAACGGCATATTTGGACAGCAACAAACCTTTTCAACAAAAACTTTCGCAAAAAATACACACAATGAAAAACTCCAAATCAAAACAGTCCGTGAATTGTTTGACATAAATCTCTATTCTATACAACGAGAACAGAAAAAATAAATCTCCTCTCCGTCAAGCAAAGGCTTAGTGTCAACAGCATGTCATGTAGGTACACTAGGGCTTACTAAAATAGTAACAAAAATAAATCTCTACCACATTATATTAATACATATTCTAAAACTAAAAAGTTGTGTTTGAACACGTTGATCTTCGGAACTGCGGGATCGAATTGAATAATTCTTTTTTGTGTTGGATATCCCTTTATTGTGGAAGACTATAAAATGTGACCTAGGCTATAAAACAAGGCAAAACGCTATGACCAATAGGAACAGTGTGTTGAAAATTATAAGAAACACGAAAGTAAGTCTCTCCTTTACGCCTGAACTACTGTACCGATTTGAAAATTTGTGTTGGACAGTCAGTGTGTTGAGGAAAGTTACAAAGCATCACTTTACGACTAGGCAGAATGAATGAATGAATATTATAAAGCTGTCGAGTTTGTCCGTGTGTTTAAAAGCGCTAACCTCCGGAACTGCTGGTTCGAATTGAATAATTATTTTTGTGTTGGATAGTCCCTTTGTCAAGGACGGATATAGGTAAGATAGCACGCTATGATCAAGAGGAGTCGAGCAGCGGCTGAAACTATGCGACAGAAGCCATTACAAAATAAAAATAAAATAAAATTTTCTTTTGGCACTAAGTTATCTCTAAACGTTGCCAAGTCCAGGTTTTGTTTGACTCAAAATGTCTCCCAAAACGTATTGTGCACTGCGATAACTGCAGTGCTACATTTAAAGTGGAAATTGTGTTAATTTATATGCTAATTAGGGACACAACGAGAAATAATGTGGCAGGTGGTTGACACCCACTGCACTCGGTTTGTACAATTGCCAAATGTTGTCGGCAAATCAAAATAAATCATTTACATATAATGTATTTCATTATTTTAAAATATTTCACTCGCGTAAATACACTAACGTAGCCTACGGTATCTTTTTTTTAAGGGGGAAAATCATCCGATAACTTCTGAATGAGTGGAGTATGAGACTCTTACTGACTAGAAACCACCCCATTTCTACTACTGCATTTTGGAGCTGGAGCCCCGGTAAACCCGCTACAGTATCTACAGTAGAATGTGTGGCGTCGCCATGACCGCGCGCGCCGCTTATTAAGTAGAGTCCCGCTGTGACTTGAAACTAGTCGAGCTTTTCTCAATATTTAATGCAACACCAGAGGCGCATTGCCAGCTTTTTGGGCATAGGAATTTAAAAAGATTTGGGAAGAGAAATATGTAATTTTTATCTGTTTCTATTTGAAGCAGTGCGTATTGTTTCAAAAACTTTTATTTACTTGCAAAGTATGTAATGGAATCTTGCAACTAAATTTTGAAGCAGATATCATGACTATAAATGCTTTAGATTAAAAGCTTGTCGCTAGATTTAGGTATACCTTACAATTAAGTAACAATTAAGTTTACCATAGTAAACCAGTAGGTACCTACAAGTTAATATGTGCTAATGGTCATACTAAATTACAAAGCTAGATTTACTGTGACTAATGGGCCGATGTATCATAAGACCTCATTAGTATATATTATATATATGTATATAATAATTAATATGATATCAATAAGATGTTCAATTTGTACTATTAGCATCGTCGTTATTCAATCAAACAAGTTAGGCTGTCATTAACACTGTATGTGTTAATCGTAGGCAGGTTAAAAGTATTTTAATAAAAAGTAATAAAAGACTTGCTTCGTAGCTTCTGCCAGCGGTGGCCTATGTGTTATTCCAGACCATAATTTACATCTGTTCCAAATTTCATCTCGATCTCTTCAGCCGTTTTTATGTGAAAGAGTAACAAACAAACATACAAACTTTGGCATTTATAATATTAGTAAGATATTATTATCGGTTTGGACATCTTTTTTATTTCTGATTCAAATCCTAGTTTTTTTTTTATTAGTAGCTCGAAATGTATAGGTTGTGGCGACACGTCGCACATAGACTATCGACGAGCAAATCAACGGATGACGTCACAAATATCCTGTATCGCACATATTAAGTTTACATGCGAATTAACACGGATAGAAAATCCCAACGAACAACAGTTGGGCAGAAAGCCCGCCAGGCATGATCACCTCGCCTGGTCGGAGGATCCTCCTTTTCTTAGGGAACTTTACTCTCTGTTCCCTAAAAGGTAAAGGTAATTGAGACTTAAGTTGTGGTGGCCATAAAAGTAAATAATATCTGCATGAATTGGTAACTTATAGTAAACTATCGATTGCTAAAACTTAGTTATAAACTAAGTCTCACAGGACTTGTCATACTCTTACAATAAGTATTTTCTAGAACAATAAAAGTATCAAAAGTACAAGCTCTATAAAACCAGTCTTACATGATCTTCCTTTGTATGATCTTTCCACACATCCAACGGCCAGTTTGTACTGGTAATGCATTGCTCAATGCTTAGCCACGTATACACAAGAAAAGTGACCTAAGTCCTACAGGTCTCCAAGGCAAGAGCAATCTTAGGACAATAAAAATAAAGACTTGTTTAGTTTGGAGAATAACTCCGTTAAGCCTGGGGACCATACAGAATGTTTTTCTTTGTTCATAAATACAAACGAAAAGTAAAAGTTACTCTTTAATTAATCGCGTGTTGGAGTTTTCGAGTTTATTTATGAAAGTAAAATATGTAATCTCGGAATGGGACTGTTGAAATGGGTATATATAAAACAAATATATAGAAAGCATTGTTTGTGCACGTGTGCTATTATATATTATACATAAGTATATAGATAGGTATATTGGACCAGAGTAAACCTGTTACCAACCACCGAGAGGTGGACTGCAGCATCCAATGAGCCTTTGGTAACCTAACTACTATATCGAGTTTTTGTATTTTGTTATTATCTCTTTGCTGTAAATGCGTTTGGCTTCCACCCATCATTTTTATTGGTAAGCTATCTTAGCTATAATGGAAACGGGTTCAACTAAGATATGTTTTTTATATGGAAAGATGCGTGCTATGGATACGTATATGGATGTGTGCTATGGTTTCCCTACTATCGGTATATCGTATTATCTTTCTCGAGCAGCTACTTTGCGGTGGCGCATCTTTCTCGTACAGCTACATAGCTAAGTATCAGTGGAAACGGTTACATAATTCCACAGTTTAGCTAGCTAGCATCTTCGTAGTATTGCTACACAGCACATCTCGGGTGGAAAAGCACCCTTAATGATTTCACTTAGTTATGATCGAAATGAATAACGAATCACATTGTAAATCTTTGAATTAATCCATTTTTGATATTAGTTGAATAGAATTTCTGTAAAAAGAGATCTATCCTTCCCAGAGATTTTGATTATTATAATTTCCAAGGTTAATATTTGAGCCCAAATGCTTGCAGGACCACTTATTCTGCCTAAAATCTAGTTATTTTCTCCCTCGGTTAATACTCCCTTTCTAATGCTAATTAATCCACAATTTGTACAGAACACAATGTAGAGAGACCCTTGTCGTCGAGCGTTCCAGTAAAACCTAGCAGTTTTATTCCTTTTACAGCCAACAAAAATCCCTGAGGGTCGAGGGATTCTTACAATACTATTTATTTGCTAAACATTTCACAGAATTCTGGAAAAAAAGTCCTTTAAACTTAAGTTACATTGTTTAAGTGATGTTCTTTTATAAAAGTTAAGCTGTTTTGTGGTTTAATTGAGCTATGTAAAGGTCGTTTTTTGCTTGGACTTTTCCTGTGTAGTTGTTTTTGATTAAAATTGCTGTGTACACCCAATGGAGTGTATTAATTGTTGGCTCGGTGTTGTCGGTCGAATCGCTGTTTATTTCAGTACCCGTACACATAAATGTTTTTACTTTAAATTGCTCTTAATTAAGCGTGAAATCAAATGTAATTGAAAATACAGGGATTCAGCTCTGTTTGCCATTGATATCGAAAAGGATCGGGAGTTAGTTACGCGTGGTCCCAGGTTTGTTATTTATTATTTTATACTTTATTCCACACACACATAAAACACATCTATAATATAAAAATAACTCCAGAACGCACGAACCGATTTCCACGGTTTTGCATCCGCTCAAAAGGTCTCGGACTCCGTGAGATGAGCAAAGGAAATTCGGGAAAATTTTCAAGAGAAAAGCAGGAAAACAGGGAGCATCATTGGGGGTTTGCTAGTTTACTATATAGTTACAGATTTAAGGTAATGTGTAATTGATTTATTTTCTTAATTCCATAGGCCATACTGGCGGCAGTATGGCCTATAAAATTAAGAATATCTCTGAGTGCGGACTCAGAGGCATTAAATGGTTACTTAAACTATTCCTTAGTAACGATTTTGTTCCGAAAACAATTGCTAAAGACTGTTTAAGTAACCATTAAATGACTCTGAATGCAGCAGTTACCACGTGAAGTCGGGTATAAAAAACACATAGACGATTTGGTGTTAACTGTATCAAATCTATACATATAATAAAATCGTAGAAAAGTGCTGTCTGTACATTGAAAATAAAAATAAAAAAAATAGCAGGGGTTATTGTTATGTCGATGTCGAACCCAAAAATGTAATTAACTTTTTTTTGTCTGTTTGTCTGTTTGTCTGTTTGTCTGTTCGTCTGTGCGCGCTAATCTCAGAAACGGCTGATCCGAGTTGGATGCGGTTTTCACGAATATATTGTGGGATGCTTAAATTTACATTTAGTGTTTGTTTCATGTCAATCGGTTCATAAATAAAAAAGTTATGTCAAATTAAAGAATCACGTCGAACACTATTCTATGCTTATACCATTAATCTCCGCCACTATTTGACGGATTTGGTTGAAATTTGGTACAGATATAGTTTAGAACCTTAGAAAGGACATAGGATAGTTTTATTTCAAAAATCAAAAAATAAAAATAGAAATAGATCGCGCTATGGTTTCGTTACATTCATTTGGTTGGGTATCGGCCGAGCGCTTCGGTACTATCGTAGAAAAAGTGTATTATCAGTCGTATGATTATTTGTCTGTAGTGGTCCTGCTGTTTCGTATATTCTAAATAAATTGGTTTCGTTGTATTTGTCAATTAATAAGTTTATTTGTTGGGTTTTTCTGGTTTTCTGGTTAAATTATTTAACGTAGGTTTAGTTTGATATCGATTATTAGTAGTTACTGTAGTTAGTTTTTTAATAAAATTGTAAGTCTAATTTAATAATTAATTAGATAGATTAGATTTAAGTCGTTTCTTTTAAATTATTTAGTTTAAGCTTGGTTATTATAGCATAGAGGATAGGTTGTAATATAATTTCTTTTTTAAATGTTATAAATTCGTAATTCGTAGCTTTCTTTAGTTTTAAGTTAGTTTTCATCTTAAGTTCGGAAAGATTATAATATTTCTTTAGTTTAAGTCCGTTTTTAAACAATTTTTTCAATGCCCTAAGTGAGTATACATCTATTAAATTCAAACGCAGAGCTCATTATGTTGATTTTTGAAGAGTTCCCTGGAATATCTTTTACGTCTCATTTTTGAAGAGATTCCGCGAGATTGGGAACTATGTGGTTAAAACCAAAAATTTGCCGGAAGTCACTATTCCACGCGAACGAAGTCGCGCGCAAAAGCTAGTTATGAATAAATAAAAATTTTAGCACTGTATCTCTTGCTAATATTGGGTATACTATTTTAATATCTACCTACAATTTAAAAATCAAATAAATTACTGGTAATTGCTTGTATTCTTGCCAGTTGCCATCATTTCTAAATTAATTTCTTTATAAATTTAATATTTTCCAGTGAAAGTAAAAGACAAACAAACAAACATATCGTTTAATAACAGCTCGCGCCGTGTTCCCTATAATTGAATAGAAGCCGGCCATTAGGGGCTTCCTACAAATGAAATCTCGTCAGAATTGCTGGTTTTTATTAAATCATTCTTTGGACCTTTTGACTACTTTCAAAGGCATTCTTTGTTTTAACTTGTTTTATTATATTCTACTTAATTATAGATGTGTTTCTGGGTAGAAATTAAGCTATTTGTGTTTCTAAGGCTCGCTTTTCAATCAACATAATTTTTAACTGTAGAATAAGATGTATGGAAGAATTGTCAAATATTAGAAGTTATTACTACGACAACATTTATCTAGAGTTGGAAAAAATAAACCTAAGTGTTTTAAATTATTAATCAAATCAAATTACTAAAGCATTTCTTTCAAATGTATACGGTTTAATGACTATCTAGTAATGGGTTAACTAAATAATTGTTTGATCTTTTTCAGTTCTGTAATTCACGAAAAAGTTAAATAATCTTCTGCTTGTCTGATCCGCTAAATATAAGATAATACATCACCAGAATTCATACCATAAAAGAAAAACAACATAATCTCTCTAGAGAAAACATGAAAATAGACCGTTTCTATACACATATTTATTTTGTAGACTCAATACATAAATGTCAGGTAACACAAGTGACGCAGTAGATTGCCTAATTCCATGAAAAACCCACGTGCTACCCACTGGAACACAACAATATAACAATGTAACAATAACAGCGAAAACGCGACATGTCACAAAAATCTTCCCTCCGGACGAATGTCATAAGAAAAGAAAAAAAAACGAAACACGATTACGCAAAACTTTGTTCTGTGTAAATGTCAGATGACAAACAATCCCAACCCTAGCGCGAGTTGTTCCGTAAATCGAGTACAAAGTATAGTCGATTTAATAACTGGGTCGGGCACATCACTATCGTGTTGGCATATACACACTCAATCAAGTGGGCCTTCCGTCTCGAGGGACTAGTGTTGCACTCCACGAACTTCGATGTGACACGAGTAGACGACCCTTTTCCGAGACCCTTAACTGTCTATGTGTTTGAGTTGGGAACTTAAAAATAATATATAGTTTCCATGTACACAGTAAGTGTTCTGAGAATGAGTTGGAAGAGTTTCATACTTTATTTTGCGACTGTTTGTTTGTTTTTCTCATTGGTAGTAAGTAATTAATATTAATCTGCTGCCTCGTTGATCGAGTGGTTGTAAGTGTGACTGCCAGACAAGGGATCTCGGATTCGATTCCCGGGTCTGGAATTGTGCCCAGTTTATGGCAATAGGTTCACCCCCTATTACATGGGATTGAATAACACAAATGGTGAAAAGTGGGTGTACATTGCATTGCGGCATTACGTGCCGTTATGTGCTCTTCTGCACCACTTTGAGGATAAAAGGCGTGAAGTTGCATAATTCATATTAAGGATGATTTCAAGTTCGTTTACCATCGTGCGTGTCAATGAAGTCTATTTTGCTCTACCATTATCTACCTCAATCCCATAAACTTATACTACATTAGTAATAACACTTCAAATAATTAATTTTATTTAACCAAACGTTCTGGACTTCAGCACCACAGCGAACAAACTGTCGTTCATCATAAAACTCATCTGTTTAACTCGGAATCTTAACCGAAAGTACCTATTGTATCATTTAACGAGTATCTCGACTAGGTCTGTTAACCGAGCCGTTAATTTTTAATTAAGGCTTTCATACAATATCGGAAAACAATGAAAGGTTTATCGTCCATCTCATTAAAACACTTCATTGTGTCTAGACCAGCATTACAATTTGGCTAGATAACGAATCTAGACTGAGATAGAACGGTCGGTAGTAAACTGCTCGTAATACTAATTATAATGAATTAATGAGAGAAGACTGTGGCGTTGGTCAAGTGTCTCAGTTTCAATAAAACTGAGCTGAAAGAAAAGCGGTGTCTTCTGGATATAAAAAAAAATCTTTGTTCTACCAAACAATGTGTTTCGATTGGTACTGGGTACCTTTAGTACGAGTTTCTTTAACGTTTAACAAAATCAAAACGTTTCTGCGTTCGGTGCTCTGATTGGTTCGTTCATTAGCGCCGGCTAATCAAACCGCCTATCGCGCTTTCGTTTCGTTTTCTTCAATGTAAAGCAAACTCGTACTAAGGGTACTGGTGCGCAATAAAATATTATATAGAAACAAAAAGATTTATAAAGATATTGGCTTATTACAAATATTAGCTTCAAGGCTAGAAGTAGGTATTACAATTCTAAGGTCGTCTTCGATTCAAACAGTTCTTATTCATAGAAAAACTATCTAATATAAAAAACAAACTACAGCTTCTTCTATTATTGTCCTTCAATTCCAATTGGCTATCTAAAAAAAATATAAACGTCTACGTATAAAACGATTTATTTATTGATTTGTCTCGCCAACGTCGTCTTGGCTGCGACGTTCTAACAAATGAAGAAAAAATATATAGATTGAAGAGAAACTAGTGCAATGTTGGGAGTTAGGGACCAATGAATGAGACGTGTTTGTCTTATGAATAACTTTAATTGACTATCTTATACGACTAACTTACACTACTTATAGGGGCGAGGTGAGACGGGAGGGAGTGTTCTGACACTCCCTGAAGGAACGGTGTGGTTTTTAGTCAGTAAGAGCAGACTCTACTGTCATGAACAAGCATGTCTGCTAGTTCTTCAGTCAGTATATGCTTGGTGCTACAGCTCCGTCTCTAGCTAACGTGTACCAAATTTTTTTACGAATTCCAAAAAGGACGTCTTTTTAACCTTTATGTATGTATGTATGTTTGTGCGCGATTATCTCGCGTTTGTCTGTACCGATTTTGATGCAGTTTACAGCATAGTATTTTTTAGTTTTAGAAAATAAATGGAGGTTCGCACTTTTAACACACGTTTGTATGGTTTATAAAGTCAGCATAATTAAAAACAGCTAATATCATAATAATATTATTGTCAGCTTTAACACCTGCAGGAAAACAGCTAATATAATAATAATATTATTGTCAGCTTTAACACCTGCGGGAAAAAAGGTGCGGATAGATGGGATTAATAAATAGCAGGGGGGTAATAAATAGCAACTGATCTGCTGTCACGAGTCATGATATTAATACTCTAATTTTGATTGCCATATCATGACCGTGATTACATAATTGACAATTATACCATGATGTCATATCTAGCCAACTCATCTTAGAAAAAAAAAACGATGATTTTACGTAATGTTTATAAACAGCAGAGATAGTGTTTGTTCCCTTCGAGGCCGTCCCTGGAGGCCGGGCGGCCGCAGGACTCCAACACGGCACGTTCTGCTAACTCCTATTTATTTAACCCACGAGCCGCGCACTGTATGTATATTGTCGCTAGAGGGCGCTGCCAACTCAATGTTACTCTCACACGGTTATCATTTCACGCGAAATTGTTGTAAATGGGACTTTTGGACATGAGGTTGTATTTATATGGGTGCTGTGTGTTACTGTAAAAGTGTATCTACGTAGTTAGTATTAAGTTCAAAATTAGAAATGTTGGTTTTACAAACAACTTAGTAATAGCGGCAAGGAACCACTAGATGTAGATCGTTTACAATCGACCAAGCAGGAAGTCAGCTGAGAGAGCTGAGAGCGTCTAGGAGGTAATATAAATATAACTAAGATAATACTAATATTACAAAGTTTCTTACTTCAAATAACTAAAATTCACATTTAACATAACAAACAGAACATAATTAATAAGTAATAATAGTAAGGGGACAGGGACTTATTCCATTGCACTAATTTCTCGGTTATAATATAGCACCCGGTACCCTTAGTACGAGTGTGCTTTACGTTGAACGACAGCGAAACGAGAGCGCGTTTAACGTAAAACTAGTACTAAGGGGATTGGATGAAAAGATTTTCGTGCTTATATAATTCTAAAAACATGATACATTGCCAGAACATCGTTCTACCAATCATAATCTAGTGCACTCAACTAACTAAACAGCTTTGTACCTACCCAATACCGGCAAGTTCTGCTATCTGACACAAAATACTAAACAAACAAATTCGATAAAAAAGACACAAAAATAATAAACTACTAAGATCACGTAAGACGTCTAACTATTTGTTCTAGATTTCGTTCTAGGTGGATCTGATCTGTCTCAAACATGGCGCCAACCTTGTGATTCCCTCGGTTCATCGAAGAAGGCTAATTAGTTCGGAAATGAGTTAGCAGTCTGAGTTTTTAGATGGATTACCTTCCGCGTAAACTTATCCATGTTATTACTGACATGACGTAACGCCATGAAAGTAATCATCTTTCCAAGACAGTCCACCAAAGACTAATAATATTTTAAGAACGGTAGAGACATGCCTCGGCACAAGTTCGAGTGATACCAGTATCTAATTAAGCAAGTCGATGAATATTTTTTAGTTTTTATTTTGTGTATCGAAAGTACAACTTTATGAAAATTTCACGGTGTATGTATTTTTTCTTTGAGCTAAATAATTTTAGTTTAATATAATAAAGGTTGGCCCAAAATTCACGCAAGAAGTAATTTCAATAGAAACACAGGTTTATAATATAGCGTTATGTAATTCCGAAAATAGTATACTGCCAAAAAGTTCATACATTTCTAATGCTACCGTTGGAAATGGGACAGATCTATTCTAGATGCAGCCGAAACCGACCCACGGGTACTTCGATCGAAAGTTAGGAATTCAAAATGTCAAGTTATAGAATAAGTTCACAAATAGCACACATCTTAAAATAAACTCTATTGTTGCAACATTAGGTTCATAATTCGACTTAATATTATATTGCAATGTATTTGCGAAAAATAATGATCGAAATTCAATTGAGTAATTAAGGTTATTGAATTGAAAATCTGATTGAAAAAGAGTTACCTATGGAGTTTCTTGCTTGTTCTTCTCCATATGAATCTACACTTTGGAACGAGCAAATAGAGCAACTAGAAGACTGACCAACAGACAGACATAATTAATAATATTGTATTTGCTTTGACGTTCAAAAGTGCCTTCCTGGTCTATTTGAAATAAATAATTTTAACTTTGTATTTGAAGTACAAAACGTAACAAACTGTACCTTATATATCCATAATTTTATTTCATTTATGATATGTCATATACAATATGTTTGTATAACAATACCCTTTTCTTCGTGTTTTATACAACAACACTACAAAAATTATCTGATTGGTTACATACCTACTTGTCATCAGTTCAACCAATCACATTACCGCATTTGAATACAAACGCCCACAAAACGCGAGAAACTACAAATTCCAATTTTAAAACATTCTTGCTGTCTCACCAATCCGTTAATGTGTTATTTATTGCATAAACTCGGTCGAGGAAATGCATCTCGATATTGAAAACGTTTCGGGGAGCGTGGGAGATAAAATGTGCGAATATTTGGTTCATGTATACAAACAATCAGAGTACTAGTTTAAATTGTTCAACAGTTTTAGAAAGAATAAGAGCTCCCATCAATAAATGTAACAACGCGAATGTAAACGTATGTAAAAAACTATTTGTTTTCATCCATTAACATTCTTCTCTATCATTCGTTTATCGCTGTTTTATAACTACAAACTTGTTTTGCAACCCAACTGCTGAGATACAATTTTTAGGAAACTTTTCTATTTCACATTTTTACCTCTATCACATCGCATGTTGCACATCGACAGCATATTTCCATTTCTATTTCATTTCTATGTCCCTGACAAACCATTCCTTTATAGCAACACAAATACTTACATCAATTTGAAATCATTGAAAGTACTAGCTTCTGCCAGCTTCTATTGTCGTCAGCAGTATTTCCGAAACGATACGATCTTCAACCCTTGAAGAAAAGAGCGTAATCCTTTTTAAAAGGTCAATAAATGGACTACCCAACACAAACATAATTATTCAATTCGGATCAGTAGATCCGGAGATTTGTGTGGTCATATAATAAAAATTAAATTACATTAAACTCTTCAGGTGTTGCAGGTGTCCATGGGCGGCGCTGATCGCTTAACATCAGGTGACCCGTCTGCTCATTTGTCCCTTATTCCATAAAAAAACCAAAACATAATCTACCCCTATTCCAAATTTCATCCCGATCCCTTCAGCCATTTTGACGTGAATGAGTAACAAACATACAAACTCACAACCTTTCGCATTCATAATATTAGTAAGATTTAATATCCTTTCACATCTTCATCCACAAAACGAACTAAGATAACAAATGACTACTAGCATAATATGTTATTCTAGAACACAATGAGTTGTTACAAGAGTCTGAAGCGCTTAGTGCGGTAACAGAACAATTGGGAGAAGACAAACTTGTACATAGCACGCGGTGTAACCATCACTGATTGTATTCCAGAGTTGAAAGTGAATTCACTCCAACTCCGCCTTACTGCAGCTCCTAAACGTTTTATTTGAGTTGCTAATGCGTTCTGTGTGTTAGAACTTAATTGTACACAGCTACACATCCAGTTTACCTTGGTCTCCCTTTGTAAGACCGTCTCGCACATTCGACGGTCATTTTATACTGGTTTTGTATAACTCGTTGTGTACCTCGGTTGTGTGTAAGTGGTGTGTTGGTAAAGTTTAAGGGTTTACACTAAAACGTCACTTAACTTATTTGAGTTAAAATGCGACAGTAATTGTTATATCGTTGAGAAGCTAGACTATTTTCAAGACATGGTCGGGGCTCATAATCATGAAGCTTAGTAGAAGAAAAGGAGCATGTGTAGAATAGCGAATATTCCTGTATACAAAAGACATATATAGTCTACCAGAGAACTAGATTGTCATAGGCTTTTCATGACCTGACGATTTAGTCTAGCTATAAAATAAACGTAAAACCTCAATAAAAATTTCTAAGTAAATCTTCTTGAAATGTCAGCTCTAGAATACCTATAAAATTCCAGGTCGGATCGGATCTAACTCTACTTTATCTAAATACTAGCGGACCCGACAGACGTTGTCCTGTCTACACGTCTGAAAAAACTTTGACCAGCGGACAAAATTGTGAATCTAAACCATTCTCAGATCCTCTTGAACACACACAAAAAGTTTCATCAAAATCCGTCTAGTCGTTTAAGAGGAGTTCAGTGACATACACACGTACAGAAGAATTATATATATCTAAATATAGGTAATAATTTATACCGCCATTTTATTCTTAAAGTTATCATCGATTAATTTAGAGGAAGCCTGGAAATTTATATATGGGTATTCATAATTAACTGATACATTTGGGTAAGGTTTAGTTATCGACGAATCTGGTTTGGGTCACAATTCCCATCGACCTGCAATACGTCATTCTTGTCTCAGTGGGGTATGAAATTAAAATGTTGCACAAAAGCCAAAAAAACTTGATCGCTGACAACTAAGACATTTTAAAAAACGTCATTTTTCCTCGTATCACATCGCAGCCTACCAGTGTGTGTCAACGCCTAGCCTGCCAGTGCGTGCAATAATACATGAGGTTTTATCGCACGCTATAGTATCTATTAACGTGAAAAAAAAAACAAACATATTATATTCATTGTTGTTAATACATCGGCTATTTACTTATAATGAATTTTGAAATCCAAAACTCTAATAATAAGTATGGACCAGCCAACCAAACATGAACCAATCAGAGATAAGATACAAAACAATATGGCGTGCACAAATAATACCCAGCATTTTGTTTACACAGCCTACCCAAATGTAACACCGGTTGATATTGCTCGTCAACCGGCGACCTGCCACGCTCGGGTTAACTTAAATGAAAACTGACACTCTCCCGTGTAAATTCATTTACACGGCTACCACAATACAGGCAATGGTGGATAAATTCGAAACAGAATATCTCTCCTCCATGCAAAAATGCCAGCGCAATTTCATCTAGACGATATTGATATGATTTTTGACATCAATAAAATGTGATTGAACATTTAATATTCAGTTTGAATACAAGCAATAAATAGTAAAATTTTTGCGATACGTACATAATACAATATTGAAGTTTAGCATGGAAAAAATATTCATAAAATATTATTACTTACTTACTTTTTTTATTCAACATTTTTGGAATTGTAAAGAGCATATCTAAAAAAGAATATCGGCTTAAGGACTTTTTCATCAGAGATGTGCTATGCTACGTTGCTGCAAATGTGTTTGGCTTCCACCAATCATATTCATTGGTACACATAGCTTAGCACTAGTGGAAACGGACTCAACTAAGCTACGTTTTTATATGGAAAGATGCGTGCTATGGATGTGTAAATAGCTTCGCTATTATCGATACATCGCATACTCGAGCTGCGCATCTTCCTCGCATAGCTACATAGTTTAGTATCAGCGGAAACGGTCACATAATTTCATAGCTTTACTATCACATCTGCATAGCATATCTCTGGTGAAAAAAACACCCTATACTAAACCGCTGTAAAACCACGGCCTCCGTCTCAATTTTCACTATAACAGCGAGTAAATCTGACCCGGATCTCTCTCCGCAATGAATCCGTATCGGTCTACAAGACATCAATTTTTGCGACTCATTTTTACGTCCGTCGGATATTAACGATGAATAAAATTATCGTTGCTGTCCGTCGTTTATGTCTGTCGTAAACACAATGGAGGATAAACGAGTGTTACGATTTCGTTAAATTCACACTCCAGTTTACGATGCGATGTTATGAAGTCCATACAACTGATATATTAGCACTTTGAGCGATTTTATCATTATCCAAAGTGCATGCTTCATGATTCTGGAATGAATCGTAAGTAGTCGTAAGATAAACTGGAAAGCCACGAGATATCTGTTCGAATACAAATTGGGATAAACAGTGCTCAAATTGCTACAAGCAGAGTTAAACTACTTCAATATTAATGATCATGCTTAGTATTAGAAGTTCATATTCAGTGCCCTCAGTATCTTTGATTGGTTAGTCTGTTCGAACCGGCCAATCAGAGCGCCGAACGCGCTCTTGTTTCGATTACTTTAAACGTAAAGCAGCAAACTCATACTAATGGTTCTTCAAAACTTCATGAAATCAAAAATGATTTGGAAACCATCACTCTATATTAGGCACAAAGTCCCCATGTACACATTAAAAACATATTACTGAGAAACCCCTCGTCACCTCCAAGACCTGAATGTGTTTCTATTATCACATGATTTCATGCTACCTAATGCCTAAACTAATTCTACCTGACTAATGTAGTTTTGATGAGATGCCGTTGAACACAGCTGTACACAGCAGATATGGTACACGACCATGCCAAGGCACTGATAGAGAAGTTTAACAAGGAAGATGAAGTGCCTAATGACACTAATTAACTCATGTGGCGCCGCCAACGGAGTGCGGTAGAACCAAAATTGCTCACTAAAGGTCATTTGAAGGTCAATTAGGCAGAAAGGATGACTTATTTATATTAATTTGCGCCGAAAGCAAGACGTGTTGGAAATAAGTGAAACTAATTAGTCTTCATTCGTTGTGTCTAGAGTCCGTTAGCGTTATTTCACCGGCTATTAATATAAGCGAGGGAGGGAGCAGACATAAAGGAATATAAGTATCATTCTCTGTAGCCTGTGGCCTTTTGATATTTTTTTATTAAGTTATCCATCATTTTCCATAGTATGAGATACACTAGTTCTTTTTATGATCATGTTTTCTTTGTTGGTCTTTTAGCCTAAGTAATATTCTGTACTGTCAGGATGTCAAACAATTCTTGCCGTATTTTTCGTGTATCAACGTCCGATCAGGCAATCCCGTCACTATACCGAAGTGCGAAAATGTGTTAACGATACAACGAACACATTTCCGCACTTTGGGATAGTGTTGTACATGACAATTTTACGTGGTATACAAAAATAGATAAGTTTTATGGTCTAACTAATTTGTAGATCCTATTTAAGACAAAAAAGTATCGTCACACCTTTTATCCCTGAAGAGGTAAGCAGAGGTGCACATTACGGCACATAATGCTTCTACTTATACATACAATGTACATCATTTGTGTTATAGGCCTCGTGCTATAAGGGGTGGGCCTACTGCGTATACTGGGTAGAACACCAGACTGTGGGCTATTTCTGAAAAAATTACTAAAAACCAAAAAAAGCCCAGCAATACTGAGCCCGATCTGGGAATGCAACCCGAGACCCCTTGCTCGGCAGTCAAACTTGCGACTACTCAAAGGACGAGCCAGCCCAAAGAAAATCCCAAATCTCATTTAATTTGCAAACGAAATAGCAGTTCGTTTTTATAGATACTTATATCGATTCAATAAAATCAAACGCTTCCCCCAAACCCGATATGACAACCTCCATAATGACCAACTCCTTGCAAAATGTTACAAAGTACCTTGTTGTAACAAACCTTGTATACAAGAAAATGGCTGAAGATTTAGAATTCTAGTAGTTACCAGCTGGCGTGAGGTGGAATTAATCTCGGCGGCCGCTGAAAGTAACGGATTCCATGAAATTAATAACCGAGTGATTGATAGTGGGCCAGGATTGCGCTCAGCCGCCTCGTGTTAATTTTATTTTAGACGCACAATGTAATGTAGATACTGCCTGCCTGTTTTTATTTATTAATATTTGTAAGAAAAATGTAGACAAATCTTTATTTATTTTACAAAGATTTGAACAAGACGTGTTTGAACGATTGGCATTGTAACTGGACAAATGCGACGTATTTTGGGTCGATCCCGTTTTTTATGTGATTTATACATTATTTTCCAGATTCAAGTGATATATTTAGTGGATATTTGTATTTAAACACACCTACTACACAGTAGAAGAGGGAGATTATAAGTGTGGGAGAGCCATGCTTCGGCACAAATGGGCCGGCTCGACCGGAGTGATACCTCACCGAAAACCAACGTGAAACAACGCTTGCGTTGTGTTTCGTTGTGTGAATGAGGTTACCGGAGGCCCAATTCCCAACAACCCTTAAATTCCCAAACCCCAAAAGGCCGGCAACGCACTTGTAACGCCTCTGGTGTTTCAAGTGTCCATGGGCGGCGGCGATTGCTTACCATCAGGTGATACGTCTGCTCGTTTACCGGCGTGTTCCATAAAAAAGGGCAAGAGGTTTTTCAAATCTTACAGTATTAAAAATACATAAATAAAATACAATAGATAGTTTTTAAAATGTTTCCACTAGCTGGTACCGTTGCAATTACACCGGGAATTGTCTCTACGTCTAGTTTTAAAGTAAATAAACCTGCGTCTATTGTCTGAAGAACAATGTAGTAATATTTAGAGCACGGCTGGCAGGATTCTCTAAGCAAAGAAATATTGTGCTGGACTGCAGTCACTGTTGTGTTTAATAAAATGTAAAATAAACACAAAATAAAGGAAATAAGGTTAAAAGTAATATGGCAAATGTACCGCCTGCTTGTGAGTGGACGCGTGGCTTAGAAAAATAGGAAAGAAATCTATTATTTTTTCTTACATTTTATTTTTATTAAACAAGATATTTTATGAAACAAGAGTGTTCATGGGCGGCGGCAATTGCTTACCATCAGGTGATACGTATGCACGTTTACGTTTCGGGTTCCATTAAAAAGATAAACTGATATTATCCTGGCAACCATGTAGTTGAAGAACAGCACAGAAGCACCCGTGTGGTGATGACCGAGTAACGATTCATTTGTACCCCTACTATTCTAAATTATTATTATCTAGGTGTCACGTAAACGTTACATTAACGTGACGTAATGTGCACCTCTGTCTACCCCTTCGGGGACAAAAGGCGTGACGTTACATGTGTCACGTAAACAAAAGATAAGGTTAACTTAAAATAACGGTTTACTCAGTTTCGTCTACTAGTGACGTTGTACAGCCTACTATGACATCGCCGCGTCCACGCACGTTGCTCGTGAGGAAGAGTCCCCTTTTGTCTCGAAATTAGTAGAGCTTTTCTCCGTATATTCACGAGAGTAATTTAGTATGTCTCACCATAGTTATTACCTATAAAAAAAGATAAGATTGGTAATGTAAGTAATCTGTCTACGGAGATAATGAGGCGTAAAAATTATCTTGTCATCATTTAACACTACGCTGAGAAAAGAAACAGCTTTATAGAGTATCCGAAGAGCTAAACCCCACTTGTGGCTAAGCTGTGCTTTATAGCAGGGGATGGGTGACTATTGTTGCCATGTCACGGCTCCGTCGTGTGCCATACGTCTTGGACAATAGAGTCATTGCTCCCAATTGTGGTAAGATTTATGACAGCATGACAAATACGTGTAGAACTTGAAAGCATAAGGGTGCTTTTCCAGCAGTGATGTGCTATGATGATATAATAGCTAAGCTGTGAAACTATGTGACTGTTTCCACTGATACTACGGTATGTAGCTGTGCGAGAAAGATATGATGTATCGATAGTATAGCCATCCATGGCACGCATCCTTCTATATAAAAAGCAAAGATAGTGCTAAGCTATGTGTACCAATAATTATGATTGGTGGAAGTTAAACGCATGCACAATAACGAAGCATAGCACATCAGATAGGCTAAGAGGTCTAGAAGTGATGTTAAATGTCCGATCTAAGTTCCATTGTTGGTTTTGTTCTGTCACAAGACGCAACGTCAAAACCCAGTTTGCACTAGATTAACCCAAAAAATATTTTTGCCAACTTCAGTTTGTTACAGCATAATGCAATTACACCACAAAAAATCTGGTACAAAATTCTAAACAAAACCAAAACTAATTGCAACTCCAAAGAAGAAAAACAAAAGAAGGGAAGAAAACATAGTACATTCCCATAAGCAAGTCAAGTATACCTTTGAAGTACCATAGTACCTACGTATACCTCATTTACCTCTTTCCTAGGTGTATACGGAGGTATTGAGTCTCAATATCACCGCGGCAATCTGTTTGACTGCGCTCCACATACACTCAATGGTTTGAACTCGTACTGTTTATCACGTCTCGTCTATTTTTGTCCCACCACTCAATAGGGTTGGCTTCTCTACCATTTTAAATGTATTTTAAAGTGCCAGCAGCATTTTGTCGCCTTCTATTGAACTATTTTTAAACGTGATTCTGTTTGCAGGCTAAATAAAACTGTTTGAGAATATAGTTATGCTATTTTTGTTTTATTTATGTTTTTGGAAGGGGGAAATCATCCAATGACTTTTCCCGCTTTGGACGAGGCGAGAGGTAGTATCAGACACTTGCTGACTAAAAACCACCCCGTTCCTATTCCTGCTTTGCGAGCCGGAATCCCGGTAACCCGCTAGGCAGTCAGCAGCTTTACTTTGCTGGGCCAGTTTAGAAACAGATCTATGAAGTCCCCAAAATATTATGTTGCGGATATCATAAAACAAACGTTTACTAAAATGAAAGATGTTTTTAAATTAATTTTCCACATAAAACAGTTCAATTAAATCTAAAGCCTAATTTTGATATTTTAAAACCATTCCCATACTAAAAATGTCACTGATATTTACCTAACCATAAATTAAACAGTAGACATAATTTGACATTAAGCTATTAAATTATTTACTAGTCACATCATTAACCTGGATTTACTAAGCATTATAAATCAAATGTCTGTCTCCTGATTTACGACTAATGTTTTCTGTGCTTATAACGAAATCATACAGTAAATCAATGTGTGTGTAAAAATAACCAATCAACACAAGTATTAGTACGTGGTTTATTCGCGTGGGTGCGAACAAAAATGGCGGCTGTTTGTTCTGTACCCATTGTTTTATACTCATGTTAATGGCAGATTACTGCTACAATGTTTTCCATTTCATTTTAAGCTGTAATTGCTATTTCGTTGATTATATTTTCATGGTTTAGTCGCGACATTTCTATTTTTAGATTAGGTTCACTTGTTTTTATTTTTGTAATCACCTTTGTTGCGTGCCTTTTTTGTTTATTGTACCTACCTAATCATTTCTTACCTATCTATAAT
The DNA here is from genome assembly GCF_023101765.2 of Spodoptera frugiperda. Lineage (NCBI taxonomy): Eukaryota > Metazoa > Arthropoda > Insecta > Lepidoptera > Noctuidae > Spodoptera > Spodoptera frugiperda. The sequence continues at coordinate 13,464,764 of NC_064237.1, forward strand.
TTAGATTAGCATTAAAAAACTATTAATAAACTCTAAGTTAAATCTCAGTATATTCCTTGAGCCAAAACTTTTAATTTTCAACCAGTAGGTTTGTAGGAATGACAGTAGTCATTGATCAATCAACTGGAGTTAATTTCACAGGTCTTGAATTTGATCCAAATTGTGACCATAAAAAAGTTTCTTATACGAGTTCATAAAAACATAGATAATTTATTGAACACAATAAAGTTCTCGCAAAAACTGAAATCATCGTTAGTACCTACACATCATGTTGATTAAAAATTCCCTTCGCTAACAAGCAAAGTAACAGTAAAAACCAGAAAATATTGAAAGAGATAAAAAAAGAAATTCCAGTAACATTTCGAAGCCAAGTCATGCAGTTTGTAAAAATAGGGGCACTAAAAGTAAAAGTAGTTCTGAATTTGAATTAATCTGTACGTACGCTGAGCGAAGCCGAACCGATGGAACATTTTACTGATTTTTTGTTCGAAGCTTATTGTCGGTGTCGAAGCAATATTCGATGTCGGCAGATTGCCAACATCTGATAAGTTTTATCTTCAAATATGAGCTTATTCGTGTGTGACTATTTGTTTTAATTTCGTGTTGCTAATCAGGATGTTTGGGAATTTGTCCGATGCTTTATCTCGACCAAATTTTTGATTAAAAACGGGGAATGGAGATATGTTCCCTAATTTTGATTATCGAAAAATTTTGTCATTATCATTGTTTGTGTTGAAAAGGTTGAAAGAATATTTTGGTGCTTATCGTCGGCTGGAGTGATGCCCAATTAGGAAGGTCTTTTGTGAACGGGGTTCGGTTCAGTGTGCAAAAATTTTGCAAGAGACGGTCTATCTGCTGTCACTGCCAAATTTCAAAACATTATACAAATATTCTCTATATACATACATACTCATAGTTAGAGAATATTTTGCACATTTTTCATCAGAAAAAATAACTTTAAGATTTGCCAAAGCTACTCTCTGTATAACCTTAGGTTACGCTACAGTAATAAACTGTCTTCGGGGCACTATAAAAAGAAGTATTTCCTACAACTTTTCGACTCGATCGCAATCACGCGTCAATGTTATGGCACTCCACACAATAAAAAAACAACCACATGAGACCACAACCAAGCACGCTATCGAAGGAAAAACGATTTCCTATGAAACATATACATGAACGAATGTGTAGTATAGTGACGCTGATCTGAGATCAAACAAATTGATACTGCCATCGTAAAAATAAGCGAATAACAAGATATTTGCTAGCAGCTATTGAATAAATTTACATAACATAACGTTATGTTCAGTGAGGGAGGGCGCTGACGATCTAAACCATATCGACGATTTTATACGTGAACACAGAATAGCAAATGAACTTAGTAGAAGTTTGAAAGTAGATAGAAGACGTGTTTTTGTCGAAGATTCTTCAGGCAATTTACTAAAAATGGTGAAAAATTATGATACGCAAAAATATGAGTCTTTTAAGAACTATGAAGACTGACTTTAGGCTAATGAAGCAAATATCTGTAAAGGTCAACTTATTCAAAGCAACGCGTCACGTCCTCTCTCACCTCTAACAAAACTTTTAAGTCATACTCATCATTTAAGTCATTATTACTTTTCTCAATATAAACGATACATAATTCATGCAGAGAATTACATCGCCCGCCGGCTTTGAGATCCAAAACTTTCTTTCAATCAAAACCAGCAAAGGATATATTGATACGCGATAACGTCGGCTTTAGATTAGATTTGTTTGGCCGCAGGAGGAAAGTCTTTAAAAGCCCTGATTTCACTCAACCTTCCTAACTAAACTTGGTAAAATCTTCGGATAACCATTTAAAGTAACTTTAGCAACATAATTTTCTTAAAATCTTTCTTTCTGTGGACGGTACGTGATTACAATAACAAAGTGAGGTCGAATTTTCGACTAGAAGAATATTTTCGTCTGACGGTCCACTTACCAAAGTTTTTTGCAAACATCTGAAACAAAAAGATAAAGATTGTTAGAAGATTAAGAGATTACGAATCAAATTAACTATAGAGGGACTGTTACAAATGTAAATTTAGCTGTGAATATCTATTCAATTTGTATTTATGTTGGACTAAGCGTGGCTACTGAACTTGGGCCAAGGTCAGACAAAGTATACAAGATAGTATCAACGGCCAACAATGGTATAATACATTTAAAAAATGCTAACGATGAAATCCCGTGCTCGTGAACCTAACAAGGCAACAAAATTAAAAACGTAAACAGGACAAAATTAAATGCCAATCATGTTAATTAGTAAGCAGAAGTCAGAACATTAATTTCCTTAATTTGAGCAAGACGAGGGCTCATGCAAGTCATGCTTCAAAATAATGAAGTTGGCTCGCCACGTTATTGACGCATGACCAGCTCTCGTGTCGCCCTACTTTTTAACTTCGTATTTTATGAATACTGAATCGATAGCAACGATCTCGATTCGCGATAGTTTCCTTTACGATCTTATTCTCGACTCATATTCAAGTACAGTCTCTTTGACTTCTTTTTATAAAAATGACTTCTTTTCTGAATGAGTAGTACATTTGTATGGTATTTTCTTGTTTTACTTTTAGGGCACATTATTTTTCTTTTTCTTTGTTGTTTTAAACATTGTCTTATACTGGGATTTATTAAGATATTGTCTTGTTGACATAGTAATACCAAAAAAAGTGCAGTTTCAATTTTTGTCATTCAGCTCTTAAGAGGCTGGCTACTGATTCTCAAACCTAAACTCAAATTCTTTATTTCCATGTTAAGATATTACACAGGTTTTAATGTAAATATTATGTACAGCTTAACGGCATTTTTCAGGCGTTGCTGAGGACTAGCACTAACTTATTACAAATTACATTTCAGATTCTAAAACAGGTATGGGGTAGTGTAACTTAAGTATAGATACTAATATAACTACAAGCCAAAGTATGCAAGTTCGAGTCAAGAATGATGAGATTCGTGAGCTTGACTCGCTCGTTCCCGGAAATGATAAACTGGAGTGGAAGGATTCACATTGTTTCGGAGCAGGGTCGGTGCTGAGTGCTCTCGGGACGGTTCCTCAACTCGCCACCTCTAATTGCTAAATAGCTTGGAATTTTGGAATGCTGGTCGGAAACTGTGTGCTTAAAGATGAATTGTTGGGTTTATAACTAGGTATGTTGCTTTCTATGGTAGGCGGTTCTATATATTTAGAGCTAACTAACTGTAGACCTATAGCTGTGCTTATAGTATCTCTATAGTACAGTCTATAGAATATTGAATTTCATAAACTGTCAAATACTTGTAGCATTTAAACGAGTTGATAGTCAGTTGTACGAGTGAATAGAATTTAATATATGTAAAGGATTTGACATAATTTGCAGAATTTATTGATTTTTCTGTTCACTAGCTTTAGCTTTTGAATACCATTTTCCTCATTAATGATGAATACATATAAAACAGTTTAACATTGTGAAATTAAAGGGTTCCTGCACACGATGCCGCCACCGGGCCGTCTCCGTGGCACCGCGCCGCCTCCACTCTTGTTCCAATTCCAATACTGGCCGTATACGAACGTACGTACAGTCCGGTCTGGTTCAGTCCGGTCCGGTAATGGAATAAATCAAGTCCGACGGCGGCATCGTGTGCAGGAACGCTTAAAATGATACATTGTTAATTTGTGAAATGAAACGTTTAAATAAATTGTTAGTCTGCACACTGTAGTTTTAATAATGTTATGTTTTGTATGGTTTTATTTTCTTACGAAATTGATTCTTGATCAAACATTTTACATTCATCAATTACTTCTGTGATTATTCTTTCATCGTTAATTTGCTCCATTACATGAAAATGCAACTTTTAAGCAAGCATGGGAAGTGCCACTGTCATATTTAGTTTATGAAGTGTTCTACAGTTCACACAATGAGAGTATTGTATAATGTATTTTAGTTTAACTTCACTACTTGAAGTTACTATTTTCCAATTTACACAGACATTTCAAAATTGTTCCTCGATCTTTGAATGATTACTAGAATCTATTGATCTTCGAAGCCATTTCTCGAGTAGATCTGAATTTGAAATCTATTCAAATGTCTGGATAAAAATTAGATAAAGCCTATTTCGCCTAAAGATTGAACGTTCAAATAATGAAAGATTTTTTTCGAATCGCTTCATAAGTTTCAGTAATGACCACCCAAATCTTTCTCCACCACGATATTGGTTCAAAAACAATTTATCTTGCTTTCGTCCTCCCTTCAATAGATGAAAAAGTATTATTTAGGAACAAGACAGTAATCCATTAAAAAGTAAGTTTGTCATTGTGCGAGCTGACGTGGATGAGACGCGGATTTGAGTTTGTGTTTAGTGTCTGTCAAACTATGTAACGACACAATAACCCTATATTGCTTACTTGCGAGTCTCACGACAACAGAACCTTAATAAAAACTGTCATCAATAATGTAGTGCTAGTTTAAGTGTGGGAGAGTCATGCTTCGGCACGAATGGGCCGGCTCGACTGGAGTGATACCACGCCCTCACAGAAAACCGACGTGAAACAACGCTTGCGTTGTGTTTTGTTGGGTGAGTGAGGTTACCGGAGGCTCAATTACACCCTCCCCAAATCTCCGCATTCCCCAAATCCCAAACGAGGTAACTCGACTATATGTATAGGTCTCATAACTAAATAAAACTTAATTAAACAGAAAGAGACGTGAGAGATATTTATAATCATTGGATATATTAATATGGCGACTCAAATTACAATAAAAAATAAATTATCACTCATTCCCACACGACCTTAGCAACCAAACAACTTATTAACGCTCCACTTACATACATACATATAACATTATTATAATTATACTAGTAAAAGTATATTAAGATAATTTCTGGTGACATTATGCAAAGCAGACGATATTCCTTTTTCTTGCGTGCACGGGTCACGGCACAATGATGTTAATTACCTTCAATGTGTCGTGCAGTTCAAATTGCTGACATGGAAAGTCTACTTGTATACTTGTAAGTCGCTCAAGCTGGCTTATGACGTACTTATTCAAAACCTTCGGGCTTTAAGTTCAAGTGCCCTGAATTTTACAGAAAATGTGAAATTGTTATGTATTTTATTGTATGAATATTTATATCTATATTAAATACTTATTGAATTTAATATATAATTACGTAATTACGTATAGAACGTAATTACTTTTTTTAATATAATTATAAAGGTGAAGTTTGTTTATTATTTTGTGTTTGTTCGAACGCGCTTATCTCTGGAACTTCTGATCCGAATTGAATAATTATTTTTGTGTTGGATAGTCCATTGATCGCGGAAGGCTATAGCTTATTAAATATTATGCAACAATTAGCTAATGCTCCTAGCTCCGAACAGCGGGTGAAACCAGGCAGGACTACTTAGTAACTAAATATTTTATTTTTAGGCTCCAACATTTGTTAAAGTCCTTATGATACATCAAAATAGACATTCCGTATGTTTATAAAAAAATCTAAATAACCAAGACAAACATATCACGAACCCAATAACTGTGTAACAACAATAAAACTATAAATCACTGTAAAATAACAGTTATACATAATTCTGTTACAGTTTATACAACTGAAGTAGAACTATAAATCTCATCTGGTTTACAACTAGTACTTTGATTTACTGCGGAATAACAAAAAAATTATTTCTACTATGATGTCGGTTTGGACCACACGGCTCACACATCAAGCTTTACATATCCAGTTTAGCATGGTCTCGCTTTTTGAGATCTTCCCTCATATCCAAAGATCAGTTTATGCTGGACTTGTATAACTTGATGTGTACCGTGTCGGTACAATACATTATGCTTGTATGACCACTAATATTTTTACCTAAGTAAGAGCTTTAGTCATTGTCCTTCACGCATCTTTGTGGAAGTTCAAGTTATTGTATTTATAATATTTCACCAGATAATTACAAAAACCGTTAGTTAGGTTCCTAGGAAAATGTAACCTCTTTGGAATCTTACGGAATTTCATAATTTTTCTAGGAAATTTTATAGGTATTCTTTTTTATTTGCTTACACACCACATTTTACAAATGAGTCTACAGTAATTATTTTTGTACCTGTTATTTTCCGACCGTTCTTGTTATTTGCCGTTCCCGTATAAACATCATAATTTTATGACTCCAACCAGAATAGTCAAGTGGTAATGAGTTTCCTATGGAGTCATAATATTAATATCTTTGTTGATCGATTCCGATTATGAGGGTCAGCTATTATTAGACTAGTTCACTGTGAAGGAAATATTATTCCAATGACTTCGTCGGCCTTTGGCGAGGCGAGATGGACTGTCAGAATCTTACTGACTAAAAACCACCCCGTTCCTACTCTAATGTAATAGTGTACACTTGGTTCTGGCTTATATAAAACTATGCTCATACTGTTATCATCCGAATCTAGTATCTTTGTGCACAGCCGTTGCGCTTGTGGCCAAACGAAGGTCACCGATAGCATAACAAACCTACATAACACAATACATCTTGCCTACAACACCAATAACGAAACTTTAATCACATCACATAAAAAAGTCCATCCAATATTTCACCAAAGAAAAAGCTCGCACTAAATATTCGGGGTAAAAATTAAATTCGCCGCCTACCACATAAACCCGAACTATCTCCGGCCCGGTATCGCATGGGCAGTAACGTGACGTATAATAAACCGGGGCTCGTCCACGTTCGTGCCATATACTTGTAAATATTCTCTTTCATTTACTAAAAGGGGTTAACCCTAAATGCTCACAAGATTAATATTTTTACCCCAAAACTTGGTTGTCCTAATCTCAGGGCATAAAATATGAAAGTGTTTATTTATTAGCGTTGGTGCCTAAGTAAGTAAGTGGCCATTTATCTGAGGCCTCATGTGATTGGGAGGGTCCTGACATAGGTAGTCTAGCCTATTTGTTAAAGTGACTTACATTAGGTCTCGCCCGATTTTAGGCTCTCTTTCTTTGGTTATTTAATATAATTAATTTAGTACTAAGGCTATTAATGATGCGGATCTGCGGACTGCAGGAAAGTAGAAGTAGGAACGGGGTGGCTTTTAGTCAGTAAGAGTCTGACAATCTCTCTCGCTTCGCCCAAAGCGGGAGAAGTCAATGGATAATTTTCCCCCACCAAAAAAAGAAGGTATTAATGTTGACAACTGTCGCTAACTAGGTGAACAAAATGGTATCAAGGATCAGGCATAGTTCAGCCTGCTTCATCATGGATCAGGTAGTCAGGTACGATGTGATATGTATGTTAAATGAACTACACGTGGTTCTACCTGTCTACGCTAGTAAAAAACTATCCGAAGTGTCGGTCACGTCCAACACGCCCTGGGCAGTAAACCTCGTTACTTTGTTATCTACGAACTAATCTTTCCACTGTTCCATGAGCCGTTGTCTCTAAAAATAACTCTAACACAGTATGCTACTAATTGTTGAAAGCAGATAGCGAACCGATTAATGAATATAGTGAAGGACACTATGTTATGAAAGTACTTAGTTCGTACAAGCTTTCTTGTGCTGCAAGCGAACTGCTAGGGAGTGGAACTCTTTGCCGGAGTCTGTGTTTCCTGATGGGTATAACCTGGGTGTCTTCAAAGCCCGAGTGAATAGGTTGCTTATAGGCAGACGTGCTCCATCGTAGACCGCATCATCACTTACCATCAGGTGAGATAGCAGCCAAACGTCAACCCATCCAATGTAAAACTAACATCAAATGTGTGCTACTATACTATATTATAATATAAAAGTTATTTTGAGTTATGAATATTCTATGGTATTGGATCGAATTGGATTGAATCCCCAAAAGACTGACATCGAACAGCTCTGGTGTTACAGGTAGGTACTTAATTACTCATGGGCGGCGGAGGTTTCTACCATAAGGTGGTGTATCTACTAATAAAAAATATGTACATATTTTCAGGTATGTAATGTTTTAAAAAGCTAAGGCAACCTTAAATGGTGAGAAAATCATAATCAGCATTGTGTGGCGTAAATATAACTGTGGGCACGGCTATATAATTACGAGTCCGTATATTTCAACCAGATGTTACCATATTTTGGACCCTTGGAAATGGAACTCACACAAAACATTGACTCCCTTAAACTGGCTTAGTTGCAAATTGACCCGTGAGCTACCTGAGGATATTGAAGAACTTATGACCTAAATGAATATAATACCTATAGGTACAAGTACCTAACATCGAAATTACTTTTTTGTTTTAAATAGTGACATATTGGTGTATTTCATACGAGACTTGGAACCAGGTAAGGTAAATAACGTAAATAGTGATTCAAATCATCATTGAATAGTATGAGAACTAGAATAGACCAGGTTCATAACAATAAGATCGTGTTCAATACTGTATTGGATCTTTTCACCAACCACTCTTTCTTATATTTTTCTTTCTTTCCCTCTTAAATCTTCTTTTAACTAAAAGTTATTAACGTGGGTAAGCACCTAAGCTAACCCCTAACTTATACTGTTAAGTTTCATATAGGTTGCTGAAACCAGGCGAAATCTGAAAATACTATTATTGCCTTTGCTTCTAGTACCAAAATATTGTTATTTTTGAACAGTGTGAAACTCGGTTGAAAGGAAATAGGTCCATTACTGTTTGTAAACAGGACTTCGATCGAATATAGCGAGTTACGGGAATCGAACTGTTTCGTGACGAGTTTCCATGGGATGCTGGGATTAATGGGTTATTTTGGAACGGGATAATTTTACCTATATTGAAGTTTTTGGACAGCTAGTAAAAACACAAGACTGATTATCTCTGATAGTCCTGTAGTCAAAGGTACACAGTTTTAAAGTCAAAGTAAACGCATTTATTTGTAAGTCAAAGACAACGATTGCTTACCATCAGGCAATCAGTCTGCTCGTTTACTCGTTTTTATACTAAAGAAAAAACGTGTGGGATTAGCAAGCGTTACTCATATATTATGTGAGTTTCATACAAATAATAAAAGAAAAATATTTTATTTTCTTCTTTTCATAAAGCAAGTCCAACAAGAGTAATAATATAGAAGTACCAACGTGACATGTTAGTTAAATTGAGACTAAGTCTAGAATGGTCTGGTCTAGCTCACTTTATTGACTTGGTGCTGACCACTAAGCCCCGGAGTTTAGACCAAACAAAAACGGTCTAGATTCATAAAACCAACAAGATTAGCTAACTTCGTGCTAACTTATTGTTTTATTTGTTTTAACTCAAATTGTTTGTTGTTAACAGATTTTTTTTAATTTAAATATTACAGTAGCAGCGCGACTATTGCGCCTCTAGCACGGTTTGAAACTAGTCGAGTTCCACGTTAAATAGTTACGTGAGTAAGCATAAAAACATAATTAATTTAATTTAATTTATTTTTTATAAGACAACCTTTTTTAAAATGATCCGAGAATGGGTATTGATTGCACAATAATGTAAAGGAAAAAAACACAAATAGAAACGAAAAAATAATTTAGTTAGTTATTTTGATAGACTTCTTAAAACGCATTTCTTGGAAGTACAAAATTCAGAGAATACCTTTCAATGTCAACCAGTACCTATTCCATTAAGATTAACTACATATTTAAACCAAACCATCCCAATACTAAGAAGTAGGTGTACCTAATGAAAAACTTCAACGAAGTTACAAACCTCAATCAGGAACCTTTTACCAGAACACAGTATCGTAAACTAGTTCTCTATTCATTGAATAAGTAGCCAACCCTAATCAAAGTGTATTACGCCCGCAAAACCCACACATTACCGAAAAAATACCATTTCCCCTTGTAAAACTACTTGTCGTAATAAATAATTCTCGGCGTTTATAAGGAAAAACTTCAGCCTCTCGAGTATCTCGGACAAAACGGAGCACTCTCCACAGCTACTACACAGGAGAGTGCGAACGGACAGACATTTCCCGACTTTTTATTATAATAAACAAAACAAGGACGAAATAAAAATATTTAATTACTGTACACTTGAGAGCTTTTTTATGTCGGTCAAAGGCAAAAAGGCGGTCTTTATTTACTGAGTTTGGGGTCTGGGGGCCGTGGGGTCGCATTGTGGGGTCCACTTCGGACAGAAAGGAAATATTGTTCTGTTAACGATATCAGATTGTCGTTTGGTGAAACTAATTAAGTTCTGGCGCTGTTCGCTGTTGATTGTTGACTTTTTGGCGGCCATATTGCTTCTAATGTTTGTCTCGGCCGCTTTTAGTGAATTTTATCTTTGTTTTTTAATTATGTTATGAGTGTGGGTGTATTGTAATTTTTATGTTAGAAAAATCAAAGTCGATTAAAACCCATTCTCGAGGAGAATATCCTGGTGCTGCGTGATAACTTGCTTTGCGCTATTAAATCAGATACAACGGTTATTACAATGTAAACGCAACGTCACGGCTTTTATCCGTGAAGGGGTAGGCAGAGGTGCACATTATGGCACGTAATGCCGCTTTACAATGTACATACACTTTTCGCCATTTGTATTACGAGTCCCATGTAATAGGGTGTGAACCTATTGCCATACCGGGCACAATTCCAGACGCCGTACTACTACCGAGAAATTTTCGATAAACCGAAAAAAAAAACCCAGTAATACTTACAATGTAAAAGACTAAAATTTCATGTCATTTGTCAGTTATATAAACAAGATTTTATAATTTCGTTTGATTCATAATATTCTCATATATTTTGCGAAAACTCTTGTTAATTTACCGCACAAATCTACAATCCATTAAAAACGGGAAATTAAAAAGCGACCTCTGTCCAAGTGTGGAGTACACGCGTCCACATTTTCAATCATTCCGTTAATTTCCCGCGCGAAGTGGTACGACACGCGATAATCGTACGACAGCCGCGCGGCAATCGTACGACTTGTCGAGCTGCACACGTACCGCGGAGCTCCTGTCAAAAATATAATAACATTGCTCTGTTCGACATATTATTTGGAGTTTAGCCCAAGTTATTACGGCGCGGAAGAGACTTCGTGACGTTTATTTTCTCTTTGCGAAAAAACCTTTTTTGAGCGACCGTTTTTGTGATGTTTTCCCCGTTGTTATTTCAATACTTTATAAGAGGATCTCTGCAATGTATTTCGGTACATCTTTTGTTATTTCCTTTCTCGGTAAGCTTGACTTTAATGTCATAAAGTCGGAGAAATTTTTTTGAAGACAATAAGTCTTATTTACTTCTACTTATTTTCCGTCGAGTTTTCCTTGTACTTGGAATAATTGGATGAGCTGATGTTTTAATTAAAAATGAAATGGAAATGAACTCTTTTGGGAAATTTACGGATCTAAATGCAAAGTGTGACAAAATTGTGTCTTCCTTGGTGGGAGACGGTTATTAATGGCAGTTTCGATGGTTCTAGAAGATATTTGAGCTGCTGTTTATAAAGTTTCCTGTACTAACAATTTCGCTCCTCCACGGAGCATCTTCAAAACAAGTGTCGTGGTGGCCCAGAGGTATAATACCGCTTCTCATGCAATGAGGGTTCGAAACTTACCAACAGCAAGTACCGATATGACTTTTTCCAAGTTATAGGTATGTACTTTCTAAGATTACTTAGACACCACTGACAAACGGTGAAGGAAAACATTGTGAGGAATTTCTTATTATAAGTTTGAAAACGCCAACCCACATTAAGCAAGCGTGGTGACTACCTCTCAAACCTTGACTGTACAAGACGAGGTCTTTGGTCAGCAGTGGCCACTTATAGGCTGTTGATATTGATGATAACCATAGAAGTGAAACTACAACCATCAATAATTAATTACATGAAACTAATATAAAACAGGACAATCCTATTAACGATCACTATAACAGAACACGACCCTCAACACTAAAGACAGAATATTACTTCCAAATCATTAGCATATACACGCACATCAACATACACTTATCTGTTAAACATTTTGAACACTAAAACTAAACGTATAAAGTTTAAATTGTAATGAGACAATGAGGTAACTTGATATGCGTCTGCTCAATTTCTTGAGGCTTCAACACCTATTTGTACAGTAGCCGGCGATAAATATTGCACATCGACTTTAGGAAACAGACAATTTTGTATGATATATCTACCCATTTACATATTGTGTGATACCTAGACACCTAGATGTATACGGACCATTTACATAATAATATGTATTTGTATATTTTTGTCTAACTCGCATAAATGTTGACCAAGAATGGCTTGAAACTAGTCGAATTCCTTGTCAAATAGTTACGTAAGTAAGCCGAAAAACAAAAGTGATTAATTAGTATGTTTCTTTCTCTCTTAGTTACATTGTTTATTTACCTTTAGTATATTTACCTATTTTCGCCACTTTCTAGTTTTATATAATGCATACTGTAAAACTCTATTATTGGCGTCAGAACCTAATGTCACACTCTATACTATATCATGTACTTAAAAAAATAAGCTGTTGAGTTTCCTACCAATAAATAAATAAATATTTTTTTGTTTACTCACATAAATGTTGACCAAGCATGTCTTGAAACTAGTCGAGATCCTCGTCAAACCGCAAAACCGTAAGTAAACCGAAAACCATAGTAATTAATTTAATATGTCTCACGAAAGAGTTATAATACAATTTGTGCATTATTTTCTCTTTCAACCTGTTTTGAACAGCTAAAATTAACAGCAGTTTTAGTAGCTGTTTCTAATCATGAGCAATATATAGGCGACCTATTGTTTATTTCCAACGGTCGATGTGCAATATTTATCGCCAGGCACTGTACTATGTAAGCCAATCCTGTGTCGATACCCGCCGCTTCCTTCGCGAGTATTTGCCTATTAATTTTGCAGTGGATTTACTGAACCGTAGTTATTGGCGGAGCAGTAAGTATAATGAACTGGGATTAATTACCGACGGTGTATTTAGATAGAGTTGTTTTCACACTGATTGTAGACTCTCCCTTGTTAGGGAAGCGGTGAGTATATGGTTACAGAATTTGTTTAACTCAGGGGTTCCCAACGACCACTACAGATGGGGCCCAGTAAGGTTGATGCCTGATCCGGAGCTGTGGACTACCTGGCGGGTTTACCGGGGCTCCGGCTCGAAAAGCAAGAGTAGTAACGGGGTGATTTTTAGTTAATAAGAGTCTGACATTGCCTCTCGTCTCGCCTATAGCAGGAAATGTCATTGGATGATTGTCCCCCTCAAAATTCCCCGTCTTGATCTAATTAAGGAACATTTTTATAATTCTGGTTAAGTTAGGGACCCCTATTACGATTAAGTACTTTCTACACGCTGATTTTCTCATTCACTCATACAAATAGTGACATTTGGATCATTGATTTCTTTTAACTTTATTTTTGTTTTCTCTTACATAGTTTTGGACACAACTAGGGTCCTATTTTAAACAAAATAACTATCGCTGTAGGGGACACAATAACCTTCTACCCTGGGAACAATTAAATTAGCTAAGTTGATCAGCAATAGGAAGTGCGCCCCAATATTAATTATTCACATAGTAACACAATTGGACCTCACATACCGACCCTGGTTTAGGTAGGAACCAGTAAATTTCAATACATGTTACATTGAAATGAATTGGTGATATTACCACTGTCTTGATAACTAGCATCCTTTAGTCTTTTGTTTGTTTTTGATTCTAGGGATCCTAGGGTTAGGTAGAATATAGAAATATTACTGAGTTTTACATATTTTTCTTATGAAAACCTATTGGTATCTGGAATTGAATAAAGTCTATTGTACAGCTTATGTCTAGTTAAAATAAGGTAGCCTTTTCTTTAAAAAAAAACAAAGCCTTATATTATAGATCAAAAGAAAATTTCAGTTTTACTAGAAATAAAAGAAGGAATCCTTACATAATATTTGGTTGAAAGGAATAGGAATAATAGGCTCTTAGGTTTGGCTTAGACTCGGTATAGGGCAATAAGCTCACTCCTAATTCACACAAACATCACATCAACAGCCTATACGTGGCCACTGCTGATCAAAGGCACTTCTCGCACGGAGACAGTTTAAGCATTAATCACCACGCTTGCTCTTAACAGGTTGGCGATTTTAAATTTATAATTAGAAATTATAAGCCCAAGTTTCTCACGATGTTTTCCTTCACCATTTGTCAGTGATGTCTAAAAAAGCTTAGAAGTACATGTAACTCGGAAAACGTTACATTGGTACTTGCTGTTGGTCGGTGCGCGCATTTATGAATGTGAAACGAGTGTCTTACTCCGGACCGCCACGACATGTAATTGACCCTCTTAATTATAGTAGAACATGTCTACAGAGAAGTACCTTGCACCTTAAAATAAGAAGTAACATGTTATAAATCTCCCAATCGATTTCGATCACGGTGGCCAGTCTGTCTAACTAGACTAGCCCACTACACAGAAGATATTATAGTGCACAAGTGTGTGTGCAAACACAGGTGCACACTGTTCCCTCACTCTCTAAAACTGATGGGACGGCATACCGACACGACCGGAGAGAGGTCAGGCGCCGGACAAACGGCTTTACGTGCCTTCCGAGGCACGGGGGTGAAACACCACCGAGCTTCCTGACTCCGGGCTATAATGGACATTTTATTTAGAAAATGCCATTACCACTCTTTGGTCATCCAACCACTGCGCCATAACCAAATGTAATGGCTTTACAGTTACCTAATATTATGACGCGTTTACATTAAGTCGGTCGTAGGTCGGTCACCGAAGGCGGCGGCTGCATTCGGTTTAACAGAAACCGGCCAAACCTACGTCCAAACGAATACCTGTTTATATTAGTTGGTGACCGAATACGGCCTGCAGCCGAATACGGTTCAACCGACTAATGTAAATGCGCCATTATTGGTTCAAAAAACTCAATTTCGTATGGAGTTAATACGTATTATTGAAACAAAATTACTGAATTACAGGGAAGTGACAGAGCGGTACCACATTGAGTGCTTTCCCTCGCGACATGTCGACTCCGGTTTGTCTCTGAACTACGTTTTAACGTGAACTCGTCTGTGTTTATTGAGGGTATCATTTTACATACGTATTAGGTTGCTTTTACATCAGAGATGTGATATGCTACGTTGCTGTGGATGTGTTTGACTTCCACCAATCATATTCATTGGTACACATAGCTTATCGCTGGTGGAAATAGACTTAGTTAAGCTATGTTTTTTTAAATGGAACGATACGTGCTGTGGATGTGTTCCCTACTATCCATACATCGCATATTCTGCTGCGCATCTTCTTCGAACACCTACATAGCATAGTATCAGTGGAAACGGTCACATAGTTTCACAGCTTAGCTTATTACATCTTCGTAGCATAGCGTAGCCACATAGCCCATATTAGGTGGAAAAGCACTCTCATTGTTTTTTAGTAGTTTCCTCTTTGTAATATTTTATTACATTTAGCAATTTTCAATTGTAAGTTAACCTCATAGAGTTGTGAATAGCTATGATATATTTTTTTATTTTTGAAATGTACTACAACTATGCTGATTAACAAATTGTTGTATTCATTGGCAGTTGACATGAGCCGTCATTTGTTTATAATGACTAATTAAAATCCAATCTGCTGGGAACGTTAGTATTGACATAATTATGACACTATTCAATTAGTTTTTCAATTTTAACCGATATGTTGTCATTGTTTGTATAGTCGGTATGATAACATACCGACTATCAAAACGAAAATTTCGTGAGGTCACACATAAGTGTGACCTCACGAAATTCGCTTCAAGTACATACATACATACATAACCTCACGCCTGTCTCCTATGGGGGTGAGCAGGGACTATCTTACATACATCTTTCCCTTCATCATCAGTCATTAGTTTTTTCATGCATGGGCGTCGGTTAAGGGTACTTTTAATTTGGTCCTTCTTTAGTATATTGCTAATCTGATCGCTATATATGTATTGTTGTTGTTATTTGTTCAAAAATAGACATAATAACAATAAAAAATATCCTCTATAACTAAATTTGTCTCAAATACACTGAATATACAGACATTTATTACAATTTTATTCATAAGTAAAAAAGTAGTTTTGCGAAAATCGAAGAAAATCGCATGACAATTTTATTCTCAATTATTTTTAATGAGCTGTAATCTTACTTCTTTTGTGAAACACAAGTCAATGTAATGAGACAGGCGGGGTCATTGAACTCGATCGATGGGGATTTTATTTGTAGTCGAAATATCATTAGATATAGCTCTGGAAAATTAGAAAAACCCTTTATTCATTATCTTTAAAAAAAAATAATAGTTTCGTAGTTGCTAAAGTCAAAGCATTTATTTTAATTAATCCTTAATTAGGCAATTTAGAAACGTCAAATGGAATTGTCCGTCAACGAAGCTAGGTCTAATATGTCTGAGCTGCGAACTACTAGCGGGTTTATCGGGACTCTGGCTAAAAAGCAGGAGTAGGAACGGGGTGGTTTTTGTCAGTAAGAGTCTGACACTCACTCTCGCCTCGCCCAAGGCGGGAAAAGTCATTGGATGATTTTCTCCCCTTAAAAAAGGTCTAATATGTACTCATATACAAATTAAAATAGAACCTTGACCATTATTTTTTTAATTTCATGAAAAGTATAGAATCCAAAATTGGAAAAACTCACTTCGATTATAGTTTAATTAATAATAACATTTTTAAATTCAAGTTCGATAAATACTTCAAGACCACATTTAAGTTGCTTGTATACCGACACCAGCACATCAAACTATCCCAATCTAACTATCACATTTTCAGCTCTGTTACGAAAGCAATAAGACTGAAAATCTTCTAAAGAAATTCGCAGACTGGGGCAACTGTACCTGCTGTAGGGAAAATAGGTAATATCCATTAGTATTGTCTGATCTAAGCCTTCGTAACAATGTGCCTTAATTAGCAAAGATTGAGATAAACAATTAACTTAGTCTGCCGACTAAGCAGGTAATTAATTGTTTAGACGACCTTTACATTTTGTACCTACTTGGTTTTAAGTTAAGATTACAATTTTAGAGGCTTTTTAAGGTCTATATAATCATATTGCACGGTTGGTGTGGTGGCTCGATTCCCGCACGGAGCTACTCTTTGTATGATCCACAAATTGTTGTTTCAGGTTTGTGTGTTCGGTGTCATGTGTACGTGAATTTGTATGTTTGTAAACGCACCCACGACACAGGAGAAAATACTAGTGTGGGATTTATTTTAATATTATTAAGTTTTTTTTTGCATTGATTTTTACACTAAAACAAACAATTAATAGTATTCCTAATTATTAATGTTAATAATATACCACGTCAATGATTCCAAAAGCATTTATTAATGACAAAAACAAATTTAATAATTACAAAGCGTAACTACAATTTTAATTCTTATTAAAACCATATTTAGAAAACTAATTCTATGAAATAAGAACGTAGTACCTACTACTAAGATCCTTATCGAAACTAAACATAGTTACAGTAATTGCACCACCCCATCCATATACGCCCCACGCAGTTCATTCACTACAAACATTCACAAGACGCTATAAAAGAAAGATTATTCTAGAAGGTGAGATGGCACAAATAGAACTATTTAGACCAGTATACACTGATCATTTAAAGTGCAAAAATATCAAACAAAGCAAGACAATAATAAACTCGTTTTATTAATTAGATTCTGCAATCATTATGCCGATAGTCATATCTGCCAAAGGCCTCATAGCCTCGACCAATAACTGAGTAAGTTAGCGCTAGATGGTTGGATCAAGAGCCTGATGCAGAAGGCAGTACTTCTGGACACGGCGCGTATTGTCCGGAAATTTCTCCGGTCCTCTCTCTTGAGCGCTGACCGCCGGTAGCTTGGATTGCTCCCGTTACTGGTGGGCTACTGCTTTTATATTTTTATAACTGGTTTTGTGTAGCTTAATGCGAGTAAGTATCTACAAAATCTACCTACAATTTAAGCGTTGCCATCGACAATACATATCCTCTTTTCTCCATTAACTTTATGTGCCATAAAGTTGCCTTAACCTGGCTTGAAGGTCACTGACACCGTGTAGTCTGTCATGTGTGGACAGCGCTACCAATTTAAGTGGTAGACATTCCTAGAGCATGTTTCATGTCTGCATAGCTATTATGTACCTTCCATATAAAGACTTAAGAATGTAATTTGTATGGACTATCTATCATATAGGTTTATTGGGTACTTATAAAGGTGATGATACAGGCAGTTATTGTTTTGTTCTAAGAACTAATTGTGCAATTTTGAAAATTAATAATTACGATAGTAGTTTAACTATTGACTGTAAGTACTCTGTTACAGACAGTTAATATATTATAGTACAGTCAATTAATTACAGTAGTTTAAAAATTATAATCGAGTAGCTACTTCCGTGCGGTTTCATCCACCCTACTCAGCTCCTATTGATCGTAGCTTAATGCTTTATAACTAATGGCCTTCCTAATACAAAGATTATTATTCAAATCGGACTAGTATTTCCAGAGATTAGAGCATAGCCCTTTTCATGGGCTGAGCGACCATGAACTTCTTTGTAAAGCCCATAGCACAGCCCATAGTGAGAAACCAGGTTTCGAAATCTTGAATGAAAAGAAAAGCGAACGAAACACGACAGCGTGCTGTATTATAACCTTAAAAACAACTACAGACTTTCCCATTTCGACTACTTTTAAGGAGTATATGCGACGACATATTCCGCTGTTTTTCCTTCACTCAGATTGTTAGCAGGGCAAACAAAACATCCCCCTCTCGGGTCTGGAGGCCGATAGAGCGGTAATGGGATGTTTGTTATAGGAAATTGATATCACACTCCGCAAGTACCTCGGCGTGATATTATTTTCTACCATATTCCAGCTAGTTTTGGTTGGAGTGGGAATAATGATTTTGTGATACAAAGTTTTTGGGTTTTGTTTCTCACGTTTATATCATAGGGTAATAGGTGTTTTGAGTATTCATTTGAGGGGTAACAATTGATTTATTACGATAATTCAAGAAGCATGTATTTTTCTCGGATCTTCGCAACATGACTGTTCGCTTGACTGCCTCGTTGGCCGAGTGGTAGCACAGTGACATTTCGTGTCATTATGTGCACCTCTGCCTACTCCTTCGAGGATAAAATGCGTGACTATGTATCTCGTAACGTAATTAAATAAATACATTAACAATTATTAATATCAAGTTATACATACTTATAATAACTTACTGAAAACGGATATCAAATCTGAAAGTAAACAATGAAGACTACTTATGAAGTTTTTCATACAATTATCTCCAGTGGACATGATATGAACCGCAAAAATAATGGCCAATCAAGTGCTACTTATGTTACAAAGTTCTTGTCTAGTGATCACTTGGCACTCGACTTCCAAACTATCTTGTAGTCTTTTCAACAACAAAATATTGCTAGTATGTTAAGTTATTGATCACTTACTCGTATGTCAAATTATCTTGAAGTTCCTTGGAGTATTAGTCTTTCCTCACACTTCTTCTTTTTTTTTAATCGTTTCTTAACTTACTGATACATGCATTTGTTTTATCACTAAGCATCGCCCAACTGCTAAACAGTTAGTTGGCGAAAATAGAGCTCTTAAATTCGGTACTATCATTATTCAAAAGCAACTACTCGTATAATGCACGCATGAATTAAGTCTCATAATGTCTGGGTTTCGTAATGTAGTATGGTACTACATTACAGAACCAGTAAATGGCTACAAATTACCACTTCGTGGCTAAGAATTTAAATGTCACTTTAATTTAGTAATGTAATTTTCACAAAATAATTCAGATACAGACACAAGTCTGCTATTGTAAAATCAAAACCAATTATTCCGAATCATTCCAAAAATTTACGTAAATATTGATCGCATCAAAACACTTCATACGGAAACTGTCACAAAAAGTCCTAGTGTACAGCTACATTCAGAATATTGCATGTCTAAATATCCTTAGAATAAGCTCCTCCATATTTCTTAGTAAACCAATATGTCTCGTGGTCGGCATGTAACTGACGGCCATACAGCTAAATTGCTAGCAATCTGTCAAAGTACCACCTACAACAATATTTTTCCCATCACTGGGAAAATATATCGAACTATTTCCCATCCACTACGCATTGAGGATAATGTGACTTGGAACTCCTCTGCAGTTTTCCCATGAAATTCAATAATAATAATCATCTAAAGTGCGACCCAGTTTTTGTGTCTTAACTTTGGAAAGTTTACAAATAACAATAAACTTTGGGCATTTTATTTTACGTTTCATTTTTACATAACATAAAAACGTATAGCGTCGTATAAAATTATTTCCTTTTTGCCTGAGTCGGATTCATTAAGATTCAGGCAATGTCGATGAAATTGTCAGGAGTTGAGTTCCGTGTAGGATGTACTCATGAAGCAAGTATAAAGAGGAGATGTCATAATGTGATTGTGCACTGTGACAAACCATATGGGCCATGCCCAATGATAACATAAGTAAAAAGGTGTATATAGGTCATAAGCGCTCAGAAACACATGGCACATTATAATGTGGACAATGGTATGTAAAGTTCCTCGCTCCCTGTAAGTAAGTAGTAGTAAGTAAATGCTACGCATTATGTTAAAGGGAAACCCAGTTAAGACATCTCCTCTTTGTATTTGCTTCATGGGAGTCCTCATCATTTAGAGCAAAATACTAAAATATTAATTACGTTCCATTAAGTATAATATTTCGATAACCATAGCCGTAATGTAACGTTATTACATGTATTATATGTTTCAAAGACAGGTACAATAACTTATAGTCTCCCTTTATGCTCGTTTTATTACTTAACATACATTTCCTTTCACTTTATTACCATAGAACTGTACGATGAAACGCCACGAATGGGAATGTAATATTATTTATTCCCATTGAATGTAACATGTTGGGGGCGTAATGAAATATATCACTTTGTGCTTTCATATTGGTATTTATGTTATATTGACAGTATTTTTTCATACACCTAAAAGTAACGTATTGACCTAAACTTCATATTCACAGACATAAAGATAAATATGCTGGAGGTAAATGATATTTTTGTAAACAACAATAAAAGGCAGGTGGAGCCTAGTTTATTTTGGTACATATTACATGATATTTAGTTATTTTTGTATCTAAGCCGTGTGTAAAAATAAACACCCAATATAACGATAAATCTGTGTCACGTTAAACCAATAATATTGTTTAATATTTTATCTTTATAACGTTACTTATACCAATATCAATGTTAAAACCAAAATGATTCAAGAATAGTTACCCCAACTCATGAAGAGGCTAAGAAAATCTGAAATTCAGATGAGAAGTTCTAATTCGTCGTATCTCATAACAGTTCGTTAACCGTTTCAGAAATCGACAAGGCCTACGTTGACCCTATTAAAATAAATTGATATTAATCAAGTTTGAAAATGTTCACGTTAAAATTTGATACATTTTCGTGGAACAAACGTGTCGATGTTCGGTGAGATGATTCAAAACATCACGTACGATGTTAGAACAGTTACTTATGATCGTAAAAGTTTGAGAACAGTACCATAATCCTTATTTTATGGATTTATATACATTGTAGGTACATGATAAAAAACACACTACGCTAATTTTCTTTAAAGGTTTATAGGTTTATGTTACGCAAAGGCGTACATGTTGTATTATATATTATTTTATTAAAAATAATTTACAACTATTTTGTCTAAAATATCCAATGTCAGGTATTAACTTTAACATGTTATAGGTTACGAACTAGGTAACCAGCAGACTGTTTACCTAGAATTCATTAAAACTATGAATTTGCAACATAATACCTCTTCTTCTATGTAATATGGAGAGGTGAACATCAAATAGAATTGTTTATATCTGTGCGGATAAAGCTTAGCACACAATATTGAACTTGTACGTAAAGGTAGACATTCATAAAGTATTTCCATCTCCACCATTGTTCCTAGGCTTAGCCTCGCTCAACTTTGGCTTTGAATATCCAATTTTACACCCTCATCAGGATTCCTTTGTATTTTTCCAATATTCCCAAAAACAAGATAAGGCAGGTTCTTCAGTTTCAGTATTTCATGCAGAAACGTATTGGAACTGAAGTGTTTTCTCACCTTCAAGCTTGGAAAATCACCGCGCGTTGTCTGAGTGCGATATGAGGTATATTTTATCTTGGATAAACATACTTCCCGTGGGGAGTTGCAAACCAAATTCACACGAGCGCGAATCCCTGCGTAGTTTCATCGTGTAGCGAGCTTCAATCGAGTTCGAGATTTACTCGGAAACATGCGTTCAAAGTTTAAACCGAATTATTATATTGGTGCTTGTGAGTTTATTTTTGAGCAGATACATATGTTTGTGTCCAATCCTGAATTCGCAATTTCAATAATTGGAGTCGGTAAAAAGTTCCAAGTTTTTGGAATTCACATTTTACACTTCTTTTCACACGATTATATAATAAATATTGTTTGTACGACATCCCAACATAATATTAGTCAAATAAAAAGGCAGCATAGTCTATTCATTTTATCTCGATTTCCCCTAAATCAAATATCGGCGACCAAACGGGGTGTAAGGCATGTTTCCAAACCAACGCTTTTCAATATTTTCCTACAAAAAACTATTTTTTTTTCAATGAAAACCTGCTACAATTGGCTCCCTAACTCGTTTTCGATCCTTACATTTTTATATAAATTTCGGTAAATAGGATTTAGGGTAGAAGCTTTTTTGTACCTAAATGATGTCAAAAAGTCCTCTTTTGGCTCCAATTCTTATAGATTTCCTATTGTAGTTGAGGCTAAGCGATTCATTGAAGACTCACAATATATTAGTTTCTTTCTCCGTAAGAAAAACCTCGAAGTATTTTATCAATACGAGAACAAAGTAAAGCAATACCTTCACCGGTTCAGTTCATATAGGAAGTTGTTCAGCTTCTAGATATTTTCAGTTCAGATTTATATTGAAAAAGTTTGATTAAATATTCTTTAACTTTTTTATAAGTTTGTACTCAGCTTTGGTATTATATTTTTTCTCCGCTTCCATGTGAATATTTCAAAAACAATAACAGCGATGTCAATCTGATTGAAAAGATAAATTTATTAGAGTCAAATAAAGTGTGTATTGTACCTTTTGTACGTACATGCAATATCAGTATAAAACTATTACTTTTTTTTATTTAAAGGGAGACGCTTTCGATTTTCTTTCCTGTCTAACTCAACAATATGTTATCTTTTACCATCACCTGTCATCCACCGTCACATCCATCATTCTCTATGTCACATGCCTTTTACAATTTCTCATAAACAAATGTGATACTCTCTTGGACTACTCTATAATTTAATTAGTCGCACACTTAGTATTTGATATAATCTAAATACTAGATTCTAGATCCCTAGTACTCATCGAAATGATGTCTCATTTACTTAATTTCCCAATTTATCTCGACAAGTTAGGCATATGTTGATAATAATGTAATATTTTCTGTATCATATAACAATAAAATATCGGGCATAGAGACGGAGGTACACTTGCGTAGCGTCTGGGAATAATTCCTAATGAGTGGGCATCAATGCCGTCGAGTGGGCACTAATGTGATTGTTTGGTTATTTACTGTACATTATTTATTATTAGCGACATAATTTATCTTCGAAATAATCTTCTACTTAATATACAAATATCAATAAAATATTATTGGTAAGATGAGGAAGTTAGTCGAGGATTTATTGTTGTACATTTTTATTTTTTTATGGAATAGGGGGCAAACCAGCATATGCGTCACCTGATGGTAAACGATCAGCGTCACCCATGGACACTGCAACAGCAGAGGAGACAGAGGTGCATTGCCGGCCTTTTAAAAATTAATGCGCTCTTTTCTTGAAGGTCGTATTAGTTTAGAAATACCGCCGACAGTTTTGCTGTTCACCGAGGCAGGCAGAAACTTGATGAATCCGATCCACAAAATTTTTGATATGGCTATAAATTTGTAAACTGTTTGACCAATTTTTATTTTTCAATGCCCGATGCGTTATATTTATGTTAACGCTAACAGAAGATGTTTTTAAGTCTTAAAATAAATTACACTTTTCACACTCAAAGTTAGCCTGTTTGTTCGAGATAAATACGTCAGACTTTTTTTGCGTACTCGTTGATTTTAATTTTGCGTACCGAATGGGAATTTAACATTTTTGTCTTTCCCATTAGCTACGGTCTGCTGGGATTTTTATTGTTGGTATTTATTTTGAAAAACATGTCCCTTAGTGGAATGTTAATGACAATTTATGGGAAAAAAGAAATAATCCCGCGTATTAAAAATTCCCATTGACTACGCAGAGAGTCTTTTAGATGAATTCAAAAATTCACATCATAATAGCAGTTGGACATTTAAGTACTGTCATGTTTACTTGAAGGCTAGGAACATTATTTACGTGGGCGGTGATGCATTTAGGACGTTGCCCAAGTAATTGAGTACATGTCCGGGGAAACTTCCAATCTAGACTGGCACGTATGAGTCCTAAAAACAAGGGTTCAACCTACATCGTTCTACATTCTTTTCTGTTCATTTTAAACTGTTTTGCGGGTACTTGGCTCGCTTGGCCGTTGGTAATTGCTTAGGTGAATTAGAGAAATTACTATTAAGGTTTACAATTTACTTTAACGGTGTTTTTGGCTAAATAACAGTTATAACAGTGAATATAAGAACACAAATGGCTACCTTTTGATCCTCTGCATACGTACCTACAAACACCTCTTTTCCATTCCAGAATAACAAGCATAACGATGACATATAAAAGTTTAGCTACATACTATATGTATATGAGGACGTAAACACACACTAACAGACACTAACGATGCTCGTAACACAACTTGGAATCGACCACAGTCCCTTCCGACACACAAGTGTTAGTTTTAATGGACGTCGATTAAAACTCCTCCTTTTATCACTTACCATCTTCACAGTGACTATAAAAAACTTTCCCAGTTCCCTTGTGCAACTGGGGGAAATTCGAGCTAGGTTTTTTGGCCTTTCTGCTTTTTCTTTTTTTGGGCTTTCGTACGTAGTGACGCGTGGAGTATTGCTGTAGCCTAGGTTTTTTGAATGTATGAAGTGGAAATCTTTTCTGACTATCGACAGAGTGACGTGAAGTGGTTTAGTCTGTGATTGTTAATTAAGGTTTCTTTTCTGAAATGTTGATTGATGGATGTAGTTGCATATTGTGTATAACGTTAATTGTCAAAGTTTTGATTGTGATCTCTAGCTACAGAGAAATTCACTTATGTTGTCTAGCTGTCTGTATCTACTATCTATATCTATAAAATAGAAAGTGTTCCTAGAATTTCCCTACCGAAAAAAGGGCAAAACTTTCCCAACACCCGCTCTAACTACACAACAACCTCAATACGTCGCCAACAATATTAATCGTGGAACTTGCCGAAACTTGACATTGAAGCCACGATTGATAATGATACGGAGGAACTATGATCATCGTACTTCACAGACTTTGTGGGGAGTACTTCGAGACTTCGTTAGAGAAGTTGGCATGCGTGGCCTTATTCCAACGAGGAAACACAAGATAATTAAAGAGTTTCAGCGGTTAATTGAAATTAGATTCGGTTCAAGTTTGTCTTGTCTAATGGCTTTCTCAAAGTTCTTAGGGTTACCGCTACCAGGCTAGGCTTTTCAGTTTTCTTACACTAAGTGTTCCCAAGTGACGGCTAATGGAAGTCTAATAATTGAACGATTGATGTTACACTTTTGTGAAAAACTTCGTCTTAATTACTTTTCAACTTTTTAGGTTTTGCTAATTAGAAATCCGATAATGTAATTGGATTTAATAACCTTAACTGTTAAAATTCTCAACTGAAACATTTCATCATTTGAACAACAAAATCCTAAGAAACTACCAATATTCACCAAAATCTTGTACCAAAGGTCAAGTTTTAAGCAAGTATACAGTAGATACATTATTCAAACAAGCTAATATTCACACAGACTATAAAACTACGACTATGTTCTAACCGAACCAAGTTTCAGTTGACTTATTCGCTTTATAACGAAGCTCGATAGCAGTAAATCAACCACGAACTATTTCAGCGACCCGGAGCAATATTCCACAAGTTTCCTTATACCGCCTGAACTTAACTGCGACTTAAAATGCACCAGCTCCAACCCAACTTAACTAGGAAAGTTGAAAACAGAAGCTGCAACGATCGGAAGGCGTGTGTGAATATATTAGAATTATTTCATATACTACACTACACTATATACTCGTATTATATACTGACTACACTAAGTGTAGTGATGTATACTACACTCAATTTTTTGAGAGGGGAAAATCATTCAGTAACTTTACCCGCCTTGGGTGAGGCGAGAGAGCTATATCTTGCTGACCTATGTAATACTCCAGACCATAAAATCTACCCCTGTTCCAACTTTGATCTCGATCCCTTCTGCCATTTTGACGTAATTGAGTAACAAACAATGAAACAATGAATTTATTTTTGTAAATAGGCTACAAAAGAGCACTTTTATACGTCAAAATCCTGACAAAAACACAAACTCACAAACTTTTGCACCTATAATATTAGCAGGATTATAAGGCTGTTGATAAAAACGTCGTTATTCAAAAATAACTCTTAATGCTTTATTTAGAATGTATATAACAACAATTATTTATTTACTTGTTAAATACACAATACAGATAAATCAGGCTCTTTCTCTTTACTATGTAATTCGAAACTAGAAGACTTTGTATCGAACTTTACCCAAACTTGTAACCACAATATTAATTCCCAAAGAATATAAACTCCTACTAAAAACTACTTAACAAATGAAACCGAAACCACAAACTCAATTCGCAAAACAAACAATAACAAGTAGCTAACTAAAATTAGTTTTCTTAAAAACATTTTATCTGAACGCCACGAAACTGAAGGAAAATGATCCAAACAATTTTTAAGGTTCTCAGTTAAAATAATCCTGAAATTATTTAATGGTAGAGACTTGTAAAAGGCTTTGTTTCCAACTATTCAGTAAAGAGCTCGTAGTTTAGGGAACTTTAAAAGAGCCTTCATCGGCACTGAACTTTTGGATAGTCAGTGGAAAGTTGGTGAAAGTGAAAGGCTTATAACTTTGCTTGTTGGCTTATTGTTTATTCAAAATATTAGCCATTTTTTGCCGGATTATAAAGAGAATTATTGATTTTCGAAGTGGTCTTAAAACAAAATTCTATCGAGAACATTTACTTTGGAATAAACGACAGGCTCCCTGCCAAGTACCGAAACAGAATTTCGATTCAATACCAGTAGTTGTTATCTAAAAATTGAAAGAAGAGAAAATCCTAAACTATACAAAAAACTAGTCATATCATCCCAAAGAGTATAGAATATTGGGTAGCCTGCTTGATGAAAATGTATTAGTTCCTAATAAGACTGATAAAACTATAAACCAACATTGATGGAAAACACGCAAGTCGAGGTATTGGAATTCCAATTAGTAAGTGTACATTTTTATATTTAAAACCCAGCTCTAGAATAGCTCTTTTTCCATCCATTCATACATCAATTAGTGCCAAAACAGGACAAAACACATTCATCAAACAAAAACGGTGAAATGTTACGTTAAAAACCACAGTGCAGTGAAAATGTACGAAATGAAAGTCAAAAATTGTAGCATTTTAGCATTTTATGTGCAATAGCATCGCAGAGATAATAGAGTCTGGAACTTGGAGCGTCCAACGGACCGAGTCTGCGTGTGTAATGACTGACAATGACAGCGCAAACCGCTTCACAACTATGGTAGATATGACGCTGAGAATATTTAGGATATTTCATTTTTTCTGCTGTAGGTAACAAATTCTCAATAGTCAGTTTATAATGTGTGATGCATCGGCACGAATAAGCCGGAGTACGAAATACCACGGGCTCACAGAAAACCGGCGTAAAACAACATAAGGGTTGTGTTTCTCCACGTGAGTGAGATTACTAAAGGAACTCCAATTCCTCTTCTTCCCAATCTCTTCAATTTCCATATCTCAAATCCTCAAATCCCTAACTCGTAAATAGGCCAGACAACGCACTTGTAACTGATCTGGTGTTGCGGGTATCTTTGAACGGCGTCGATTCCTTACGACACTCATTCCAGGTAAATCCGTATATGCTCGTTTGCTACCCTATTCTATAAAAAGTTCTTCTGTAATGCAATGGACGAAAAACATAGGCTTTTTAGCATAACGATGCCACATTGAAGATGAATTCACACAGTAACTATTGAGTGTTTTGAAAATCGATGTTTCAATTTTTATCTTGCTCTCGAAATGAAATGACCCTGAAGTAAGTCAATCAGATACAAGATCAATAAAGCCAACAGTAGAGTGAAAATAAAAGACATTTGCTTTACAAATAGAAGAATAATCGATACAGTATCACAATTCATAAAATACAGACATCGACGAGCCGAATGTTCGATACGTTTCATCCATATTCAATATTTAACTACATTTTCACGCATACGAGTACTTATCGTTAATATCTATCAAAAATACCTCAACTTACAAACTTTAAATAACAACAAATTTTCCATATCAAGCTAAAATTAATTTACGTTATAAGCAACATTAACTTACTACGCGGAGAACTAATGGGGGAGGTCTTTGTTCAACAGTGGACGTTTTCCGGCTGATGATGATGATAAGCAATATTCCTATTAAATAAGTTATTGAAATCTCTGCTCTTGTTGTAAGTCTCATATTTAAATAATAGTCTCAATAAACATCGCATGGGTTGCTCATCATCAACATGATAAATATGAACCTACTTTACAAAACGTACTGCCACAATCTCCACACTTTGCAAATGGGTTGGAGATCGCAATTCAAAAAATATAAGTTCCTCCATCAGTTACTACAGCATCCACGGGAAGAGCGAGGATGGTAACTAAAGTATTCTATTCAACCGTCCCCACATGACTGGTCAATGAATATTAACCAATCTGTTGCAATAAATCAGCGAATGTTTGGATCAATCAGTGTAAGTAGGTTCCCTTGTAAGTTGTCAGCTATTTATTAAGGAGCCCCAATATCTAAGGCTCACGTACATCAAGGATCAATGTATTGACAGTGATAGGTATTAGATAAATTGCGAGTGACGTCACACTGTCACATCAATCTGTTTCTAATCAGAGATGATTGGGCTTCTTAGTTACAGATATACGTCTTGTTCCTGATGGCACAAAGTAGTTTTAGGTTCTTTTTAAGAAGGCTAATCTTAAACTTTTCTTTAAACAAAGTACTGATTTTATCAAACAAAAGCCAAACGAAATTGAACTCTAATCATCACAATCGAATGGAATTTGTTATGAATTTTTAAAACCATTTTATACTTTGAAACTTGTAGTCACCCTACACTACACATGACTTACTATCTGAGCTTTTCACTGCTACTTTCAATGTAAAATGAACTCTATATGTACAAAAGCACACTTCATTTTACGTTGAAACATGTATGTGCTCAAAACTATACATAGACAAGCATGTATGAAATGGACAAGCGCTATGTGACGTTGTAAGAATGTATATAGGTACACGACTGGACTTGTTCTTTGATCTAGAACTAACACTACTACGAAACTACACTTTGGAATAGTTTAGTACAAGTCCCAGTACCTAGCTTTACTGACTGACGGACAATTCAATTTTGACGTGTCAAACGTGCCTATATAAGAGTGCTTTTCCACCAGAGATGTGCTATGTAGCTATGCTAAGCTGTGAAACTATGTGACCGTTTCCACTGATACTAAGCTGTGCGAGGAAGATGCGCAACTCGAGTATGCAATGTATCGATAGTAGGGAAGCCATCCATACCACACATCCATAGCACGCATCTGAGCCCGTTTCCACTAGTGCTAAGCTATGTGTACTAATTAATAAAACTGGTGGAAGCCAAAAGCATCCACATCAATGCGGCACATCTCTGTTGGAAAAGGAATAATTGCAATAAATGCTTTGATTTACCAAAATACCTACTTTCACAACTATGTAGGTACAACGTGCAAGAGGCCAAAGTTCGCATAAAATCTCCAACAAAATAGGTTGATATGATTTATCTGTTCGTGGAAGCGAGTCAACAAATTTTTATCTACGCTTAATAGGAAAATCGATAATAATGACTATGTTTACCCATTGTGGAACAAGCTTTACTACGAGTATAGCCATGGAACTTAACATAGATAAGTAACCCATATTTTTATTGTCTAGTTTCTACTAGCGGCTTCCCCTTATTCTTTACTTTCTTCGGTTATTCCAAACTATAATCTACCCCTGTTTCAAAACATCAGTTTGACGCCGTTTGCCGTTTTGACGCAAAGGAGTAACAAAAAGAAAACACAACACACTTTACCACATAATAAATCCATAAATAAATTACTACATAGTATAAAACAAAGTCGCTTTCTACTGTCTAGGTATGTCCCTATGCTTGTTTAAATCTTTAAAACCACGAAACAGATTTTGATGCGGTTCTTCTTTATAAATAGAGTAATTCAAGAGAAAGGTTTATAAATCTATATTTAACACGTAAAAGCTAGTTCAGAACCGAGTAGAGAGAAGGTATCCGACATAGTTACAGTATCTAAATTAAATCAATTTGTCCTGAACCCGAAGCAGGCGGTACCCTATACTTAGGTACTGCTAATATTGTTAGGTGCACATTATATTAGGGGCCGCTCAGTAATTGTGTTGCAAACAGTTTTTATTCACTTCCCAGATAAGCTAATTATTTTGTAATTACTTAGTATCTGGGAGCTTCTGTTGGGGTCGTGGTGGGAAGATATTTTCTATTCGCCTAGTATAAAGGTTAGTTTTATACATGAACTAAGTACAACGAGGAGATGCCATTATGTGATCCTGCACTGTGACACAAAAAGCGGCCCTGTCCAATAATATTATAAGTAAAAAGGTGTAGATAGGTTATAAGCGCTCAGAAAGTGGCACATTAAAGTGTGAACAATTGGCAACGTTTTTGTAGTATGGGACCGGATCATCTGATGGTAAGCAATCGCCGCCGCTCATGGACACCCAAAACACCGGAGTCGTTACAGTAGCAATTTATGGGTAATTGAAGAATCGGAGATTGGGAAGACTGAGAAATAGAAATAGAAGAAGAGGGTAATTGGGCCTCCGTTAACCGCACGCAACGCAAGCGTTGTTTCACGTTCGTTTTCTGTAAGGCCATGGTATCACTCCGCCGGTCGACCAAACCCCAGTCGTGCCAAAGCATGGCTGCTGATAAAAAATTGAGTGAATATAAAGGTATTACATTTTCATGTACCAATACAAAATAACAACAATCATTAACTTGTAATCTCGAAAAAATAAAACGAAATCCTCTCAACGTTCGTTAGAAACAAATAAAATTGGACTTTTGATAATAATCAGTCAATTATTCGAATGTCTTTGTCGTCAGACACAGAAACAATAAGTACTCCGATCTATAATAACGTCCCTTTGTAGTACTTTAACAGAATTATTGAAGAAAATCATAAAATAATGGAAACTTTTCC
This sequence comes from Spodoptera frugiperda, assembly GCF_023101765.2. Lineage (NCBI taxonomy): Eukaryota > Metazoa > Arthropoda > Insecta > Lepidoptera > Noctuidae > Spodoptera > Spodoptera frugiperda. Next base: position 13,496,286 of record NC_064237.1, read on the forward strand.
GAGCGATTGTTTGCCATTATTTTTGTTATGTCAATTTTAAGTCGAAGTATACAAGTGTGTAGGTGCTAAATTATTATACACTTGGGAGCAGAGAAAGGGAATGACTGAATTTTTTTATTTTTAAAGAACCCTCTATACTTTTTTTGTAGCTTTCGTGATACATGCTAAATGTATTATTATGTTATAGACTAGTTTCAATTCAAGCCATGCTAGCAGCGCGACAGTCGCCGCGTCGTGTGTTGCGGAATGCTGCTCATGAACATGAGCCTCTAGCATAGCTTGAAACTACTCGAGTTCCTCGTCAAACAGTTACGTGAGTAAGCCGAGAACATAATAATTAACATCCTTTACAGAGGTAAGAGAAGAGTTAGAGAAGGATCTAGAAGAGTAAAGTGTTACGTTAGAAAAAGTAAATTACTTTTTTATGATGGTAGGTGTTGGTTTAATTCAAAACTGCTCTAGTTTTTTTTTAAATATCAAACTTTCGCTTTAAATTTCATGTAGTTTGCAGCGCTCTGCAAAAGTTAGGATGCGCGCTGCGTAGTTTCCAAATTTGCATTTTTATTTAAACTCAACATTTTTGTTAATTATGTGGGTTTGCGTTACAGTTTGTTTTTTTTTTTGGAGTGAAAATTTTCCTGGACTGCTAGCACTAATTCTGTATTATTTAATTCAGTTATATCATCAAAATTGTGATTTAACTGTCTGTTGTGGCTTTATTTATCACGGATGCCCTACCTAAACCATATCCCACTGTAAATTGAGCACATAACTATCGTGTATAAAAAATTACAATCAATATTATTTTTCAGTCTCCACAGACTCGAGTATTGACTCGCTCTTGTACAAATAAATACATGTGTAATGTGTATATGGCAGAAATTTTCTAACATTTTCTAGTCAACAGACACATGGACTGGTCTAAATTAAATCATCACTTGCGAGACATCTTGAAATCTTCGGTAAATACGCAAAATAAAATATGTTTATCTACATCCAAACATAGTACCTACGTATGACGTCTTTAAATGGCTAGACTGACTGCATACCAACAAGTTAGGTTATTGCTGGGACAATGTCACATACGTTGAAGTAATATTCCAGGATTGTACCTGAGAAGACAGCACATCCACAGGTTTTTACGACAGAGCCTTTATTATACATATACCTACCTACATACATACATCATTGTACTACGTAGCTTTAGTAGTTGGGCAGAAGATTTATTTTATGAAATATGAGGCAAACAAGCAGACGGATCACCTGATGCTAAGCAATTAGCGTCGCTCATACAACACCAAAGGAGACACAGGTGCTGTTGCCGGCCTTTTAAAAAAGAATGCCCTTTTATTGAAGGTTTGAAGTCTTTATCGATTCAGAAATACTGCCGACGATAGTTCAATCCGCAGTCTTGCAATGCGAGCACAAAGTTTGAAGTAAACACAGGGCCTAGTGGTCGATTCGAAAATTTCAATTGTAACACAGTCTATATGAACCCAATTTGTATAACTAATTGGTGTATTTAACCTATGAAAGTGAATGTCCGGGCTATATATAACCTCCATAATTTGCTATGTAAATTAACATAAGATTCAAAGGATCAAAAATGGCATCCGCCGTGCAATGGAACAACGACATATCATTGTGACATACAACGATACAACTCAGTATAATCACACAATATTAATCCGAACACGGAGAGTGCGTGGTGTTCTCAGAAAAGTAAACAAAGGCATTGTTTTATCTTATTTTTTTGTTTAAACAGTCTTATCAATGTGGGTGTTCAGATATTAAATGTGAAATTTTATCTCGTTACTTTATTATTTTTGTTTGCTCACTGGATATCATATGTATGTGCCGGCACGAACACCGCATTGTTCCCTGGTCTCTTATTGAAATAATTTTAATCTCTTCCTACCATTGTATCTAAAGAAATGTCACGTATTTTAATAGGATTGAAAAACACGCCCCTAAATATACATGTTTTCCCCAAGACACAAATGATTCCGAAGCATTTTCTCCGGAAGTTTTGTTTGTACCTTACGCAAATTAAATATCAAACATTTTTTGCCCAGCCAGGCTTGAAATGCTTAAGACAGGAAAGTGAAAACGACGCTAATTTCAAACACACAACAATTTGTAAATCGACTTTGGGATTAAAGCGGTTTTTGCTGCGCGGAAATTTTCATTTCCAGCGGAAAATTCAAACGTTTGTTGCATATTGTGCCCGACCTGGGCAGAAACCAGTGAACAAAACCGCGCTTCTATCGCAGTTGGTTTGACAAACAGTATCATGCCTATATAAACAAACACTGGAATTCAACAAAACATCAATTTCCCTAGAGCCACGTCGTATCGCCGGAGTTGACAGAAACAACATAAATAATGTATATTCTGCGATACTTTTCCGTTAACTTTGTTTATTTTCTCCCATCAGTTGCCGAATCTTGTGGTATTTGTACCATGAGACGAAGGAACGAATGTAAATAGGTACACAATGCAGGCGGCGGCTTACTGAAATACGTCTCGCTTTTGTGGCGAAGGGCTGCCCCAAATCCTGGAAATAATTTCGTCTGAAAACATGGTTGACAAGTAAGATAGTACTGCCAATGCATGCCTGTGCTTGAAATGTATTTCATGTAGAAATGTTACTGTCAGGTTTACGCGTGCTCTATAAACCAGTCAAAGAGTAGGTACTTGCAGACAACACAGTAGATATAATACTATTTTATACCACTTTCAACTTTCTTGTTTTGTAATAAAAACAATAAAATCGAATGACTTGACTTATTCAAGTCCTTTGCAATTACAGTATGCAAATTTTTTGCAAGTTTTGTTAGTGGCTTTGTTTACTTTTTTTGCTATTCTAAAAGAAATTCTGCCAAACAATCTAAATATTTTATCTGCTAACAGATCAAAATTTTTGAAATAGTTTTTACTTTAACATGCTAGTAGAAATATACTGGCTTTGCTCACGGGAACACCCCGTGGGATAAAAAGTATGCAACCGCCCAAGTCAGCTCATACCTCGTCAATATACCAATCTTCATCAAAATCTGTTCAGTAGTTTCAGCGTGATTGATGGACAAACACCCAAACAAACTTTCAAATTTATAATATTGAGTGCGATGTGTGTAACCAGCCCTACAATGAGTACCTACATCTCACGACAGAAGAGGTTTTTTAATAAATGATGAAATTGACACGTTTTACTGAAACTCAATGACGTGTAATTGAAAGAAAACGAACCAGAGATTCAGAGTTCGTTTCAGACAGGGCTATACCTTCGGACTATACTTATTTATAACAGCAGTTTCAAGTATTCAAGTAAAGGGGATGATGACGGGGTATTAAAATAAAAGTCTAATTAGTCCGTCAGTTAGCTAATGAAAAAATATTAGACACGTCTTTTTATTTTGCCAGATAAAATAACAATACTTCCTTAGATGAAACGAATCAAAGAAAGCAAATACGTCATTTCTTCGTAAAAATGAACGTACCTAGAAGTAACGTTACGCGATATTTTAATTCAATGTATCTTCGAAAGTATTTGTTTTCTTAAGAAAATAAAATATACGTTTCTAATATTTTAAGATTATTTACAAGACGGAATCTACCCAACAGCGGCGGCCTTACCCATTGCGAGGCTCCGGGCGGCAGGTCTTTGCGAGGCCCTTTGTCCTTCGTAAAAAGTATGTGATGCGAAAGTAGGTCTGGTTGTTTGGTTTAGGTACTTGTTATGTTTGACGAGAAATACTAAAGTTATACAAATAAATAAAATTTGAGTTTTAAAAGATTTTACTTTGAAAGATTTGCAAAATTAACAAATACAGAGAATACATTTTAAAATTGATGTTTGCGACTTTTCCTAAGACTAAAATTTTTAATTAAAACAGAATAATCTAACGAATGAGCTACGTCATTTTCGATGGAAAGAATAGCAAGGACTGAAAGCCGATCTTGTGTCATACAAATATGTTTTAATGATTTTAAGCCTCGTAACTCCTTTCAGCAGACGCAACTGTAACAGGTGTGGTGGCAATATTCTCAGGACTATTTCGATAGTGGGGTAAACTTCGGTTAATTTTTTTCTATTATGTATTTCAGCACCGAGATAATGTCGTATTTGTCCTTCATACACACGAATGAACATATTCAGTTCTTCGTACAATTCATGTCCATCAATATCACATATTCTCCTACTGTCATAGATATTCGTAAGTCGCTGCATCGTTTCAAAAGTTCACTAACTAATTTCCTTTAATCTTTTTGTATTATACATGTTACCCGTTTCATTTCGTTCGTCAACTCTTATCACCTTGGAATTATTTTACTTTTGATAGCTCGTTTCTTTTTTGAACTACCTGACTCAAATAGGTTCTACCGACATCACGATCACCCGAACTCATTTCGTAAATTTTGTATTGTTTCGCATTAAACAGCCAGAAATATTTTTTAAGTATCACACAGTTTTTTACACTTTTTCAGCTTACTCAATACTTCAAATAGGTACTATATTTTACAATTTCCAGCTCACTCAATACTTTAAATACTATAAGAACGTAAAATTGAAAGATATTTACGGTACAGTAACGACTTTGTAACTCATATTTAAGTAAAATAATCCAAGGTGATAAGAGTTCCCAGCCGTCGCGAGAGACACTCCGGGCTCGGGGATCGCGTGAAGATCTCCGGCCACCGTAAGTGCGGGCCTGCGGACGGCGAGCAAGGGTAGTTCGCCGCCCGACCAGAAAGACCCGTGCGTGCGGCGCGTCGCGTTCCGCGCGCGCCTCAAAGCCATCAGACCACACAGATGGGGCCCAGTAGGGCTGAATAACCCGGAGCTGCGGACAACCTAGCGGGTTTACCGGGGTCCGGCTCGAAAGGCAGGAGAAGGAACGGGGTGGGTTTTAGTCAGTAAGAGTCTGACACTCCCTCTCGCCTCGCCCAAGTCGAGAAAAGTCATTGGATGTCAAAAAAAAAAAAAAAAAAAAAAGGTGATAAGATTGACGAACGAAATGAAACGCGGGGTTCCCCGAGAGATAGAATAGCAGAACATTAACTGTTCGACTCCCGAGTGACCCGATGCTATACGATAAAAAAAATCTTCAAGTAAGGCGCGATATTCAAGTACTATCAATTACACTGTTAGAAATTTCTATTGTATTTTGCAACAAATGCGTTGGAAGTAAAAGAAATAAAATTACTGTTTTAGTAATTTTAATGGAATTAGTTAAGTAACTAACTTTATTTTAAACCGCTATGTTATAACCTGAATAAGTAATTAAGGATCAAAATAAAAAGTTTCTATATTTTTTTAAATTTGCTTGGGTTTGTAGCGCGAGGCCCTTGCAAGAGCGAGGCCCCGGGCGATTGCCCTGTTCGCCACCCCCTAAGGCCGCCTCTGCTACCCAATTCCATTGAATTATTTCCCCTATACTTATCAAACTTACCTATCCTTACTTCTCTTTGAATCAATATCAGCTAGAAGACGTCCACTGTGGAAGAAAGGATTAATAAATTTTTGAATATTGTTAAAAACTTATTTCATTCACCCGTCGTTATTTAGTTCCTTCAAAAAACTTTGCGTGACATAATAAATCCTAAGGACTATAGTGCTATAAACGAAATAATTACCCCTTTTAATGGTGTGTCGTAACAGTTTAGGGAAAGTTCTTTAATTGACAGGTAATAAAGTTGTACTCTAATAATTATTGCTTTGTATAATACACACTAGTAATTATATAATGTATCTTAGTTACAATTATTTGTATAAAGTTTTCATAAGAAAATGAAGTTTGAGTCTGTTAACTTGAGTCTGTTTGAACTCTTACTCAGAGACATTGAACGATTACTTGAATGATTGCTAAGGACTTGATTAAGTAACCATTAAATGACTTTTGCACGACTCGAAGCAACAGGAGTAGGAACGGGCTGTTTTAGTCAGTAAGAGTCTGACACTTCATGACAAGTCAGTAAGAGTCTGTCACTGGATGAATTTCCTCTCGCAAAATAAATCTATTGTTACCTTCGATTCTACGTCCATACCTTAATATCTCCATAATTATTCAAGACCGTTATGCGTTGGTATTATGGACTATTGTCATAAAATACTACTTTTATTACTCCATCAATTTACATAAAAACATGTTACAATATTTATTACGTCTATAGAGTTATGGGTGTACTGAAATAGTTCAAGGTTGAATTTATAAATCAAGGATGGTTTCTTAATTTTTTTTATGTGCGGTCATTATTCAAATGTTTCGTCGCAAGCGCCATTGCCAAACTAAAAGTCTCAAAATCGAATTCTGACTTAGACAAAGCTCTATTATGTGATTTCGGATTTCTAAAATTCATTAAAGCACTAAAGCACAGAATTTGTAAGCAAATAATATCCAGAAGCTGGATGCATCCATCTGGCCTATCTAGAAGTTATTGGGTGAGGCTTATGTTCAGCAATGGACGTCCTGTGGCTGATATGATGATGATGAAGATGATGAAATAATATCCTTGCCCCTCCATGTTACACGGAACTCGTAAAATATAAATTGACGAAAAGTGAAATGTGAGTATTACATTCAGAAACGTCAACAGGGAATAAAAATTCATGATATACTGTTATGTTATATTATTCAGTTATCAAATATTCGGTTTGTATGTGAATAAATGTTTATTATGACGTGGATGTGGCAAGGTGTGCTGTGCTTCTGACGTCAGACACTGAATATCTTACATTTGCGTTTACCAGGAAATTCCTAGAAGAGCCAAAGGGATATTTGATGTGAGCGCCAACGTCGATTCTGCTTACAAATGAAAGTGATGTACTGCTGTTATTTACGAGTTTGTTAAATAGGTGACCTAGGTATAGTACACGTACCCACACAACTAAACACTACCAGTTTACCATGGTCTCGCTTTCTATGACTATTCCTTAATTTTACCGATCAGTTTATACTGGTTTATCATAGGTCAATGTGTATTTAAATTCTGATACCTAATAAGCTGTTACACTCTCAATAATGTACTGAATTAGCCTCCAGTTATTTTTCCTAAGTAATTTGAACATAACCCTTCCCGTGGGTGTCGTGAGAAATAAGTATAGAGCACCAGGAATCTAGTACCCTTATTACGAGTTTACTTTACGTTCCACGAAATCGAAACGAGAGCACATTCGGCGCTTTGATTGGCTAGCGCGAATGAACTAACCAATCAGTGCGCCGCACGTGCTTTCGTTTCGATCTCATTAAACGTAAAACGTAAAACAAACTCGTACTAAGCCCTTTGAACTCTTTTTTAAAGACAAACGAGCATATGGATCTTATGGACATCCGCAACACCAGAGGTGTCACAGGTCATTGCCGGCCTTTTAAAAAGGAATACTCTTTTCTTGAAGGTTTAAAGGTAGCATCGGTTGGGAAATACTCTTTATACTACGATCTTCAATCCACAAGCCAAGCGAAATGGCAAATGCTCTGATGTACAGGAGGCACATAGTGGACATAGTCCAGTGTCAGGGGCTATTTAAATAACCCACTAATAATACTATAATCATACTGAACAAATATTTCAATAATCTATGTCAATAACAAGGCACAAAGCCAAACAACTCAAGATGAAAATCCCCTTTTGTTATCTAGACCAATAGCTCGAGACCTCTAGTTTTTTAAATTTAATAAAATCTCAAGAATGCTCTGTGGGTACCTCAAGTACCAGTCCTTTATATCTTCAAGTACTCTTATAATATTATAGCTCTTCTGAATATGCTAATAACATTTAAAAATTCTTGAAAATGAATTCTGAAAACTATTGTTTGAGAAAAAGGGGTTTTATGTTTAAGTTCGTAGAGTATGATTTGCTTTGATTCTTGTTAGCTGTTTGTGTAGATTTTAGCTGTGTTCTCGCGTGTTCCTCTTGATAGTGGTATGAATAAAACATACGCGGTCAATGGAGAAGTATTTTGATGACTCGGTTACTCTGAGATTAGGTATATTACCTTATAAATAAGTATAAGACCACAGCTTCTAATACGCGAAGGAGTAGTCAGTAGCACGAACATTTCACAAAACTTACTAATATGAATGTTTTAAAAATGTTTCTTACACAAAATCAATAGGCTCAATAGAAAATTGACTGCACGGTTGGCGCGGTGGCTGGGCAACCGGCTGCCGCGTAACGTGTAGTGGGTTCGATTCCCGCACGGAGCAACTCTTTGTGTAATCTACAAATTGTTTTTTTTCGGATCTGGGTGTCATGTGTATGTGAAATTGTATGTTTGTAAACGCATCCACGACACAGGAGAAAACCCTAGTGTAGGGCAACGTTTTAAAAAACTTTATATAATTCATGTTCTTATATGTATACCTACTATAATTATATACGTATTCATGACGTCATTTGCCATACTACATTAGAATCAGCTCACTAGTCGGTCGACTCGTTCAAAATACCAAGTGGGTGTTCGCCTAAGGTTTTACCAAGAAAACCATTTTCCATATTATTATCATAGTTAGTATTAAAATGTGTAAACATTTTATCTGAATAAGAACATTATTTCGAGTATAATCATATTACAGAGGCTGTTTCGTTTTAAACTAAATAATTTTAATGCCATGTAGGTGTACTAGTATCTGTATCTTCAGTAATAAGTCTGGAGTCTACATTTTGTTCTAAATCTAGCTCTAGGCGTATCACGTAACATGATAAGCCCTTTGTTTGTTTAAGGGGGAAAAAATATCAAATGCCTTTTCCATTCTACCATCGATCAATGGCATTGGCTATTGCTCGATTGGTGTGGTTGAAACTATTGATCGATATCGACTAATCCATTCTACCATCGATCGATGGCATCTATCGGCTATCGATCGATTGGTGTGATAGAAACTGTCGATTGACATCGACTAATCCATTCTACCAACGATCGACTGTCGCTCGATTGGTATGGTACCACCCTAAATCAACTCTTATGACACCCGCAGAAAGAAAGGCGTTTGTGTAAAATATATGCTACCTTTCTACCAATACTACTTGACAAGAATATTAAACAGACAGAATATTACGTAACAATTAGAGAACTAAACACTCAAGAACAGTCACTAACCAACAGAATACGCGGTGCATAGTACCTGCTACCTACTATAGTCTAAATTAAGCACAAGATATGCAGCAATAATCCAGCAATACACTCCTGTGGTACAAACACAGGTGCAGTCTCATCGCAATCAAGTGGAGACATGTACTGTATAGTAACGTCTCTGTCGGTGACATTGCATTTCTAACTAATGAACAACAGTACCTTTAGTACAAATTTGCTTTACGTTGAAAGAAACAGCGCGTTCGGCGATCTGATTGGCCGGTGCGAATGAATCAACCAATGAAAGGGTCGAACGCACTCTTGTTTGGTTGATGTTAAACGTAAAGCAAACTCCTATTAAGAGTACAGAGGGCTTAGTACCAGAGATCTATACGAGAGCGTGTTCATTGCTCTGATTGGTTGGTTTTTTCGCCGGCCAATTAAAGCGCCGAATACGCTCTCGTTTCGTTTTCGTTCGACGTAAAGCAAACTCGTACTAAGGGTACAGAATCTTGAATAGACAACAAGTCTTAGATCACATACAAAGTGTGCCTACACCTATTCTAGCAACAATAAACCACACACAAAAACCTTTTTTTGTTAGTAGTGATCACCAATCTCCATTCGAAGCTACACTTTGGAACGAGCGCCTAGCTTCACTGACAGACAGACTGACGGACAATTTAATTTGTCGTTTCAAAAGTGCCTTATTTAGGATTAATTGAAATAAATGCTTTGACTTTGACACAAGCGCATCTGTCGATTAAGGTGTTTCTGGGCTTGATTTCTGAGTTGCACAAAGGATTATTAGGCTTTTTGGTTTTCTCTCTCGGTGATTAGGAGTACCTAAGTAAATCTTGCGATCAGAAATAATCATTAGACACTTTTATACAAAGTACAAGAAAGTAAGGAAAACTTCTAATCCTCTGTCACGAACTAAGATAGAACAACTACACCACTTGAACTAGAAAACTGATTAAACAACATTGTAACACAGTCAGTCCTTTACAACTAACATAAGGACCAGAATCCTTTGTCAAGTTCCCAAGTAATTGGTAAACTTGTAAGGACACTCTGTAGACAAGTAAATTTGTAAATTATCATTAAAACAAGCACTTTCGTGATCAAATTCGATTATATTTCGACATTTCAATAGAAATAGACTCGTTTATAATCATCGCGAGAAATTTTGTAATATTGTAGATTAAAGTTTTTGAAGGTTATGTAATTAATAATTGGTTCCAGTAAGCAAGGGCTTGAAAATTGTTATATATAAACTAAACCAAAAATTGCTGAACATAAGTATAGGAAAACCTACATACTTTTATAAAATGACTTCTCCCGCCTTGGGGAGGCAAAATCAAACTCTTACTGACTAAAAAAAACCCCGTTCCTACTCTTGTTTTTCGAGTCGGAGCCCGGTAACCCGCTTTGTATTCAGTCCGCAGCTCCGGGTCGGAACCTAATACATACTAGTGCTGATATTTGCATATACATATTTGATTGATTAACACCTGAAACTAAGGTCTAACTTCCACCTACATAAATGTGAAGGTCCACATGGATTTTTCACCAGGAGCTTAATTATCATTACCTCGTACGTCTGATCTTTACATACCTACCACTTTAACCTTCATCAAAAGTACATACTACATACTTCAAGCACAACAGTCACTGACAGACAGACTGACGGACAAGACAAACAACAGTAACTAGACGTTTCAAAACGTATGTGAATCTAATGTAACATTGACCTTACGTAAGCAAAGTCAAAGTCAAAGTCAAAATCTTCTTGATCCTTCTCAAACGAAGGTAGGTAAATAATAAAAGTAATTCTCAACAGAGGTTGAAACCGCACGTCACTGTGATAATCTTTCCTGTCGACCCTGAACCGTCTTCAAGTTAAACTCGGTAAGCGGAGCGGTTCAACACGACGGCGTCGGTTCAAATTCCAGCAATAACTGTACCAGTTATAACTATATTCACATCATCACATCAACAGCCTATAAGTGGCCACTGCTGACCACACACAAAAAGGTGAAGAAGAAATGAACTTCTCACACAGAGAAGGTTTGAACATTAACCTCTTGTATCGGGTCTATGTATAAGACACATTATATACACTGTGTTTCGCATGAATCCGTTTCGGCCTACGAACGGGTAATCATCACGCTTGCTAAATACGGGTTAGCGAATTCAAACTTATAATTAGAGATTATAAGCCCAGGTTCCCTCACACTGTTTGCCTTCACCGTTTGTCAGTGGAGTCTAAATAATCATAGAAAGTACTTGTAACTCGAAAAAAGTCACATTGGTAGGTTTTAAATCCGCACCCTTATACATAAGAAGCGGTTTTAGACCTCTGGGCCACCACGACATAACTATATTAAATTCAATATAATAAATAGCAAGTCTTTAATATCACAAACGGGGTGAATACTAAACTATGTTTTACCTAATCAAAAGTCTAAAGCGCCTTGTTCACCATCTTCAAATGTATAATTGCCCGATAAACTTATGTGACAGATAGTTCATGCAAATTACGTTCTAGACAACCCTTCTTAATCAATTGAATTAAAGGCCCATTCTGCTCAAAACTTACAACTAAGGGTTTGATATGAGTAGTCAAATAAAGCAACTATTGATTAAAACATACTGGATGTAGAAGTTAGTCATACAGAGATTCTGAAGAACAAGTAGTTAATGAATTGTAATAAAACTTAAAAGAAGAGGAATTCAGATGTTATTGTGTAAACCTCCATTTTTAAGTCAAGAAATAGCCTAAAACCTTCTCTTAAGTCTTACTATGCTGAAAACCACGTCAAACTCCGTTCAGCCAAACACAAGATAATCACGCACAAACACACATACATACATACAGGTTAAACAGAGAACAATCTTATTCTTAAATCCGTTAAAAATGAGCATTTTCAAACAAACACATATCTCCTTTTCAAGGACTTAAAGTCGTTATAATTATGTCTTATGTAAAACAAAGACATCCCGTATTATCTAATGTCTAATTAGATAATCCGCTGTCAGGCCAAAGTGAGCTGTGGCGTACTAAGCCAAGTGTCACCGCAGGCTAAGCAGACACTGTCGCGTGCCTAAATGCCTACTTACGGCTTACACTAGACATTCCTGACAAAGTATTCGCAACTCCATTTAAGATAACTCCTAATTATCTTGAAATACTTTAGGGATGAATAAAATGTAATTAACAATAGAACTAACACCCACATCATAAGACGTTGGGCGTTTTGCTATTCATATCGATTTTTTACAAATCGAGACTCACTTAATTCCTATTTAAAGTACCGAAAATTACAGTTGTTCAACTAAAAATCACGGTTTACTGACGTAAATCGAGAAAAGCTCTACTAGTTTCGAGTCACAGAGGGACTCTTCATCATGAGCAGCGTACGCAGACGCGGCGACGTCACGCGACGTCAGTAGGCTGCGCAAACACACACAATTTACGTGAGTAGACCGTGATTTTTAGTTAATAACAGTTATTCATTGTTACCACTCATAACATGAGGTACCAACGAGCCACTAACAGCTCCTTAATAAGACCTGAACCAATACCAAACACTACCAATTTCAGACTCAATACTATTTAGAGAATTTCCAAAATGAACTTTTACAAATCAATCAAATTAAATTGTGATCGTAATATTCTCGGTCCGCCAACAATTAAAGCGTGTACTTCAAAGGTGTGACTCTCGGAGAACAAATGATTTGAAACTAATTACTTTGTACCGTCGACATTATAAATACTTGGCGTACTTCGACCTTTTCATTTCGTTGCGTGGGCAGATCTTGTATTCAGACAACCATTGCTATTAAGTAGGGATTGGATTCCATTATTTTGGTGGTCAATTGGTTGCTGGATTAACAACTGAACATAAGATCTTAGGGATATTGAAGACAGAGACAAGAGATATTGATTTTGAAGATGGACGACAAAATATTCAAGAACTGGCGATTCTTATGTATTGCTTAGCTCTTAGTAAATACGATTAAAGTGTATTTTAAGATTTGCAGAACTATTGTAATTATTAGTACCTATAAACAAAATGACCGCTTATCCGTAATTTAATTGTTCCCTATCGCATACTTAAAGCTTAATTGTTTAAATGAGCCATTACATAAAAATTACTGTTAGGTACATTCATATCTTACTCCTAAGCAAAACTGTGGTTGAGTAGCGGACTACCAAAGGCAGGAGTAGGAACGGGGTGGTTTTTAGTCAGTAAGAGTTTGACACTCCCTCTCGCCTCGCTCACGGCGGGAGAAGTCATTGGATGATGTTCCCACTCAAAAAAAGGAAAACTGTGGTCCTTAGCTCCTCTTATTATAGTTATGTCCATAATATTCGTATGATAAACTTACCAGTGTACTAAGAAAGCATGAACACGGCATTCTCGAGAAAGCGGCGACTAGTGTGGCGGATCGCTTGGCAGTCGACATCAAAGGGACTGGTAGCGTGTAATCTCGTGCTAGAGAAGTGCCGTCATATGTACACGTCGTAAATAGCACTTTATGTACTATTGCTGTTATAAATAGGTGTTAAATTAACTTGTCTTGATAGTATGAGAGGGAACTAAGACAGTTGAAGCTGGTTTGTCACAAGTCAGTCTTAGTGTACCTTCAAGACAAGTTAATTTAACACCTATTTATAAGCAGTTTAATCTGATAATGGACATACCTAAGATTTTTCAGTAACTTACTATTCAACTCAATGTATACGTCTTTGTATACAACTATTTTTAACCACATAGTATATAGCAACATATACAAGTAAGTACATAGTGGATTCATTAGCACCTAGAATCCTGTAGGGCTACTCCGGTTCTCGATTGCGAAGTTTCGTTTTATTTTCGGCCGTAGGTTTTATTGATTTCCTAATAGTTAATTACTTAAAATGACGTTTTATTTTTAATTTCATATCAAAACCTATTTATTTATCTTCATTTCATTCGTTCATTTTTGTTCACGAAAGTTCGCAATAAATAGAATTGTATGTAGTATGCAAGCCGCGAAGTTTTTTGGTTCGTTGAATTAGAGTATAGGCATGTATTTATAGACTTATATTATATAAGTTTTATTTAAAAACTTAAAACACAAGGGAATCGTAAGACCTATGTCGTAACTGTCATCAAATAAAAGTATATTTGCAAAAATTCGTATATTTGAACGTATATACATAATGTTTACTGTAACGTTGAAGATTACTCATTTATTTTTCATCACACTTTCCTATTGAAGATTTTATAATCCGTGATCACTAGTTATTAGCAAACCAAACAAAAGGCAATGTTTCTAATCCGATTAATGGATTTACAACCATAACAGACCAATATATCCATTTAACAATAAAAAATAAACATTATCATAAAACAAATATCAAAATATAAATCACGCTTGGGAATATAGTTTAAACCATTTCGCAGATGGATTAAATGTAACAGAAAGATATTTAAACAGTTTGCAAGCTGAGTTTTTAACCGCAGCGGTTGGAGCGACATATGATTGGCACCGCGCCAGATATAACAACATCCAGCGGCCGACTGTTGACACTTTATGATCCGTAAGGAATGTTAAGCAGTTGATATTTTCGATTTATTAAGACGATTGTTGACTTGATCGGTTTCCTGATATGAAAGTTTATTTTTGAGGGAATATCTTTCAACGACTTCTCCCGCCTTGGGCGAGGCGAGAGGGAGTGTTAGACTCTCACTGACTAAAAGCCACCCCGTTCCTACTCCTGCTTTTCGAGCCGGAGCTCCGGTAATCCCGCTATGTAGGCGTAGCTCCAGATCAGGCATCAGCTCTACTGGGCTCCATCTATGCTGATATGAAAGTTAGGGTATTTTTATTGATTACATAAAAAATGCATTTTCAAGAAACCGAAAAGAAAACAAGAATTAAAAAAGAAGTATCTGTTAGTTTTTCTATGAAGTTCAAGTTTCAATGGCTTGTTGTTGCTTTGCAGGCAAATAACGACTAGTTTTCTAATAGTCGAAAGTTTAGCGATTAACCTACTTAATATTATTGCATGCATTCTTATACACCTAAATCGATTTATCCACTAACAATCAATGAACTGCTTTACTTATAACATCCACATCGTACACAATTTAGAATTAAAAAAATAAAATGTCATGTCTTGCCAATAAATATTCCAATACCTATATCTCAAACAAATCTCATAAAATTCCAAGGAATCGATCCTCAGCCCTCGCAAATGTCACTTAATTCGAAATGTCGTAAACTATTTGACCTATACAAAACCAATAATAAGACATGATCAGGAAATGTCAATAGACGGGAAGCCAATTCCAAACTCCCATGAGATTTAGAAGACAGAATGAACGTATAACCAAAGGGTTGTTTGTATGAGCTATCATCAGTTATTTTTATAAACAAAACTTAAACTTACATTAATATAGAATTAGTCACAAATACTCGTCTAGATTGAACTTAAAAAAGGAGGAACTGCCTTCTGAAGTTAAAGTGTGAACCTCAATTTTTTAAGTGACGTAATATACCGAATACCTTCTTTCAAGTCCGAAAAATGCTATGCTGAAAACCACATTAAAATCGGTTTAGCCAAACGTGAGATAATCGCGCACAAACACACATACAGGTAAAACTGAGAACTTCCTTCTCCACAGAGGGACTCTTCACTCTTCTTCCGTTGTATGTAAATAAAACAAAACATTTATTATTATGTTATCGGCTTACTCATGTACCTGTTTAACGAGGAACTCGACTAGTTTCAAGCTATGCTAGAGGCTCATATTCATGATCATGAGCAGCATTCCGAGACACATGACGCAGCGATTGTCACACTGCTGCTGCTCATGAATATGAGCTTCTACGTGAGTAAGCCAATAACATAATAATTAGTTTAGTATTGTTTCACGAAAGTTAACAAAAAAAAAACAATTTCTCAGTACAAATGTGCACACTCTCTAAAGTTCTTAAACAAGAGACGCCGTAAAGTACCAATTAGGCGTATAAATAAACATTTATGGTCATAGCCACTAGTTAATGGTGTAACTGACGACCACAGACCAATGACACATAGACGGTACAAGTCATACACAGACTTCAATAATGGTACACAAGACTCGACTACTCAATAAGGTACACAGAACCAGGAAAAGCTGATCTTCAAATGTACAGAAAGATGGTACAAAGCAAGACCATGATAAATTGGCTATGTATAGCCGTGTCTACAAGTCATACATAGACTAACTGAATAAAAGAAACAATTTTAAGCTGGTAGGTAAATTATGAGACACGCGTCAAAGTTAATCTCGTCCTTTGAACTGATATCAACTCTATATGGTAATGATATAAAGTTGAAAGTTGCTTGTTTGCTTCATTTATTTTTCGAAGAGGTAATTTATGCTCCAAAGTTGTTGTAATTTAGATGATAAAAATGGACACCCCTGAAATGTTGAGGTGTCAAATAAAACAATGACTTTCATACATTACCATATATTAAGGTCAATAAGGTCTGATCTTCAATTTTACGAGCTATATCTGCGCAATTTCACCTGCTCTGATTCTACAGAATAGCATTATATTTAAGAGCCTCTAAAATTCCTCGATGATCAAAAATCTGTGAAGAACTAATATAGATAAAATTAAAAAAAAACGGTTCTCATTAAAAGGACTATCCAACATAAAAATAATTATACAAATCGAACCATGAGTATCGTAGATGAAACTGAAAAATTTGTTTGTTTGAACGCGGTAATTACTGGAACTACTGGATAGAATTGAATAATTATTTTTGTACCAGATAGTCTATTTATCGAAGAAAGCTGCCACAGGCTATAAAACGTTACACTACGATCAATAAGAGGAGCGGGTGAAACCGCTAAAATTGAATCGAAAGTTAGTATCGCTATAAAAATACTTGACAGTACTTTTTTTACCTGGTATTTAGATTAAACCCACAGACCCGTACAAGAAAACTCCGGAGCTGCGGACTACCTAGCGGGTTACTGAGGCTCCGGCTCGAAAAGCAGGAGTAGGAACGGGGTGGTTTTTAGTCAGTAAGAGTCTGACACTCCATCTCACCTCGCCCAAGGCGGGAGTATACATTGGATGTAGTGCCCGCTCAGAAAGGAAAAAAAAGGAATACAAGAAAACTGCGACAGTAAAACCATCGAAACAATACCTCATATTACTCGTACACCATGAATTACATAAACATTTCACTACCAATAAAACACAAGGACAAAGCCTATAACTATAACTCAAGTAAAGTTATTACGGCCTATGTCTCCAATAAAAATATCATGCTCGGCTCAGAAATCAAACCCTGAACCCAATAACAATAAAACCACCGCGTCACATGGTACGGGTTATGAAAGTCCTGAAATAAGGTTGTATATTTATTCAGAGGCTGCTGAAACTGAACGTTATTGATATTCGCTGCACTCACGATTCGTATAAGTAGGTACAGGTCCGTAGTTCGCAAATTACGTGACTAGATATTATGAAATTCAAAGTTGAAATATATTCATGTATTACTAGCTTCTGCCAGCGGTTTTGCCTGGGTTCCCCTTGGGATAAAAAAGTGTACGTTCAATATCAAAACTTATGATTACTTCGACTAAGAATAGTGAGATATTTCGTCCTTTTATTTAAGCGTGTGACTTCTCCCGTCTTTTGTGAGGCGAGAGAGAGTGTCAGACTCTTACTGACTAAAAACCGCCCCGTCTCTACTCCTGCTCTTCAAGCCGGAGCTCCGGTAACCCGCTAAATAGTCCGTAGCTCCGGGAATATTTCATCTATATGATTTTATTATAGAAACGAATGAGAAAGATTTAATACGTGCACTATCAATAAAGAATAGATTCTTACAAATGAAAATAAATCCTAAATTCAATAAACCAAAACCCCAGCCCAGTTATTTTTCTTTCTTAGTAATTGTGTCACGTAGCTCTCTGGGTTGGGAAAGCCCAAAAAAGCGGATTTCAATGCAGATATTTATTTTAGCATCGGTCTTTCAAGTTTGACAAACAAAATGGAAAAATAAAAAGTGTTCTTGATACTTTTACCCCATTTAAGTTACAAATCGACGGGATAAAGAATGAGAAAGGAAAGAAAAGAGACTAATGGTCCGAATCTGGCCGAACTCACACTAATACACATCGACGAAATTCCAATTTGTTTACGACATGGAAAACGATTTAGTGGAGTTTACGATCTTGAAAAGTTTTCCGCAAATCCCTATTAAAACCGAATATAAAATACCTCCCACTAAAATCATTATTCAATTTCTAACCCTATCTCTTAAGAAAAAGAGTTATCAATCAATCGAAGTAATTGTACATTTATCAAAATAACATCAATTTCGTAACAAAAGCCAATGAATTCACATTGTACTCTCACCCCGAACCCATTAAAAATCATTCATTACGAAAAACAGTTGAATTACCACTTAACACCCAAAAACGTACCCCGGAGTATGCATGCTCGTGTAACCATGAAATAGGGGTCCAACTGAAGCACTCTCGGGGGTCAAGAGCCCCTCTGGTCCTTATAAATACTGCCGCCATTGTCAAATGAGCGAAAAGGGTTCCTGAGATACGCTTTGAAAGGAAAAACGGTATTCGGATGACCGAGATACCGAGTGGACAGATTTGTGATAGTTTTGTCGCGTATTTGAGGAGTTAGCCGTGTAATGATGCTGATGCCCTTTTTTGCTAGATATGAATTTCGTGTAGCCATTTTTGTATCTGAGAAGTAGATCGGGTAAAGTGATTGATGTTTCTTAGGTTTATTTTTAGGTCTTTAGATCCGGTTTTGAGATGAGTTACGTTTGATTTTAAACGTTGTATTTACTCTATCGTTACCTATGGAGTTTCGTGTTCGGTCTTCTCCATAGGAATCTACACTTTGGAACGAGCAAATAGCTTCACTAGAGGACTAACCGACAGACAGATATTGTTAATATTATTGTATTTACTTTGTTCAAAAGTACAATCCTGGTCCATTTGAAATAAATAATTTTGACTTTGACGTTGCTCAGTGGAAAATCTTATGTGATAATTATAATTAACATGCTGTTCTCAGTAATTTTCTTTCGAAGCTTACACAATTCCTCTCACGAGAAATGAGTAAATTCAGTTCTTTAGAAGTAAATAGATATGTATTCAACTAGCTATAACGTAGGTACCTACGTACATAATACCGTGAAGGATATTAAACCATAGACAAGTTGTAATAAAGTACAATTTATGAAGTGCCGAAATATCCAGTCCAACGACTCTTTATTTACGAGGTAACTAGTGCGTCTCCAGTTTGATGTCTGGTTGGTACAATCTTAGTTTCTTAGTAGTATGTAGTTACTCATTGCATCATATACAGAACAATAATTCATATTTAGGTACAGAACATTTCAGATTCTAGCGTTAATGAGCTGTTTCTATTCATAAATCTAGAAAATGAATATTTGAAATAGAATTATGAACACATACATATTATTAAACGGTTTTATTTAGCTTGACCTCTTTGTTTGTTTGAGTCTTTAGTAGTAGGAATTTAACTCCCACCCTGACGTTCGATCGATCTGATATTTAGTACACTCTTAATTTTCTTAGCCATACAATACAAGACCATTCAAACCGTTTAACATGAAAAGATAATATTTAAATGTATTAAGTACTTATTTTAGTTGGTATGACCGACGCAGGAATTTGATGGAAAACAAATATTATTCATGTACGTGTGGGAAGTAGCATTCTGTTATAAATTATTGTCAGAGAATAATGCTAGAGATTACGTATGAATGTGCAAAACCACTTTCAATAGTTTTAAAAAGCTCCAATCACTTCTCGGTAAGTGGGAACAACAATAACTTGGCAACTGTTTCCTTCACATCGATTCAATTTACTGACGCCCCAGTTATATAGAGGTCGTTCAAGAAAAAAACATAGTACCTACATACATACATATATGTATATCTTGATTTATTGTAATCTGTACTACATATATGACCTAAGTGTCACATTTTTTGTAGAATCCAATGGTCACTTTGGGATTGTTTTCTTGCCCTAAAAAGCGTGTCGTGTGTAGATGACAGTACATTTATCTATGACTTGTGTAACGGTGCAAATAAACTGGTTTTCTTTCTTTCTTGTTCTTACTTTTGATTTATCACTATCGTTAGTTTTCTCACGAGTATCGTTAGAGATATCTTAGGTGTACACAACAGAATTCTTATCAATCTGTATCTTTAAAACTGCGATCTCCAATGCCTAACCCAGATGGGTTTACATATGTATAGCGTGAAAATTATAGTATTCAAATGCAAAAGCTGTAGTTTACATAATTAATATCTACCTAGAATTTAGACTAGAAAGTACCCTTAAAATTCTATACTCAAAGCTTAGTACATTCACAAGAAACAAACAAAGAATTTCAATCGACTAATTCCCAATACAACAAGCGAATATATACCAAATACTCACTGACCATTATCGAGAAATGGAACCGAGAAAATTGTTAAAAATAAATTGTCATTTCTATAAATTACTTTTTGTATTGGAAAGGGCTAAAAAGGGCCAGCTTAGGGCTCGTATCAAAGAAACTAATCATAATATTTCTGTCCCCAGTGAATGGAACAGATAGAGAGAAATATATTTATATGCGCCTCGAGGTATCGTCGCTAGGGGGCGGCACTGGCAACGCGACTCCCATATCTATAGCGTCCCTTGTTATAAATAAGTTATTTTATTTTAATCTGCTGACTGGAGAGAACAGAAAGAGTAACCGTTTGATTACTAATGGTAATACTAGCTTCTTCTAGCGGATTTGCCCGCGTTCCCGTAGTATAAAAAGTCCTATCACCTAAGTCAGCTCATACCCTGTCTGTATACCAAATTTCATCAAAATCGGTTCAGTAGTTTCAGCGTGATTGACGATTACATATCCAAACATCCACATTCACGCTTATAATATTAGTGAGATAGTTTGATAAGGTGTCTGTACTAAATCAATGTTTATTTTCTCAGTTGTATGCAAAATATGGTAATACTTGGTTAACTATACCAGCTGACAAAATTATTATTTTTATTACTAACCGACTTCCCAAAACAGATTAAGTTCTCAAATCGGTCCGTATGTTTTTTTTTTTCAATGTATGTACATAATATGTATGTATAATGTAATCGGTAGATTACGTCAAGGTTTATGGACCGATTCGCGTGATTCTTTTTTTGTACGACGCGGATTAGCTGAAATTTGGCCCCATAAACATTTGTTTCAGATTGGTTCAGTAGATAATTTTATGGTTATGAGTATATAAGTACTTAAACGAAAGCAATAGGTAGACAGAGGCAGTACAATAAATGATAGTTATTTTTGGTATTTAGTCTAAGGTTTTTTAAGGTTTCCCCGGAGCTGCGGACAACGTAAAAGGTTACCGGGGCTCCGGCTCAAAGCAGGAGAAGGAACGGGGTGGTTTTTAGTCAGTAAGAGTCTGACACTCCCTCCCGCCTCACCCAAGGCGGGAGAAGTAATTGGATGATTTTCCCACCTCAAAAAAAAGTAAGCTTTTTAGTTTTAGTTATTTTTAGTTTAGGTTTTTAGTTTGTGAAAATCCTTTTTTTAACTATAAAGCTACGAGTACCTACTTAGCATAACAGATGTCAAAAGACATTTAATATGGGATGTTTATTATATTTAATAACGTGACATGAACTTAAATACTAAATAATATAGACTTAAGAATAAAAACAAAGACTAAAATATTTACAACTTAAATATTAAAATTATAGGTACTATATAAGAAACATAAAAATAGGTAAATAAATAAAAACATCTTGTTAAAACTTTCACATATATATTTTTTTGCAATTCTTAAGTTAAAGTTACACAAATTGCATTCTTTGTCAGAAATGCTATGAATAAAATCTAGAAATGTATTAAGACTAACATTGGGCTAACCAAAGAGATTACATTTATTATACTTTAGTGCCTTCGCAAAGACTAAAGCACTTGTCTAGACCTCAAGACATTTGAACCTAACTCGAGTCAAATTGAAATGAATCTTATTTGGTTTTTAAGTAGGAGTCGCAGATTTTTAAAACGATTGTTATAACTTTTAATATTATCTTTTGAAATTACCCATTCTTGGATTATAGTTTAAAAAAATGGCTGAGAGAGCCATGCTTAGACATGAATGGGCCGGCACGACCGGAGTGATACTACGGCTTCACAGAAAATCTTCGTGAAACAATGCTTGCGTTGTTTTTCGTTGTGTCAGTAAGGTCACAGGAGTCCCAATTACGCCCATTTGTTTTTCTTTTTTTTTTATTTCAACCAATTTGTTTTAAACTAGTGATCGCTATTACACATTACAAAATCAATTTGTCATAAGCAAACCAATATACATTAACACAAATAAAAAAGTACTTAGTTTCCCAATGGAAGATGATTTCCAAATCATTTACCCCCCATTTACTTACAACACCAGAAGATAAAAGTGGGGGAATTTGCCGGCATTTAGGTTTCCCCAACACACTCCCCGGCGCATATATTAAGTAGGATTGAAATGAAACGTGCGTAAAGTACGTAATCCCCACCAGATACTGTTCGCGTTATATCGTGGAAACACTCGAGACTGCTGTTTTATGAAGCAAAGGCAAAAATTGCCGCAAATAGCAATTGGTTCCGTGAGTATCCAATATATAAAATTGAAATACTTTAAATCCCCTCATATGCCAAAACTGCCTAGCGGGTTACCGGGGCTCCGGCTCGAAAAGCAGGAGTAGGAACTGAGTGGTTTTCAGTCAGTAAGAGTCTGACATTCTCTCTCTCTCTCTCTCTCGCCTCAACCAAGGAGGGAGAAGTCATTGGATGATTGGAAATCAAGCTCAACTATACAATAGTATATCAAGTTAATAAACTATTTATATAATTTAATATGTTTTGAAATTAATTGTAACATTATCTCTTGTCTTGTCTCATGGGCTAAGAAGTCAGAGTATAAGTTGATTTGGGTGATAATCCTATCACCTGTATGCGAAATTTCATCAACATCCGTTCGGTAGTTTCAGCATGATTGACGGATAAACATCAAAACAAACTTTCACATTTATAATAGTAGTGTAATTACCGTAAGTGCCGAGTAGATAAAGTTCCATCATCGCTCACAATTTGATGAGATTACCTAGCGCTTGTTAATTACACAAAAAGGTACACCATTTATTAAAGAAACATCGATTCGGGTACTTTAGTGGGAAACAAAGTCAAAATTATTTATTTCAAATAGACCAGGAAGGCATTTTTAACTGTCAAATAAAATATCACTTGTCAATGTGTCGCCACATCACTCCCCCATCACTCAGTCAAGGGTTCACACCCTGTACATTTTACAGCAGAGGAACATACAGCTTTTCAGAACTGCAAGAACAGCCTATGCCAAGCAGCATTACTGGCCCATCCTGATTGCAACGCAAAGATGGCGTTGGTCACGGATGCGTCAGACAAAGCCATCGGAGCAGTCCTGCAGCAGCTGAACGAGGGAGCATGGGAGCCACTCGCATTCTTCTCACGCAAGTTGACTCCAGCACAGGTAAAGTACTCTCCTTACGATCGAGAGTTGCTCGCCATTTACGAGAGTGTCAAGTACTTTAGACATATGTTAGAGGCTCGTCATTAAATTTCGTCATTTACACTGACCACAAGCCTATCACATATGCCTACCACTCTCGTAAAGAAAACAGTTCTCCCCGGCAATCACGTCACCTGGACTTTATTGCCCAGTTCACAACCGACATTCGACACATTTCAGGGAAGAACAATGTCGTGGCGGACACCCTTTCACGCGTGGAGGAGATTACTCAACCTGTGCACGCCGAGAGGATCGCCGCTGCTCAACTTGAGGACCCTGAACTGAAGCAACTCCTAGCTGGTGAGACTTCCTTACGCCTACAGCAAGTTAGGATCCCAGGTGCAACTTGCCAATTATATTGCGACGTCAGCACCTCAACGCCGAGACCTTTTGTGCCCAAGGAATTGCGCAGGTCAGTTTTTTCAAGCCTGCACTCCTTGAGTCACCCAGGTTCCAAGGCATCTGCAAGGCTGGTCGCAGACCGCTACGTTTGGCCTGGAGTTAGGAAGGACTGTCGCGAGTGGGTTCGTTCCTGCTTGGAATGTCAACGTGCGAAAATCACACGTCACGTCTCTGCTCCAATAGGCAACTTCAAACTACCTTCATCAAGGTTTGCCTTCATCCACATTGACCTCGTAGGTCCATTGCCTCTGTGTCAAGGATACCGATATTGTCTCACCGCCGTCGATCGCTTTACGCGATGGCCTGAGGCAATACCGATAGCAGACATAACTGCTGAAACAGTGGCAAGGGCTCTACTGAGTGGGTGGATAGCCCGTTTCGGCTGCCCATCCGATATCGTAACCGATAGAGGTAGGCAGTTCGAATCAGCGCTCTTTAAATGTTTATCTGGTATTGCTGGTTTCCGACACCGCAAAACCACAGCCTACCATCCAGCCTGTAACGGATTGGTGGAGAGATTCCACCGTCAACTCAAGGCTGCTATAACCTGCCACGCCAGTGTCAGTTGGGTGGAATATCTTCCACTAGTCTTACTAGGCGTTCGCAGCGCTTATAAAGAAGACGCACAAGCCTCTGTCGCCGAACTAGTCTACGGTCAACCACTGCGCCTTCCAGGTGAATTTTTGACCCGCAGACGGATGAGACTGTCGACACAGCAGACTATTTGTCCAGGCTCAGAAGTTTGGTTAGGCAACTGCGACCATCACCAGCTGCCAGGCACAACAAAAACAAGTTTTTTATATTCAAAAATTTACCTACCTCATCACACGTTTTCCTTAGGGACTGCACTGCTGGTGGTTTCAAACCGGCATACTCTGGCCCTCACAAGGTCATCGAGCGGGGGGACAAGGTCTACAAGATTGTGGTACACGGGAAAGAGGTTACAGTATCGATAGACCGCCTTAAGCCGGCCTTCATACTACGTGACCCAGACACACCATACACACCACCTACCACAATAACTCATCACAACAACAACACTCATCACGTCGGGGTCACCACTTTAGGGAACAGCGAGTAAAGTTCCCTAAGAAAAGGAGGATCCTCCGACCAGGCGAGGTGTTCAGCCTGGCGGGCTTTCTGCCCAACTGTTGTACGTTGGGATTTTCTATCCATGTTAATTCGCATGCAAACTTCATATGTGCGATGCAGGATATTTGTGACGTCATCCGTTGATTTGCTCGTCGATAGTCTATGTGCGACTTCTGTCATCTGTCATTTGTCACTTGTCAATGTGTCGCCACATCACTCCCCCCCAAGACCGGAGGTCGATCCTGTTGAGACGGCTGTCGATGCTTGAGATGAGCGGTGCCAGAGCCAGTGTAGACCGCCCCTAGTTCCAGTGAGTCGGAACTGTGCCGCTGAATGCCCAGTGAGTCGGGTGAGCGGTGCAGGGTGATACTCCAGTGAGTGGGAGTAGTGAGGCTCGCAGTGTCCCACGGTGAGTCGGGGAATAGATGCTGCGAGGTTAGGTGCGTAGGGGCTGGCGTCTGCGTTGACGGGAGGAAGACGTCCTCAGACCGTGTGCAGAGTGCTGTGCCTAGACGCTGATGAGGCCGTAGGGAAGAACCAGGCTGCATATCTTCGATGTAGCGTGTGGTGGTCCCTGATGAGGCCGAGGATGCTGGTTGGCTGCGACTTGATTACCGCTCAGCGGAGAAGTGATGGGTGAGGGAGATGGCGATAAGGATGACGGTGCTGATCTGCTCCGTGAAGGTTGGTTTCAATCACGTCGGGGTCACCACTTTAGGGAACAGAGAGTAAAGTTCCCTAAGAAAAGGAGGATCCTCCGACCAGGCGAGGTGTTCAGCCTGGCGGGCTTTCTGCCCAACTGTTGTACGTTGGGATTTTCTATCCATGTTAATTCGCATGCAAACTTCATATGTGCGATGCAGTATATTTGTGACGTCATCCGTTGATTTGCTCGTCGATAGTCTATGTGCGACTTCTGTCATCTGTCATTTGTCACTTGTCAATGTGTCGCCACAATCATAATATTAAAAACATTTATGAACAAACATTTAACTTTTTGAAAAGAGGAATCAATTACCTATCCTTCATTTAATCAGTATATGAAACCAAGCACTGATTACATAATATACATAATTAGGTAACATCTATTCATAATTACAATATCTATTATTGAAATTTCCAAATACCTATTGCTAGTAGGTTAATCAACTCTTCAAAGGCTAATAGACTTGATATTACATAATATATATATC
Source organism: Spodoptera frugiperda (assembly GCF_023101765.2). Lineage (NCBI taxonomy): Eukaryota > Metazoa > Arthropoda > Insecta > Lepidoptera > Noctuidae > Spodoptera > Spodoptera frugiperda. The sequence goes on from NC_064237.1 coordinate 13,522,693, forward strand.
AAACAATACAAACTGACTGCACGGTTGGTGCGGTGGCTAGGCAACCGGCTGCCGCGCAACGTGTAGCGGGTTCGATTCCCGCACGGAGCAACTCTTTGTGTGATCCACAAATTGTTGTTTCGTAGTCTGGATGTCATGTGTATGTGAACTTGTATGTTTGTAAACGCACCCACGACACATGAGAAAATCCTAGTGTGGGGCAACGTTTAAAAAAAGAAAAAAAAAACGAACATCAACCATCTACTTACATACGGAACCCTTTAAATATAAGTACCTACCTAACTTCCTCACGATACTGACTTGGCAATTCAGTAAATCATATTCAAAGAGATTGATTGTAGTTTATATATTTCTTTTTATATACATACAAACAAGGGTACATAATAAGATTTATTCGGGATTCGCTTTTGATGAAACGGCAATTAGGTACTAGGTACTGATTTTGCAAACAATTTCGAGCCGGCTTCTCTGTGAAACGGTTTTGATTTGGCTTCCCTTTCGGAACGGTTGGAAATTTAATTTAATCTGTTTTATTGTGATTGCGAGATCAAAATATAAAGCAATTATTTATAGATCTCCGTTACCGATGTTGTATTGTTTGTTGCTACGGTCGTGAAGTTTCATACCCCATACGAATATTACACTCACATTTCTACGTCCTGTTACTTTTTATACTAATTACAACTGTAATGAAATACAGCTATGGTATAATTTACATTAAATACGCTTTTCCTTTCTAACCTATCCCAACTCCTTTCTTTTTCATTTCATTGTTAACACAATAAAAAGTACCATTTTCTTTCATCCTTCTTTCTTTTAGCTCTCGCCTAGTCATAGTTACCTATATTGAAACTGCTCCGATGCGACCTCTAATTACACAAAAACTAAATGAAATGTAATTCTATACAATACAAATTAACATGTGAAGTATTGGAGGATCAGAGCTAAATCAACTTGAAATTCCGAATCCCAGAATGTAAGACGCCGATTATGCAACGCACATACATTCTACGTATTACGTATATACGAGTACGGAACGTTTCTACGATTCAAATTCGAAATACTCGAATCTTAATCCCGAGTGGAAATCCGCGCAATAAATACCGGCGATGTGAGCTTCGAGAAATTCACGCCTGAATACCAACCACGTTTCATTAGGAAATCATTTATTAAACCGCGACTTTTCAAAACGACTTCTTTGTAGAGTAAACAGAGTTTATTTTGTATAATTCAGTAACGAATAAGTATGTACCGTACTTTTATTACTTCATTATTCTCGTAACACAGTCCGCAGAGGCGGTGAGAACCTAGAAAAACTGATTGTGGTTGGGAACACCGAAGGCAAAAGATCGCGCGGACGTTCCCCAACGAGATGGAGCGATCAGGTGAAGGACTCGTCTTCAAAATTTTACACGGTTGTAAGAGACGCGCTGGACAGAAACCGCTGGAAGCAGATCATTCGCTCCAGATGCAAACTTGACCACGAACCGAAGCCAGAGACAGCACGAGAAAGAAAGTAATCAGCTTTACTCTTCTTGCTGACCACGATCCTCATACATGAGGGAACTACCAGATCGAGAGAGAGTAACCAGCTACATACTTCTTCACAACATTTTCTCCAGAGTTGTGAGTACATTTACAAACACATTCACATGCTCATCACATCCAAACCCGGAGCAACAATTTATGGACCACATTGCTTAGTCGGCGGTTGCCCAACCAAAATGCTCTATCTAACCTTTCCACAATAAAGTTGATGTGCCATTTAAAAACCCGTACCATATACTAAGCATAGTGAGTTATTTTACCTAGGAAACCATTCTAAATATCTCTCAGTTCCGAGCCTCGACGTCAGCGTAAATAAAGGTCCCGGGTTGACATAAATATGCCAGATACACACACACATACATACAGATTCTATATTATTATATTCTCTATGCAGTTGTGGGAGTCACAGGTCATGCTACTACGATACGAAGGGCAAATGCGTATTTGCCCTCTGTGCCTCACACCTCTCCCTCTTATCAGTTATTCTCTTATATCTTCATTGATGGATGTGGTGATTTCTGATTTGATGTTTCAGAAATACCTGTGTATGGATTGATTGACAATTTATCATTCGACTTCTATGATTTGAGTTGGCACCAGTACAAGGGGTCTCGGGTTTGATTCCCGGGTCGAGCAAAGAGTTACTGGGCTTTTTTAGATTTACGAAATTTTCTCAGTAGTACTGCACGCAGTCTGAAATTGTAGCCAGTTTATGGCTACCCTTTATTACATGGAACGGTTTGTTTTTTTGTTCATGGCTTATATCAAAATTATATAAATAAATTTTAATGAATAATATTTCTGTTTAGAATTTATGACACCGACTTCTAACCTATCAGTGAGTGGGTAACCTATCAGTATTAATAATAGTATTTTTTTGCGATTTAGTTTTTGATTTTACTTTCAAAACAGTTTTTTTAAAGTAGGTGTGTAAAGTTTATCCCTAGAGAATGATAAGTGTTTATGTAACATTCTCCAGAAACAAACCTATAAAGTGACTGTTTGTTCATTTTTATTGTTTAAATCGTACAAACGTCTAGTGTTTATTTGATACAGTAAACACGCTTTCTCACTACTTTGTACTTTGAAAGAAAGTTATGGCACCTAAGTGGCGACAAATTGTTGTGTTTAAGGCATTGAGCGCTAGAATGGACCATTAGTCTTTTGTTAAGCTTCAGACCGCGCAATGGAAAGCGAACAACAAACTGGAGTAAGAAAATCTTATGTAAGAGTATTATAGCTTGTCTAGATTGTGCGGCGGGTATTGTGTCTGCTATTGTTGTCAAAACCAAACTATTTTATCATGCATTTAAACTATAATTATTATACATATATTATGCTTAAAAGCATGACAAGTACAAAAAATTTATTGAATGGATGGCTGGTCAACTAGCTGCCGTGCAACGTGTAACTGGTTCGATTCCCGCACGGAGCAACTCTTTGTGTCATCCACAAATTATTGTTTCGAGACTAGGTGTCCTGTGCATGTGGAATTCTATGTTTGTAAACGCACCCACAACACAGGATAAAATCCTAATTGGGTGCCACGTTTTTCTTAAACAAAAATAATCATGCTAGTTAAATAATTTCCCTATCCTGAAAAACGTTCAGAAAACTCCTTGATCTGACTCAGCCAACAACAAGCATAAGTCATAGGTTAGCATAATGAAACAACACCAAAGTGCGTCACACCGCGGCCGCTCAGCGCTCCTGTCACTTTAAATTCAACTTGTTAAACACACGAGCCAAGATGGCAGCCCATCCCTTACTACCCATTAATATTCCATCAATAAACGACCTCGGGTATAAGCAGAGCCGTATTAAGACAAACTAGGCAAATGCCTAGGGCGCCAGGTCACCAACGGGCGCCGCAAGACCACAAAACATGCATGCACGTACAGGGGCGGCAGTGGTGCCAAAAAAAATTAAGGGCGCCTATAAGGCCCTTGCCCAGGGCGCTCTCTATCTTAAATCCGCCCCTGTTTATAAGGTATTTTACGTAAAACGCAATAGGATTATAGCCTACTGGATTATGATTAAGAACGGGTATCATGTGGGAGGCAGACTTGGAATTAGTAATGCGAATAAGTAATATAATTCTTTTTGAAGATGTCGGTGGTATATTGAGTTGAATTTCTTCTGTCTGATAGTAAAGTGTGTTATGTGCTCAATGAATGAATTACGACTTAATGGAGTCACATTGAATGGCTGAATGAAGAGCACTTCCAACGGGTTGATTTTTAAAGTTTAGGGAGTATATAGTACAAATGTCGTGGCAAAACCACTTGCTATGTATAAGTAGTATTTCCGATGCATATAGTAAAAACAAAGATCATTGACATACGCACATGAGACTTAGCTGAGTCCGTTTCCACCAGTGATAAGCTGTGTGTGCCAATGAATATGATTGGTGGAAGCCAAACGTATCCACCGCAACGTAGCATAGCACATCTCTGGTGGAAAAGCACTCTTATACTTCGTGACGAAAACGATATAAACACGGTGTGTGCTCAGCCGAGGACGTCGTGTGGTTGATAATTGATATGATAATTTATACAGAGGCAGAAGTACAAAAATAAACACACTTTTCGTCCATTTTGGTACTATTTCCATTGTATTTGGGTGCCATACTACTTATACGTGCTAAATAATCATATTGGAAACGAAAGATCCAAATTTGGTTTAAAACAAGAAAAAAAAATCAGAAAGAGGAGTAGCATGGTAAGTGTAGACTAGAAAAAATCTAATATCAACCTAAACTACTTAGACAACAAGAACAGGACTCTGTAAAATCTAATATTACTTAACATAGCACAATATTACATACACGTGGCTTCCTTGAATGGTATAAGAGGAGAATATCAAAAGAATAATGTTTCACAAGCACACGTTGTTTATAAAACTAGTGGGATTTTCCACAATGGCGGTGTAGCGGCGTAGTAGATAATACTGAGTAATGGTTAGGAATTAGACACTAGGCTACGCCCCCAGATCATACAGTTTTATCTAGATATATGTCACACGATTAATAACGTTTAACATAACACATTATTACATAAACATGTGGTGGCCGGGTTTAAGTTACTCGCTTCTAATGCATGATGGTGCGAAACCTACCAACGGCAAGTGCCAATGTGACCCGGAGCTGCGGACTACCTAGCGGGTTTACCGGGGCTCCGGCTCGAAAAGCAGGAGTAGGAACGGGGTTTTTAGTCAGTAAGAGTCTGACACTCACGGAGAAGTCATTGGATGATTTTACCCCTGGAATAAAAAATAAAACTAAAAGTGCCAATGTGACTCGTACTTTCGAAAATGATTGAAACTCCACTAGTTTATGCGTAGTGCATGCAGTAGCGCAGACTTTTTTAGTTAATTTAGTATGACTCACGATAGTTATTATAAAAAAAATGTGTATAATTATAAGTAAGGAATGTATTTATCGGTTAAATCAATAGATATTATCAAGGGCAAGCAATAGCTACTGTAATGTTATATTAGTAACAATAATACCTAGCAATGAATAGTTCGATATTTTGTTAAAAGCTTATATTTGTATAGATTAGGTATTTATAAATTATTTGTTTAAATATTTAATGTTTGGCCGTCGAAGTAATTTGTGTTTCATGAAAATTAAGCTATTATGTACTATCGGGCCATTAGACTATTATTTTAATCCATTTCTGTTAGTTCAACAACTCACTAATATTATAAATGCGAAAGTTTGTGAGTTTGTATATTTGTTACTCAATCACGACAAAACTACTGAAGGGATCGGGATGAAATTTGGAACAGGGATAAATTATAGTCTGGAATAACACATTAGGTACTTTTAATCTCAACAAAATGCGAACGAAGTCGTGGGCGGAAGCTAGTCAACAATAATGAGAGCCCACTGTTGGCCTATGGGCCTTTACGAGTAGAAGATGACAGTTCAAAAAGTTTAGGGTTGTCAGAGAACGGTGCAATCCTCGTCCCTTAAGTTCTATAGTACTGTAGTTCCTTAGTCGGCTCAAGACACCCGCGGAAAGAAAAGACACAGTGATAAGTATTTTCTATTTTGCCGATACCAGACAATAGTCATTTCACAGCTTTTTAAAAAAAAAAACGTTGCCCTATACTAGGATTTTTTCCTATATCGTAGGTACGTTTACAAACATACAAATTCACATGCACATGTCATCTAAACCCGAAACAACAATGTGTTGAACAGTTGAACACACAAAGAAATATTCAGTGCGAGGATCGAATCCTCGACACGTTACACGACAGCCGGTTGCCCAGTCACCGTGCCAACTGTGCAGAATTCAAAATCTTCATACGTTCTGTTGTAAATAAAATCAAAGACTCACCATGACCAATCCAAAGGTCTCTAGACCAGATACTTTGCAGATTACAGTAGTACGCAAATCTACATGAAGGTACCAGAAAATAAACTTAAATGTCCTTTACATAAAACAACATATTGTTCAAAGTACAAAATGGGTATCAAATTAAAGTGCTGCCTACCTTTATCCAAGCTTACGATAGCTAAGCTGTCCTGACAACTACTTATCTGACCATAATCCTGTACCTGCCTTGTCACCCTTCCTATCAGGCTAATGGAAATTATGACTTTTTTCACCACAATAAGAGCTATAATCTACTATCATTTTTATGATAGCAAAGGATTACGGTAAGCAAATTTATCTTTTAATGATTTTAAAATAAGAGCGATAATTGTTTGGAAGGCTTTACGGTGTTTTTTAGGTATTTCAAATTAGCATTCAACGCTACTATCTTCTTGAAACATGATAGCAAGGGATTGTGTTAAGCAAGTTTATCTGTTAATTGTTTTAAAATAAGGGTGATTATCGTACGGCTGGCTTTGTGTATTTTGAGGGATTATTTAAAATTAAATTGAATAATAGTATTCGAATACTGTTAAGACAGAGGATATAGATTGGAGATCAGTTGATACAGCTGGTTTGGAAACTTAACACCTATAATAGAATAATACAAGTGCCTAATTCCGGAGCTGCGGACTACCTAGCGGGTTTACCGGGGCTCCGGTTAAAAAGCAGGAGTAGGAACGGGGTGGTTTTTAGTCAGTAAAAGTCTGACACTCACTCTCGCCTCGCCCAAAGCTGGAGAAGCCATTGGATGATTTTCCCATTTTCAAAAAAAAACACGTGCCTAATGGGCGCTATTTTTCCAAAAGGACACTAGATAGTTTTAAAATTAGCAATGGGAATTACAAAACAATCGAAGAACTAAATTAAATTAAATTAAGACTTCGTGCTTGACAGTTGCCCCGGCAACCACTAAACCTTAAAGTAAGAAATAAATTCAAAATAAGTTCGTTGCGTGGTGCGGGATTAAAGGCTTTGTTTGACTTCGAAATTAGTCGGGACAGCCCGAACTAATAGCGCTCTCTGTTTGTCGTGGGTTTAATTTGTTTGTTCATACTAGAATTAGGTAGCAATGTTAATATATTTAATCTATGATGTAACTAATAGGCAATTGGTTGATTAAGGTACATATCCACCAGAGATGTGCTATGTAGCTATACTATGTAATATGTATATGTAATAGCTAATCTGTGAAATTATGTGACCGTTTTCACCAATACTAAGGTATCAAGCTGTGCTACGAAAAAAGCATAGCATAGCTGCGTCCAATTCTACCAGTGCTAAGCTATGTGTACCACTGAATATGATTGGTGATAGCCAAACGCATCCACAGCAACGTAGCATAGCACATCTCTGGAAAAGCAACCTAAAACCACTAACTATTAAGACCTTAATGGCTGTTTTAAACCAACCATTTAAACTATATGTTAACTAAAAGTTACTTAGCATGATAACATCTAAATTAATCCCTTACCTATACTGATAGGTATCACTTATGGGTTGGTGTAAACAAGAGTTAAGTGTCATCTATCAAAACTTAGGAGTTCCTTAAAATTTAGGAGGGGTTATAGAAAATAGCAAATCACCAAAGGCGTACTTTGAACAAGAATGGACACTTTTTTTCAACGGGAGAAATCATCCAGTGCCTTCTCCCGCCTAGGGTGAGGCAAAAGGTAGTGTCAGACTCTCACTGACTATTAACCACCCCGTTTCTACCCTTGCTTTTCAAGTCGGAGCCCCGCTAGACATTCTGCAAATCCGTAGCTACGGGTCGGTACGAATAGGTACCTACTTATTCGTCCACATCAATGGGGGACATTCCATTCCACTATTAAGTCATGTGAAACATTTCATGTGTCAATAATTCAAATTAAGTATTAAATATAGAATTTTCACATTATTAAAATCATATCGATGTAGAGTTCGCAGAAATGAATTGAGTGTATATTTTAATTTAAATATCAGTAGGTCTGTATTCATTGTGTTATAAAATAATTAAAATTCATTGTTTCTGAACAAAATCGTGAATACATCAATATCGAATATCGAGATATTAATGAATCGGTTCCGCAGTCGTATTTATTAATTATATTCACACAAGTATTAATTGTGAAAGAAATACTTATTATAGCTATTTGCACCTCTCTCTGATTGGTTGGTTCTTTCGCGTCGGCCAATCAAAGCGCCGTATGAAAAGTAGCTACATAAAAAACACTCAATCCATAGGAAATCTTGATATTACTCTTTGTACGGTCAGATCAGTGTAAGTACTGACCAAAATAAACCTGGTCAATATTAAAACCATAATTTCTAAAAACATTTTTATTTTTAAACGTTAGCCCACACTAGCTTTTTTTCTATATCGTGTGTGCATTTACAAACATACAAGTTCACATACACATGACACCCAGATGCGAAACAACAATTTGTGAATTAAACAAAGAGTGGCTCCGTGCGGGAATCGGACCCACTACACGTTGTGCGGGACCAGTTGCCCGGTCACCACACCAACCGTTCAAACAACACCTTCAATCATATAATAACAAATATGACCAACACTAATAACGTCTAACTATACCCATATACTACGTTACAAATACCTAGTAACAAACAGAAACCCCTTCTATTCCGACTGACAGTTTCAATATTTTATATATTCCCTACGTTAGCACAATAAGTTGATTTACAACTCCAGTATAAAAACATATCATTGTGATACACCGATACATGTACCACGACTCGTATGCGAAGGAGATCCATCATGGCTGACAGTCAGGTGCTGTCAATATCCTCAAGCTCCTATATTCAATGAGCTTCTGGAATATATTACATTAAGGCACGTGTCGAATGTATAGCGTGTTCCCTTTTATATTGTTGAAGTATTTTATAATATTAAGATCTCACACTAGATTTGGAACTTAAAACGGGATATTTGCCATGTTTTTCAATTTTAATGAGTTTCCGATATTTCGGCATTGTTGCAAGCGCCATGATCACGGATAAACTGGAGTAAATAATTCTAGTGTTAGTGACCATATCAGTTTAAAAACTTATATTAAGATCTCACAGTTTTTTGGTCTTGAGGTAAATGGCAATTAAATAGTCCGTTAATCTAGTCATGTAAATACTAATTAAGACTAACTGCCGTACTCAGAGACATTTAATGATTACTTAAACTATTCCTTAGTAATTTTGTATCGAAAACAAATGCTAAGGACTGGGTCAAGTAACAATTAAATGACTCTGAGTAACAACGGTAAGTGCTTTATACTTAGCTTTTTTTTTCAGCCAACTAATACTAAAATCTTAGAAAAATCACTTCAAAATTTTACTCTTATCTTTCCTTAACATGAGCAAAACTTTTGGCTAATGCCTTGTTAGTTTTGGTAACCACATATACTCGTAACATTAATAACTTTTAAATGTGGGAGAGCCATGCTTCGGCACGAATGGGCCGGCTCGACCGTGAAACAACGCTTGCGTTGTGTGAGTGAGGTTACCAGAGGCCCAATTGCCCCCTTCCCAATCCCCGATTCCCCAACAACCCTTAAATTCCTAACCTCAAAAGACCCGCAATGCTTTTGTTACGCCCCCGGTGTTTAGAATATCCATGGGCGGCAGCGGTTGCTAACCATAAGTGATCCGCTTGCTTCTTTACAGGCTTATACCATAAAGAAAAAACTTGAAAGTGGAACTTACATAGCACAGAATTCTGAATTAGTTCTGGCAAGTTAATTGTATAAGCTCTTCAAAACTGCATACCTTTTTAAATGTAACAAAGACCACACAATACATCATGTTTATTTCTTTAAATCAGTATTCTTAGTACTAGTTCTTCCTATTTACCATGAAGCATTTCGTACCTCCATAGACATGAATAAATCCAGCCTCTATAGTGGCCATTACAGGATCGATTCCCGCATGATGACAAATATTTGTAAGTCCCAGAGAGGCGAGTTGTTTGTATGAACCTAATAGCCTCCCAGACACTCAAATAGGACCAATGTAAATAATTTAAATTGCGTTTGATGGCTATTGTGAGTAGACGGCTAAATTCCGGCCATACTAGTCTATAGTGGGCCGTGTCAATTGATAGGTACTTATTAAATTATCTATCGTTGCTCTCTAGGTGTCAAGTATCGTATTGTAGTTCGTACAATACGTGTCGAAAGTTTCCCAAGGGAAAATGTTACATTTATTTGTATATGTAAAGTGCTAATAAATAACAGTTTAGTATGGAAATTTATAAAAGTAGAGTGGTATGATTAACCAGAGATTTTCAGGAAGAAATTATTGTCAAGAAAATACTGATATTTTATTAAGGACTAGCGACCCGCCCGCCCCAGCTACGCATGGGTGCAATGGTGATACACAAAAACCTTCCTCTTGATTATACATTACTCTATCTATTAAAGAAACTGCATCAAAATCCTTTGCGTAGTTTTAAAGATTTAAGCATACAAAGGGACATAGGGACAGAGAAAGCGACTTTGTTTTATACTATGTATTGATAAAGATTGAAGCCAATTTTCTGAACACAAGTGTAGAACGCAGCGGAAAATTACTAAATCGAAAAAGCCGGATTTAAATACGAGTACGTCGGCAAAAGAAATGAAAAAGGTACGGCTACCAGGTGGCCACGAACATTCTAGACCTTTTTGTAATTACTTTCTAGATTGTTCTTTAACAAAGCTTTTTAAAAACTCATTTCTATGTTCCTAATTCCAGGAACCCCGAGCTACGGACTGCGTAGCGGGTTACCGGGGCTCCGGCTTGAAAAGCAGGAGATGGAACAGGGTGGTTTTTAGTCAGTAAAGTCTGACACTTTCTCTCGCTTCAGTCAAGGCGGGAGAAGTCATTAGATGATTTTTTCCCCTCAGCAAATGATGGTGTTAATATTTTTATTACCGTAAACTGACGCCCGCTTCTTATGCATGAGACCGTTCTAAATCTACCAACGCAACTACCAATATGATTTTATTGAAGTTATATCGACGCTGGAAAGGCAAAATGTATTAACCGCCATTATGTGAATTGTTCAGTAGAGCGATTTGAAGTTTCAAATTTTGCAAAAAAATCATAACTAATTAATTACTGGAGCTTTTTCATTGAAACTCAAAATAGTTATTACGAATAACGTTTACTATGAAATGTAATAATAGAAAATAATGTAGGTGTCTTTGTGTCCAAGATTTTGGAGTTAATACAATGCAGGCCATAATCTTGGTTAGGTTAAATTGACTTAAGTCAGTTAACCATACTCACCGTGTCCAGGTAAAACATGTTTTAACGAACAAAAAGCTGCAAAAAATGAGCTGGAAAAATGTGTTATGTTCTGTACAGCATACTAACACGTCTAAGTAAAATGTTTTATCAAGCCCTGTCAAGTCAGACCATGAAAACTAAAATGTCTTATCTTGCATTAAGCTAAAGTTTTCGCTGGGCTTTAAGTATTATCTCACAATATTAATGAATAATGGAAGTTACGGGTAAAGCTAAATAACGCAAAAAATTGTTAAAAGGACTTTTCATCGCAAAATGAAGAAACAATATAAACCACTTACTTCTGAGATCAATCAGTCTTAAAAAAACCGGCCAAGTGCGAGTCAGACTCGCCCATGAGGAGTTCCGTAGCAGCAAGTAGATGGCATAATATAAAAGTTATAAAATAACTTCGTTATACATAGTGTTTGTATGAACGACAAAGTTATATTTGCGTTTTTTGAAAATGCACTTTTTTATTACGTTTGATGGGTTGACGTTTAGCCGTTATCTTGCCTGGTGGTAAGTGATGACGCGGCCTACGATGGAGCACGTCTGCCCATAACCAACCTATTCACTCGGGCCTTGAAAACACCCAAGTTATACCCATCAGGAAGCAGACTCCGGCAAAGAATCCCACTCTCTAACAGTTCGCACATGGAAGCTTGGAGTGAAGCGCTTCGTGCGAGTAGGTGGGATATCTACAATGAACGGTGACGCCTCGCCGATTGTCTTGTGGTTCGATAATGGAAAGGACTCGGGGGAATCAAGTTGTGCAATTCCCCCGCACACTCTCCGAAATGTATCTGGTAAAAAACGGAAAGGCTTGCAACCTTGCGCCTGTGTTCAAGGCTTTAAAGCCGGGCCTCCACAAGCGCATCATCATTGATGAGCTTCTTGGCACGCTTTTCGATGTTTTCTAGCGGTTTGATCTGGCATTTAGCCGAGCCGTCCCAAAGGTGAGAACAGTAATCCATACATGACCGAACCTGCGCTTGGTACAGGCTCAGCAGTTGTTTCGGTGTGAAGTACCGTCTCACCCACCAGAGGATACCCAACTTTCTACCAGCCAGATGCGCCTTCGACTCTATATAAGAGCCGAAGTTTAGTTTAAGCGATAAAGTTACGCCCAGAAGCTCAAGATGATCAGATCCGCAAGCACGGGTCTGGTTCTGGTCGGGCGGCGAGGTACCCTTGCTCGCCGTCCGCAGACCCGCACTTACGGTGGCCGGAGATCGTCCCGCGATCCCCGACGCCCGGAGTGTCTCACGCGACGGCTGGGACGTGAGGAGGTTTGTTCTCTCACGCGCCCCGCCTTCTCCGTAGCTAGCATGACTGCTTTGCAAAAGGTGGAGACGGCATCCCAGTCCCCCTCGCTCCACACCATGGCCTGAACCAGTGCCGGGCGCGAGAGGTCACCGTCGCCGACCACATCCCTGAGGACTTGGCGGTGCTCAGCCCATACAGGACACACCGCCACCGTTCACGGACGAGTTCTATTAGTATTATTTCTGAAAAAGTAATAATTATATCTCGTTCAAACCAATTTTCTTTGAAAGTTTCAAATGAAAACGGCATATATATTTTTTTTAGTTTTGTCCCTTCCATATTTTAAATGTTAGAGAGGGGGACACTCATTTTTCTACTTTGGAAACGTCTATCTTTCAAACAATTGATTTTGACGAAAAATGTCTTTTTTAAAGTAGGTATTATCGATAGACACCCATCACGAATAGGTTAAAACTTTTTGAATCAGTTCCATGTATGCCCCTTTTAATTTATTAATTGTTATTCGAAATTCAAATAGCGGTTACCAGAATACATCAACCTACAAAGTTTCAACTATGTAGGCCCAACAGTTTTGCCATTTTGGTACTGAACATAGAAAGGCAATACTTTTAAGTATACCTAGTAGAGATCAGATATCACAAGTTAATAGGTACACTTGTACTTAGACTTATACTAATCAAATACAAAATGAAAAATAATCAGACTTTGGAAACATATTCAAGACATAGATAACATAAAATTTCATCAACATCTTCTGTATCAGTATTAATCTTATAAGTGTAAAATATAATCTCACTTAATCTTTATATTAATATTTATGTCATCTAACTGTGTTAATAATGTAAATGTCGTGCATGTCTATAATTGGCATAAGCACATGATCTTGTGTCTTCATCTTGTCTTTCTTTAATGTTGGTGTTTATTCTGTTGACGTGCCTTATGATAATAAATAAAATAAAATAAAATAAAATCTTATATTAAAATAATGACTGCCTCCTTGGCCGAGTGGTTGCAAGTGCGATTGCTGGGCAAGGGCAATACCCGGGTTGGGCGAATTATTGCTGGGCTTTTTTCGGTTTTTCGAAAATTTCTCAGTAATAGCATGGAATCTAGAAATGTGTCCGATGTATGGCAATAGGCTCACCTATTACATGGGACTTACAACATAAATTGTGAAAAGTGGGTGTACATTATACAGTGGCGTTACGTGGCATAATGTGCACCGCTGCCTATCCCTTCGGGGATAAAGAGCGTGACGATATAATAATAAAAAATAATCACATTTTGGAAAATTAAAAATCTTCTTCTATATCAACATCTTCTATATCAGTATCTGGTAAATTCTTTTTGGCATTACACGTTTGCAAACTAAGGTACTCCTCATATTTACGAACAGTGTATTGCGACAGCGAGCGTGAACTCCCTCGTCGACAGCGCATGGGTGACTGAAGCGCCCGCGCAACGCTCTCGGCCCTGATTAACAGCCGCGGTCTCGGTGAATGACAGTCTTGAACTACCGTCTAACCACCATAGTTTGGTATTTATCAATCTTTTTTGGGAGGGTTAACTCACAAATACAATTAATTTTACATTAGGTAAATTAATTTAAGTGCTACAAACACATTAGAATAGCTTCAGGTAAAATTGTATTATCAACCAATTTAGTAATAAAATGTTTTGGATAAAATTGTTTTAAGGTCCAAATAATTGTAACATGCAGAAAAGTAAAATGTTTTAAACGCAAAAAACATATATTTTATTTACAAGAAAATTGACTTATGTTTAGATTTTATAATATGTAATTGCCAATCTGTAAAATGTTTTATTGCGTTACTTTTTAGAAAAATGGAAAGGTAAAGAGATTTAAAACCAATATAGTTGTAAACTTAAGCAGGTATAAATGACTTATCAATAGTTTGTTACTATCATGTACGCTTTATGAGCCAAAGTAAAAAAATGAATGGATTTAAAACAAAAAAATATACGAAAAAGTCTAAAATCACCGGTGTATTAACCGCCATCAAAGTGCTCAAATTAAGGCGAGACATAGACCATTCGAAAGAGAAAAATCAGGCGATTCCAACGGTATATATAACTCATTTTCGACCAAAGTGGCGCTTAATACATTTTGCCTTTCCAGCGTCGATATGTACTTTCTTATGGCCTATGGGCTTATAAGTTTAAAATCGCCAACCCGTATTGAGCAAGCGTGGTGATTAATGCTCAAACCTTCTCCGTGAAAGAAGAGGCCTTTGGTCAGCAGTGACCGCTTATAGGTTGTTGATGATAACTGTAAAGTCACTTCTGCCTACCCCTTTGTTGTACCAAAGGTTACATAATAGTTACATTTCTTTCTTTTCTTTCTTCTTTCTTTTTCTTTTAAAAAAACGTTGCCACATTTTATGATTTTCTTCTGGGGGTCGTGAGTGCGTTTACAAACATACAAGTCCACATGTACATCTCTGTTCAATATCATGTATTTCTCTGTTCAATAGCTACTCCCACTCGCAAAATTTATTGCCGTCCTGCAGCCAATTAATAAAGCACTAATGATTATTTTATTAGAATTAATTGCCCTTACGAAACACCGGGAATTACATCAAACGGTTTAGAGATCCTCTAGCTCCATGCTCTGTATACAGAACCGTAACATAAAAGTAAAAAAAGGAATCGGCTTCAATTTTATTTAACGCCCCTATTTTTTTTTAAGTCAGGAAAACAGCATCAAAATCGGTGCAGCCAAACGCAAGATAATCGCAAACAAAGCTGCAGTTCAAATTGAGAATTCCTTTTTCTTGAAGTTTTTTTTAATATCTACTTATTTTAATTTTACTATAAAATATTTATTATTCTTTTTACACTCTTTTGTATAAAAAGGATGTTACTTTTTTAATAAACTCAAATCAAATATTTATTTTTATCATTAAAAGAAAGCATTTTTCCCTTAACCATTTTTTATTATTTAATAACAAATCCTAATAAAATAAGACTCGACTTCAAAGCTTTTAAAAAATACTTAGAATCCTTAATTTAGAATTTTTAATGTCATTTTTATGTAGCCACTCAACAGTTTAATTTTGTAAATTACAAAAAAGTAACGTTGCTACTGACATTTAATTTGAACTGGATCAAAATCTTCTGGAAAATGAATGTCAAGATGACAGAATAAAATTATTAATATCCCCTTTATCATACATTTTCAATTACACCTTAATTTGAACAATATACCTACGTGGAATCTCGTAAGTTACGAGTATTTGTACGAAATTTCAGTTTCTAGAAACGTAATTATTAGAATTTAAACGTTCAACAAATAAATAATTAATTACAGGAATATTTTGAGCCTCAATATTATACAACAATTTAGAAATCTTATGTATTAAATATATTTCCATCGTAACAAATAAAATGTGGTTTACTAATTTAATAAAAATACCCACAAAGATATTGGTCCTATAAAAAATATTCCATTGTACCCACATTTTATGATGACATTAAAATATGAATAATTAAATTACAGCCCCTACCATAAAACTCTAAATTTAAATTCAAATCATAAACTCGACGCCTTTAAAATTAAAAGCAAAGTTCTAAAACACATTTTGAAAATGGAAAGTAACAGTTAGCTGGAAAATTCAAATGAAAAAAGAATAAAATGAATGTGTCCACTCGTGGCCAGTAATAAAAGTTGGTTAATTACTTACATTACATCCTATTGAAGTCCCCCCACGACCGGCGACCAAACTCGTCGGAAGAAAAAAACAGACACACACTACACTTTTAATATTCAAATTCAGAACACTCTAAACCAAAATCCAGTTCGAAAAAAAAAATACCTCACTCGCATAAACCGAAATCCGATATTCGAAAGAGTCGAACGTTCGACACACACTTGTGTAGTGTGACGCGCCGCACGACCGCTCTCTCCGCCCTCCAATCAGCAACTGACGATATGAGATTTCCTAGAAAGGAAGAAAAATCGGCTGGACGTATGGACGAGAAATATTTACTGAAATACGGAAATGTGGTAAATTGATACCTGAGAAAATGATATGTTTTTATATTTTGCGAATGAAGGGTTTTTGTGGTGTGTGAGTGATGTGGCACGGCCGCGGCGACATCGCCGGCCATTATTTGGCGTTGTGTTCGGCGATACGTTATCGTCCGTCGTAATACGTTGTTTATGTCTTGTCCTGATATTTATGGGAGATCAACTTAGATTCGGTTGTATTGGGGATGGGAGTGTCGGGAACTACATATTTTAAGGTTTACAACGTACGGTTTTGGAAAGTGTACATTTTTTTAATATTCACTTTTGTAAGTTCTGTTTTTGGGTATTTTCTGCAGTGGTTTTTTTAACCTTATGTATAATATCAAACAATGTTGTTTTGTGTATCAAAATTGCAACCCATTGAACATTTACCGCCCTCTAGTGATTTTTCTAGGAACTAAAGTAAGATTGTTATAATCTGTGTAATTGTTCTCAACATTACTTTTTTAATAAATTTCACTTGCTCTGTACCCGCCAAAACTGCGTTTCATTATAGGTTATGGGCCCAGCATTAATTAATTTTCTATCCGATAATCAGTGAAGTCCAGTACAGTTAAAGTATTCCAAAACAGTGAATATTGTGTTATTCTACGAATAAGTGGTAGTTTGCAAGAATGACATCGAATTACCTTGTAAACGTGCCTAAGCTAAAAGGGCGCGAGAACTACGGGGAATGGGTGTTTGCAGCCGAAAATTTTCTAGTCCTGGAAGATATGCTACATTGCATAAAGACAATTCCCGGGAAGATACTAGAAACAGCAGATGACACGAAGACTAAGGCGAAACTGATTATGACAATTGATAGTGCGTTGTATGTTCATATAAAAGACGTTAACACTACGTTGCAGCTATGGAACAAGTTAAAGACGTTATTTGATGATTCAGGATTTACTCGAAGAATATCATTATTACGAAATCTGATCTCAATTCGTCAGGAAAATTGTGTATCCATGCAGTCATATGTAACGCAATTAGTTGAAACCGGACAAAAGTTGAGCGGGACAGGTTTTAACATCAGTGATGAATGGATCGGGTGTCTCATGTTAGCTGGATTATCAGAAAAGTTCATGCCGATGATCATGGCAATAGAGCATTCGGGCATCAAAATCACAACCGACGCCATTAGAACAAAACTCATGGACATGGAAACGGATGTGAGCGCAAGTCAATCGAGTGAAGCAAGTGGCGCCTTTGCAAGCAGCGCACAGAAGTGGCAACATAAGAAAAATAATAAATTGTCTATGGACAAAATGCAAGCGAATGAAAAACAAAATGTCAACAAACCTCATGTAAAGTGCTACCGGTGTAAACAGAACGGACATTACAAAAGTCAGTGCCCAAATACCGACAATGATAAAAGAAATAATACGAAACAATCGCATTACAAACAAACAAATGCGTTCAGTGCGGTATTTTTGAGTGACAAGTTTCATAAGCACGATTGGTACATTGACTCAGGCGCAAGTATGCATTTGGTTGCTAACGAGGAGTGGATCCAGAACAGTAAGCAACACGAAAAGAAAGACATTTATGTTGCCAGTGGCGAGAAACTGCAGGTATCATGTTCAGGCGACGTGACTATCATAACTGAAACAGATCAATGTGAATTTAAAGTTCAAGTCAAGTATGTATTATGTGTTCCAGGATTGACAACCAACTTATTGTCAGTGAGCCAGTTAATAAAATCCGGTAATAATGTGCTGTTTACATCAGATGGGTGTGAAGTATATAACAGTAATAACATATTAGTGGCTTCAGCGGTGCTGACTAATGGTGTATACAAACTGAGAGTACCTGACAGCATAGTGGTCAATATGACAGTCTCAGGTAGTACTTGGCACCGCAGAATGGGTCATCTCAACAGTAAATATCTCAATAAAATGACAAGTGCTGTTGAAGGAATGAATCTCCAAGAAAAGGTTGATCTGGACAAGTCATCATGCAAAGTTTGTTGTGAAGGTAAACAGTGTCGTCTTCCATTCACAAAAGAAGGTTCAAGAAGTGAAGAAATACTCCAGTTAGTTCACACAGATATAAGTGGACCTATGGAGCATGAGTCACTTGGTGGTTCCAGATACTACATACTATTTATTGATGACTTCAGTCGTATGATATTTATATATTTCATCAAACATAAGAGTGAAGCACTCAGTTGTTTCGCAGAATTTAAGGCGAAAGTTGAGAAACAAACTAATAAGAAAATAAAGATATTAAGAAGCGATAATGGATGTGAATATTGTAATAAGGAATTTGATTCATATCTCAAGAAGGAAGGCATAATTCACCAAAGAAGTAACCCCTATACCCCAGAGCAAAATGGCTTATCAGAACGGAATAACCGCACAATTGTAGAAAAAGGCAGATGTTTGTTATTTGATGCTAATTTAAGCAAAGAGTTTTGGGCTGAGGCCACAAACACAGCAGTTTACTTACAAAACAGGACTGCACTTCCTACATTAAATGACAAGACTCCGTTTGAAATCTGGACTGGTTGCAAGCCTGATGTTAGTCACTTGAGAATATTTGGTAGCAAGGTTATGGTGCATTTGCCAAAAGAGAAGCGCCAGAAATGGGATAGGAAGTCGGAAATGCACATTCTTGTTGGCTATCCTGATGACGTCAAAGGCTACCGAATATATAACCCAAGGACAAAGCGCATAACAACGAGCAGGGATGTCGTCGTTATGGAAGATGAAAAGAATCCAGATGTCAGCATACCAATCACAGAAGGTGAAGAAAACTCATGTTCAGTGGGGGACAGTAATGTGAATGATAAGAGTTCAGAGAATGATGATACAATCTGTGAAGAATCAACTACTGACTCCGATGATACATACTTACCTACTGACTATGAAGATGCCAACAGCTCACCTGAGCTACGAGAAAGAAGTAGCAGAAACAGAAAGAAGCCGGAACGGTATGGGATGTCAAACATATGTATGCCAGAGGAAGTGTTTGATGATGCTTGTGGACTGACCATCGAGGAAGCATTACAGGGTCCTGAGAAGGATCAGTGGTTATTAGCTGTGAAACAAGAACTTCAGTGTTTCAAAGACAATAATGCGTGGGAAGTAGTAGATGAGCCAAAAGACGGTGGGACTGTAGTGAAGTGTAAGTGGGTGTTACGAAAGAAGTTGGACAATGACAATAAAGTGCGTTATCGTGCGCGTTTAGTTGCCAAAGGTTACATGCAGAAGAAGAATGTGGACTATTCAGATACTTTTTCGCCAGTTGTTAGGCATTCGACATTAAGATTGTTGTTCGCATTATCTGTTAAACTTAAGTTAGATGTATGTCACCTAGATGTTACTACGGCATTCTTGAACGGGGATCTTGAGGAGACTATTTATATGCATCCACCAGAATGTTTATTGAATTCTGAGAATAATAATAAAGTGCTTAAATTGAATAAAGCTATTTATGGGCTACGACAATCCTCAAGAGCCTGGTATAAGAAAGTTGATGAATGTCTTACAAATATTGGTTATAAACGTTCCAAGTTAGAACCGTGTCTTTATACTAAAGGTGATAATGATAAAAAGACAATAGTTAGCTTATATGTTGATGATTTTTTTATCTTTTCAAATGATGTAACTGAGTGTAATAATTTAAAGAAGGTATTGTCTTCTAAGTTTAAATTAAAGGATTTAGGTCAGGTTAAGAACTGCTTAGGAATGAATGTAAACTTTGATAAAGTTAATAGAACAGTTACATTGTGTCAAAAGAATTATATTATTCAATTACTGAACAGATTTAATATGGCAGATTGTAAAGAAGCAGATACACCGTTAGAGTCCAAATTGAATGTTAATTTAGATAAGAAAAGTAGTCAGGACTTACCATATCAGCAATTAATTGGGGGACTCATGTATTTGGCGGTATTAACAAGACCAGACATAGCTTTTTCAGTAAGTTTTTTAAGCCAGTTTAATAATTGCTACAATAATGAAACTTGGGCTTATGCAAAACGAATCTTAAAATATCTTAAAAAGACTAAGCATTATGGACTTAAATATACTAATGAGGGTAACTCAAAATTAGTTGGATATGTAGATTCAGATTGGGGTAACAATGTTGTAGACAGAAGGTCTTACACGGGTCTGTGTTTCATGTTATCAGGGAGTGTTATTTCATGGGAGGCGAAAAAACAAAAAACAGTTGCTCTGTCTAGTACTGAGGCAGAATATATGGGTGTTGCTGAAGCATGTCGAGAAGCAGTATATTTAATTAATTTGTATAAGGATATTGTAAATGAGTCATATACCATATGTTTGTATAATGATAACCAAGGTGCAATTAAGCTGTCTTCAAGCGATAATAATTTTAATAAAAGAAGCAAGCATATAGATATAAGATACCATTTTTCTAAAGATTGTATTAGTGCAGGTTTTGTAGATTTGAAGTACTTGGAAACAGCTGAAATGCCAGCAGACTTATTTACAAAAGGCTTAGGTAGTGTTAAACATTATTATTTTATGGAGTTGTTGGGTATACAGGATGTAAAGTATTAACATTATTTTGATAAGTGGGGGTGTTGTTTTATGTATCAAAATTGCAACCCATTGAACATTTACCGCCCTCTAGTGATTTTTCTAGGAACTAAAGTAAGATTATTATAATCTGTGTAATTGTTCTCAACATTACTTTTTTAATAAATTTTCACTTGCTCTGTACCCGCCAAAACTGCGTTTCATTATAACTATGTTTCTAATAGGTATATGAGATGCTACTAGAAAAAACAGAAAGCACCTAAAATAATATAATTATGTACCTAAGTTGTACTTAAATATGTTAATTAAACAACACTACCTATGGCTAGACAAACAAGTTGTGACAAGAACAGGGTGTCAGCTACACATACAAAAAGGTGTTCTCAGCGTGTATTTGATTTACATAAAAGTACATTCAGACGTGGGTTCTTTGAAATACTTTCTCGAATGCTCACGTCGCGACCCATGTCCTGGCGAGGGATGCATGGGGAGGCATTTACGCTGAATGCCTCCACTTTGGCCATATATTTACAAACACTACACAAACACATGTTTTGAGCGTAAAACAAACAATGTGTAAACCAAAAAAATAACTTTAAAAAATAGTGTGCGGAAAAAAATGCAGCTTGTATTTATCACTAGTTTCTGTCAGCGACTTCACCCGCGTTCCCATGGAATAAAATGTATTCTATCACCCAAGTCAGCTCATACCCTGTCTGTATACCAAATTTCATCAAACATCCAAACAAACAAACTTGCATGATGATTATAACTAGATTAAGGTAAATCTGTTTAGGGCAATAATAGCCCTCGTTTTGGGGCAACATGGCTGAATTTTACATGAAGTAACTGCCTGACTGCCTTTCCCGACCAAGAGCGACCTATTATGAATATTATGTATGTGTTGGCGAACAATGTGTGACTATAAACTATGTTTTCATTCATAGGAATAGGGATGATGACGGGGTATGAAAATTAAAAAACTATTTAGTCCGTCAGTTTGGTACTTAAAAAATATTAGTACATATTGTTTCTCTTTGTCGTATAAAATAACAATTATTCCTAAATAAAAAGAATCAAAGTTCAAGAGTGGGATCAATCACATCTTTTCTACGCATAAAACGCACCTAAAAGTGACGTCATACGATATTTCAAATCAATATATCTTCGATAATATTTGTTGCCGTAAAAAAAATAAAAAATACGTGTCTAATATTTTAAAATAATCCACAAGACGAATATTAAAATAAAAATTAGGGATCTACCCTATATATTGACACCTTTCTTTTAACTCCCACCGTGCATCAAAGGAAAATAAATGTAAAAGATTCAAACTGCATACTTACATACACAGCTCGTTACTACACGTGTTCTAATGAGGACATAACATATTCCTTTTTATTTAGGCGCCATCTTGCTGTCATGGCGGGCACTACACAGCTCTATGCTTTAATGAGGAAAAAATAAATACTGCTGTCATATTCTTTGTAACACTTGTGGACAAGGAAATAAACACCTGGAACAAGAGGTTTAACATCTCCCTTTTATTTCCCAAGGGTATAAGCAGAGTTTGCGCGTGTATATTTGCATAATCAACGCTAACTGTGTCACTACGCACGCTGTGGGTAATCTGGAGGTCCCGAGGTTTTATGTTGGGACATTCTTAGAGTTATGTTCTTGGCAGATTGGATTACTTGTCTATCTGTTTGTCTTATAAGTTAGAATCTCTTATAACTAGGTCAATATTGACTTTAAGCACTTTTTCAGATTGTCAGTATGCATAATATGTGACACCATGTTAGACGAGTTAGTTTCAAACTGAATGATCAGAAGTTGGTCTTTAGTGGTTTCTAACAATTATTGTGTGGCGTCTCGCAGTGTCTCTGCCCCTGTCTCTTGTTTTCACTGGATATAAGTACTGACTAATGTAACCGTGATATTGCAAAACTCATAAACTTATATATTTTTAAAAGAATAACGAATGGAGTTTCTTGCTCGTTCTTCTACATTCGAAGCTACAATTGGGAACGAGCACCTAGCTTCACTGACGGACAGACTGAGAGACTACTTATTTGTTGACGTTTTAGAAGTACCTGATAATAATTTAGCACGATATTTTGATTTAAATATTAGCACGGAGTTTGGAATTCGTAATACGTACCGTAATGTGCACCTCTACCTACCCCTTCGGGGAAAAAAGGTGTGACGTTGCGTATTTTAGGGCAACCAACAGCTAATAGAAAAATTTACATAGCAACAACATTTAGTTGGAAACATCTCAGCCTAATCTAGGTTCACTATTTTTAGACGACACAAAGACATCTAATTCGACCCTGGAGTCTAGACAAAAGTTAAGCTCTAAGATTGTTCTATTTCTGGTAACTCTTGATTAATTTACCTTCATCATGCGACATTTCGGAAACTAACGACAATTCCCTACAATTGAATAGGGGTAAAAAAGTTTCTTAACTCACTCAGAGAAAGTAAAACCAAAATTATAATGCTTATTATGAATCATTTTAATCTACATACTTAATATTATACAGAAATGAAATATCTCAATTTTAGCTATACCCAATAAAACATGTTACATTAAAATACTTCTACATACCTAAACAACCATTCTTAATAATTAAAGAGATTATAATATACTACGTTATGATAAATGATATTTATTTTTGCAAATAGGTTAATAAGTAGTAGCACGTTATTTCTCAGCAGTAGCACGGAGTCTGAAATTGTTTCTGGCAATAGGCTCACCCACTTTTACATGGGACTTACAACATAAATGGTGAAAATTGGATGTACGTTATATATCGGCATTGTATACGTGCCGTAATGTGCACCTCTGCCCACCCCTTCTCGAATAAAAAGCGTAAAGTTCCTTTTTTATATTGAGCTATAAACCTAAATAATTACACTTCAACAACAACGATATAAAAGTACAGGTAACAATATAACATACGAATTTAGGTATCTTTTAGCGAGAGGTCCAAAATGCCCTAACAGTATTTGGAACGCCTACACCACAAGGGTTTCAATGGGACCTTCCGATCTCAATGGCCAGCTGAGCGGCCCACGCACGATACTATAATAATCGTCATACATGTTGTATAGGTACCTACTTATACTTTTGTCAAAAATATCTTATACATATGTGATGGAAAATACCAATAAAATTAGGTATACATAAAAATTATTTTTATTTCAAACGGTTTTAATGAACTTTATTTCTACCACCTTTCGTTTAATATCCATTATAGAGGTAGTTGTGTAAAAAATAGATTGTAATATTGTATGATTATCAAGTTTAAGAATGTTGATGAAGCGAAATAGATATGTAAAATTCGTACCGTAGTAATTGGCATACCATTGTCACTGCGTATCCCCGTGGGAGAGAGGCATGAAGTTATGTATGTACCGACATTATGAGTGTGTATTAAAACTTAGATCTATCTCTCTTCAGGAAAGGGGTAGAATTCCAATTAATAAATTTAAAACAAATAAATAAAAGCGTCAAGCTAAATAACACCGTTTAATATTTAAAAAAATATAATTTTATTTCATAATGTAAGAAAATTACAAAAATAAAGTTTGATTATTGGGTCAATCAAACTATAAATATCTATACCAAACGAAAAACTTTTCAGAGTTTCTTTTACCGGCATAAAACCTATATAAAGTCATAAATATTGGAGTAAACCGACAAACAAGTTAAAATAATAATGTTTGTTCCGAGTTTGTTGAGTCATTGTGTCCCAGAGGGCGGGTCTGGTAATCTGTATTACAAGTTGTACCACACACACCAGTCTCTATTTAAAGTGTTCAATAATTTATATGTGACTAAACAATTGATGATGGAAAATAAAATTCACAAGATTAACTAAAAAAAATCACGGTTTACTTACGTAAATATATGGAAAAACCCTCTATTAGTTTCGAGTATGTCACATTGGTATTTGCCGTTGGTAGGTTTCGAGCCCGCGCCTTCATGAATGAAAAGCGTACGTCTTAAACCTCCGAGCCACCACGACAGATAGTGCGGCAAGGGGTCTCGGGTTCGATTCCTGGGTCGGGCAAAGAATTGCTGGGTTTTTTTTCGGTTTTTCGAAAATTTCTCAGTATATGGTAATAGGTTCACCCCCTATTACATGGGACTTACAACATACATATATTGTGAAAATTAGGCGTACATTGTACAGTGGCATTACGTGCCATAATGTGCACCTCTGCTTACCCCTTCGCGGATAAAAGGCGTGACGATAACTATCATAACACTAAGATGAAATCTCCATACAGACTAACGATCTTATCTAAGACCTTACATCTTCATAGAACCCAACCTACAGTGTTCATTTTTAACAGTTATTAAAGTAAGAAGTCCAACAGTTTAGCTAAAGCTTTAATCAAAAGTGTCGTATAACCCAGTGGGTAGTAAACGTTAGATGTGAACTCTCGGTACAAACTTCAATTTACTTGGAGAATCCAAGATAAGGTCAAGAGAGGAGGTTTGAAATTACATGCAATGGCGGCGTTCCACGGATAGTTGTAGAGAACACGTGTATTTATCTGGAGTAAGTAGTTACCTACACGACTGCCTCGTTGGCCGAGTGGTTGCAAGTGCGACTGCCAGGCAAGCGGTCTCGGGTTCGATTCCCGGGTCGGGCAAAGTATTACTGGGCTTTTTTCAGTTATTCGAAAAATTCTCAGTGGTAGCACGGAGTCTGGAAATGTGCTCGGTATATGGCAATAGGCTCACCCCCTATTACATGGGACTTATAAACAAATGGAAAAAAGTAGGTGTACGAGTACATTGTATAGTGGCATTACATGTCGTAATGTGCACCTTTGCCTACCCTTTCGGGGATAAAAGGCGTGACGTTGTTTTATGTTACGAGTCTCATAAGTATATTTGGATGTAAGGCTATTGTCATAAAACGAGTACAAGTCCAACTCTAAACAATTTCCCTCCTGGGTATCAAGGCGAAAATCCCTCCACCAACACCAATTTAAATTTTAAACTCTATGATAGCTCTCTAGGGTACAATTTCCCTTATTAAGAAGTCATCCCTTTGGTGTGACACTAGAGTCTGGTAATTATTATTATTTCTTATGTACCCTACATCTACATGTACACAAGGTCCCAGGTTCTATTACAACCTATATATGTAGGATACAGACCGCCCACAGAATCTTTCCACACCATTCTTACAAGCTGTGAAAAAAGGTTTTATCTAGATTCTAGAACCATCTATTCCTAGATCGGAAATAGCCTATATCCTATGTCATATATCCTATTTAGTCTATCCACGTGCATTGGATTTTATGTTGCAAAGAATATTGTTGAATGGTAATAAACTTCGATTCAAATCGAGATGTATTATGATCGAGACACGAGGCTTTAGGATTTGAGCAAACCAGCTACTATACTCAGGGTAGATTAGATTAGATTTAGATTTCAGCCATGATCGTCCCACTGCAGGCCAAAGGCCTCCCTACCCTATACACAAGGTAGTTTTTGTGAAATTTGTCAAAAAAGGAAAGAGTGCGTATTCCCTTTTAAAAGACCCGCAACGCACCTGTGACTACTCTAGTGTTGCGAGTATCCATGAACGGCGCTGATCGCTTACTATCAGGTATCCCGTATGCTCGTATGCCCTTTATACCAAAAAATTTGGTCACTTAAGTGTCCTATTCCGAATAACATCCACGGAGGACTTACTGCCGTATTCAGAGACATTTAATGGTTACCCACTTTTGTTTCGAAAGCAATTGCTTTTTTTGAGGGTGGAAAATCATCCAATGACTTCTTCCGCCTTGGGCGAGGCGAAAAGGAGTGTCAGACTCTTACTGACTAAAAACCACCCCGTTCCTACTCCTGCTTTTCGAGCCGGAGCCTCGGTAAACCCGCTAGGTAGTCCGCAGCTCCGGGAAAGCAATTAAATTACTCAGAGTACGGCGGTAAGATCACCTAATGATCATTGAAACTTAATACCAATTCTCTGTGACTCTTTTACACAATCGAATAGGTATTGATGTTTGTCCTCAACGACTAAAAGTTCCTCGTCTACGTAGCCTCTTAATCTTACACGTGGTTACATGCATAAAAGGCTGGCGATATTTTAAGCAGTTTCAAAAGAAGATCCCTGAAAACACTCCCTTCGAACAACACACAGGTGTCTACTACAAAACATAATAAAGAGGAAAAAAATAATTCGAAAACTGAACTTTAAACAAAGGTTGAACAGAAAGGCTTTATTTAATTTTGATATTGCAACGTAATCGGGACTTTGTTGAGAGAAACCTACCAACTTACTTTAAACAACAAAAGCTAAAGGCAACTAATACCCACACGAGTCTCCAA
Source organism: Spodoptera frugiperda (assembly GCF_023101765.2). NCBI lineage: Eukaryota > Metazoa > Arthropoda > Insecta > Lepidoptera > Noctuidae > Spodoptera > Spodoptera frugiperda. The sequence continues at coordinate 13,550,086 of NC_064237.1, forward strand.
GATTCCTGAGAGTCCATTCCACACCGTCCCACCAGCTATCCACCATTGTTTAACTTATCAGAGTGACAGCCCTCACAAAGTAAATCCCTTCCTAGTGTAATAATGCTCCCACACATTAATATTGTATGGGCTTTCTTTTGAACTCACACACAATGTAAACTAAGACGTATGGATGTGATATAACTCCATTAACAAAGAACCTTGGATTTTCTTCCTCTCGTAAGAATATTAAACTTTATCACATGACATAACGGAATAGTTTTATTTACGTGACATATTCAACTCGGCTATATATAGCGTATAATATAATATATTGTACTGTATAATATACATATTATGTGACTCATCATCCATTATCTAAGCAAAGCATACATTGAGATACCCAATTTGGCAATATTTCAAGAGCCGCATAAGATTAAAACAGTATAAAAATGACATTAATTACCTAAATATAATTATAGTTGCAACTTTATGGCAATATACGAAGCACCATAAACATGTCACCAGTTTGTTCTAATCAATAATTATAATCTTAGACAAACGTTCAGACAGAATTCATTATCTTTTAAAATCAAGATCAAATATTTTGGTTCCCCTCAGACTTTCAGATTCGCCACAAGTTACTGGAATTTGTGAAGCAAATTAGAGGTGAAAGTTTTATATTGAAACACTGGTTTAGAGTATTAGAAGAAGTTTAGTAAAATTACTGAACATTTCTCCTTAATATTCTACGATGTAATTAAATGTTTTGGCTGGTGTCTGGAGAAGTATGGTTCTGTATTTCGAATATAAGTGACGATTATGTAATGGTAAAAGGGGTATATGTGGACAAGTGTGGGAGAGCCATGCTTCGGCACGACGAGAAAACCGACATGAAAAAACGCTTGCGTTGTGCTTCATTGTGTGATTGAGGTTACCGGAGGCCCAATTACTCCCCTCCCCAATCTTCTCAATCGTCGATTCCCCAATAACCCTTAAATTCCTAACCCCTAAAAGACCGGCAATGCACTAGTAACACATACATACATACATATCGTTACGCCTTTAATCCCCGAAGGGGTAGGCAGAGGTGCACATTATGGCACGTAATGCCACTGTGTACACCCACTTTTCACAATTTATGTTGTGAGTCCCATGTAATAGGTGGTAAGCCTATTGCCATCACTAGTAACACCTCTGATGTTTTGGGTGTCCATGGACGGGCATCGAAATCAATTTAAATATGCGAAACAGCAAACGCGAAATGCAAAATGCGAAACGAGAAAAATATATTACGAAATACGAAAACAAGATACAGACTATTAATTTGTAATTATCTATTTAATGATTATCGTGTATAAGTTTTTATACATGGTTAGTTATATACACTGATCGTCATTGGTCGTGGTGCCTGAATACTGTATAGGCATTTATTGTGTAGTTACTTTAGTATTCAAGTATTCAATGGATGAAACATTTTCTCCAGACGTACTAACATGAGCGCTAGTATCGAATTAGGATGAGCAGTGAATAATAAACGTTATGTTTAACGACGTAGAGTCGATAACGTGCGTAGCTTACACAATACATGTCGGCAATTGTAATGCTATGATCTCAATCTAGATATTGGAAGCTTCTGTCGACTATTTTGTCACTTTACTATGTATGTTAGGCTGAATTATAAATGAACAAACATTGTTCATTAATAGATTTTATTTTTGTTTATTAGTGATACACAATAAATTATAATTTGATGGCATTATCCTTTTTTTGAGGTGGGAAAAATAAATTATCCAATGTCTTCTCCCGCCTTGGGCGAGGTGAGAACGAGTGTCAAACTCTTACTAACTAAAAACTACCCCGTTCCTACTCCTGCTTTTCGAGTCGGAGCCCCGGTAACCCGCTAGACTTTTCACAGCTCCGGATCATTTTATCCTACTAATATAAATGAAAAAGTTTGTGTGTCGTATGTTTTTTACTCGATTTCGTCAAAACGGCTGAAAGGATCAAGATGGAATTTAAAAAAGGAATCAATTTTGATCTAGATACATAGGCTACTTTATTTTCACGGGAACGCCGGTGGCAGATGCTAGTTAAACAAATGTCATAATAATATCACCACCTTCTAATAAGTAATTATTTCAATGAAGCAAAATAAAATTATTATAATACTTTTAACTTTGTCCTTGGGCCGACTTTTCCTAGTTATGTCGTCTCCGAGTGATTTTCGGTGTACCTCTCAATTCGTGTCGAATTGAGAGGTACACCGAAAATCACTATTATTGTCGTGTAGACAGCATGCTAATAACATTTCTGACGGTAAAAGTTATTTATAAAATGATGTTCGATTTCGGTAATTTGTACATAGCTTCTGTTAAGGTACGTGTCCACAGGCCCGCGTCCCACGCATCGTACGCAACGGATTTTAGTTTGTCTTGTATAGAAACTCATACAACTGCGTCCACTGATCCGCATCGTATGGACCACTCATCGGCAATGCCTATATGCAATGCGTACTGTTGATGTCATACGGAATCTGTTTTGTTAGTTAGCAGTTAGTTTTATCAAAGACTTAATTTATCCGAGACAGATGTCCTGTTCTGAATAATAGTCAGACTGTCCCTAGGTAACGAAGTTTATTCTTAGCACTAACTCAGACATTAACTTGAATATTAAATACTACTGCTATTAATTATTAAACTCCCTGTTAGCTACAGACTAATCAATATTTCAACACTAAGTAGTTACTTGAAAAAGCTCCTTGTGCAAATAAAAATAAAATAATTCCTTTGAAAAGAATTTTAATTGAAGTGGAATGCTCGAGACTGGTAGACTACTGTCTAAATATTAACTAAAAGGAGTAAGGACTTCTCAAAATTAAACTTAAACTTCTTGGAGAGAAGTAAGCTATTAAAGTTTTACATATTCTTTTATAGTCACTGTCCAATTTCATAATTATTGAAGAGCTAGCTGTTACACGTGGCTTAGTGCTTGCAGTCAATAGATCTAAAATAGTACCACCTATCGTTCTTTAGCTTCTCAACTATGCCCGATCCAGAACTGCGGACAACGTAACAGGTTACCGGTGCTCCGGCTTAAACCAGGAATACGAACGGAGTGATTTTAGTCAGTAAGAGTCTGACTCTCCCTCTCACCTCACCCATAGCGAGAGAAATCATTCACACAGCTCATCATCCTCACAGTCTAAATCGAGGCCTATACATGATGTGTGCCTGGCCTGAATATCGACGCGTACTGTACAAAATGAGTCTGTCAGAATATAATTACATAATGATACACCATTCGTTATCAACACACATGGCGCCGCCAATTAAATCCTTAGCGCCGGCGCCACGCCTACAAAGCGTAAAAATGAAACATCTGTAGACGCCTTAAAGAGTCGTTAATCATAATTTTCACACAACCCCCACACGCCGTACATCCAGAGCAATATTTCATGGCGCCTTTGATTTACAGTTCAATACACTTTAATATAAAGATTTCATTTTGGTTACGATTATATTTTCGTCCAGTGTCAGTGAAACCAGTATATTTTTCTTGCTTCACACCCTCATGTGGTTTGTTGGTAGAGATCATAGGAGTTTAGGGTTCGTTTTAGGATGCTTATCTACCAGAGATGTTCTATGTTTTCCACCAGTGCTAAGCTACCAATGAATATGATTGGTAGAAGCCAAACGCATCCACAGCAACGTAGCATAGCACATCTCTGGTGGAAAAACAAATTTAATCAACATGGTTTCACTTTCAAAATTTTGTTTAACAAAATCCTGCTGAAAATTTTTCCTTTTTAGCAGTCATCATTGGAATGTTTCCACCTGTGGATGGAAACATTTAATACCTAATATTATTTCGCTAAAAGATAGGTAAAATAAAAGCTGATACTTCTACAATTCACCAGTCCTTAAATTAGTCTTCTATCTCAAAGGCAAGCGCTTATCACAAACGCCACATCAAGAAATGGAGTCGTAATATCAACTCAGCTTAAATGCTTAATCTGCAATTCGTATAAACCGAGCAACGAGATTAGCAATTACTGTGTGATCTCATTAGTATGTGGGGGGAGGGGGGATCTCGAACGTAAATCGTGTATGCAGATTTCATCGTACAAACATGAAACCGCGGACTACTGAACATTTCGTCGAGGGTATCTTTTGAATATTTGATTTCTGTTTACGATTACACTGATTCAATTTTCTGGCCTCTGTATGCCTTTCTTCCGCACTCGGGTTACGGAAAATTATTGGGAGTTACTGAATGATTTAAAATATGGTGGAAAATCCGTGAATTTTTATAACTAGAGATGCTTTATGTACTTAACTCTTTCATGCAATTCTAGATGCGGCAATTAGTTTCAAACTATGACTGTAAATTAATAATTAAGTATTACTTTATTGTAATGTAATCCAGATTTGTACTGTGGATTACTGATTGAAAAAGAGTAACAATGGAGTTTCTCGCGGATTCTTCTCTATAACAATCCGCAGATTGGAACGAGTAAAGTTCCACTAGGGCACTGACCGACAGATTGATACTTCTATCTTCAAATATTTCGTTTGACTTTCAAAGCAAGTCTTTGACACGTAACGTGTTTGTGTTTTTAAATTACTGGAAAGAAAAAGTAAAGTAAATTAAGCTCTATTGACTAGGTACTATGATACATGTTATCACGAATTCATTTATTTACAAATAACAAAATTAAGAAGCCATTCAAAGACTGGATTTGCTTTTAAGAATATTACCATAACACTCGGTGTACAATAAAAAATCCTATAGCATTTATTTCTCCTAAAGAAAAACATGAGTCAATGGCCCTTCAAATGATTTCATGTCATACCCGCCTAAAGACGCACGCACTACGCGCACCGCCTTTTATATGTATTTGCGTCTAGTGAGGGATGTATCAAGAGGGGAGGAAATATATCTTTCAACATAGAATGTTCGTGAAGGCCTATCCCAAGAGTGGTAAGTGTTCACACCCGTTCGATGTGAGGGGCGTGACGTTGGAAGAGAGACAAACTTGAGTGAGGACTGAAAGTATAAGATGTACAGACAAGCATGGTAATTGTGATATATTTTTTAACAGTCACAATGGTAGAAAACCAATTAAAGTAACAAAAATACTTATAAAATAATTAAAAATATTTAACTTGACAGTCACAATGGTAGAAAACCAATTAAAGTAACAAAAATACTTATAAAAAGATAAAAGAAGAAATATGATCGCCAAAACAAAACATGGAGATGACTCATAACAAAACAGAAAAGTAAAACATATTAAACAGGAATTAACATCATTCACAAGTCTCTCTTGCTTCAGGCCAATAAAGGAACTTTATAATAATAATGTACTGGAATACTTCTAGATCGGTTAAGTGCCATTGCTGAGAAAGAAGTCATGAGTGGTAAGTTCCGGTTAAACAAAGTAATACTACAGACGAAACTCTAGCATAACAAACGCTTTAATTTATTAACGATTACTTTTAAACTACATTTTCAATAGTTGCACGTATCTGACCTTGATGCCAAAAATTAACAAAGATGAACACCACTAAATGCCTTATCCTAATAACCTACAAAAGGAATTACCCGCACAATTACCCCACTACACATTAATTACATTCTCCCCATGTGGACCACATAAAGAATCATTTATTCCGTTATTTATAGCGTGCAGCGTGTTTGCATGCCTTTGCCCACCATCCCGGATAATACAAGGCACACAGAGCGTGTTTGTTTGTCCCACATTCACGGCTCAAGTGGTTCATACGGGCGTGACGAGCGTGACGGCCGAAGCCGCGGGACAAGCATTTCATTTTACCGTTTGTTGACCAAATTTGTTTAAGGTTGTTGTTTATTATGAGTAGTGTTATGTCTCATTATGGTTGCTTTTTCGCAAATGTGTCTGAATATACGTTAGTAGTTATTTAAAACTTGTGTAAGAGTAAATGAATGGTTTGGATTTCATACATACATACATAACTTCACGCCTGTCTCCCATGGGGGTAGGCAGAGACAATGGATCGCGAATTGCTACGCTCACCTCTTTCGCATCATTAACAGTCATCAGTCTTTTCATGTATGCTCGAAGAGAATGAAATTAAGACTAAAAATTGGTTCCTGATTTCAAAATGCTACATGTCTCCCCAACGTGGACCTAAAATCTATACATATAATAAAATCGTAGAAAAGTGCTGTCTGTACATTGAAAATAAAAATAAAAAAAATAGCCGTTATTGTATATGCGATGTCGAACCCAAAAATGTAATTAACTTTTTTTTGTCTGTTTGTCTGTTTGTCTGTTTGTCTGTTTGTCTGTTTGTCTGTTTGTCTGTTTGTCTGTTCGTCTGTGCGCGCTAATCTCAGAAACGGCTGATCCGAGTTGGATGCGGTTTTCACGAATATATTGTGGGATGCTTAAATTTACAAGGTTTCATGTCAATCGGTTCATAAATAAAAAAGTTATGTCAAATTAAAGAATCACGTGAACATTCTTGCTTATACCATTTGTCCGCAACTATTTGACGGATTTGGTTGAAATTTGGTACAGACATAGTTTAGAACCTTAGAAAGGACATAGAACATGGACATAAAAATAAAATAAAAATAAAATAAAAATAAAATAAAAATAAAATAAAAATAAAATAAAAATAAAATAAAAATAAAATAAAAATAAAAATAAAAATAAAATAAAAATAAAAATAAAAATAAAAATAAAATAAAAATAAAAATAAAATAAAAATAAAATAAAAATAAAATAAAAATAAAATAAAATAAAATAAAAATAAAAATAAAAATAAAATAAAAATAAAAATAAAAATAAAAATAAAATAAAAATAAAATAAAAGTAAAATATAAATAAAATAAAAATAAAAATAAAATAAAAATAAAAATAAAATAAAAATAAAAATAAAATAAAATAAAATAAAATAAAAAATAAATTTATTCCGGACATACAGCGCCATCTATTGTTCAATTTCGTACTTATAGAACGGAATTGAACAATGTCGGGCTGTTCCTATACTCCGTAGATAGATGGCGTTGATCGCGCAATGGTGTAATTACAATTGTTCAGTTCATTTTATTCATTGGAAATTTGTTAGTAAAAAGCAATGAAAAATATAACATAATTTTTAGTACAAAGAAAACGCTCTGTATAGATAATTCTATGTATCGTTACACGACTTCGGTTCATGTGTTTTAATTCATCGAAAAAAGTTAACAAATAGTAAAAAGGTATGAAAAAAATTATATCAATATAGGTATAGACATGTAACACTAGTGTAAGAGTAACTGAATGGTTTGGATTTCATACATACATACATTGGTTTCGTTGTTTTTTTTTCACACATAACTTCACTTCTGTCTCCCATGGGAGTATGCAGAGATAATGGATCGCGAATTGCAACGAATTATTACATGCCTCTTTTACTTTATCTACAGTCATCAGCCTTTTCATTCATGCTCGACGAGCATGAGATTTAGTTTTTATCTCCATAACAGCTTAAAAATTGGTCCCTAATTTCAAAATGCTAGCCATGTTTCCCCAACGTGCTCACCCCCTCAAGTCATGAATATAATTAATCATACCCTAATCAGGAAACCTAATTTCCCTAAAGTCATCACAAAGACATTCAAATTACTTCTAATTGGTGAGTTAATAACTTTGTAAGACTTAAATTGTGAAGTGGAATAGGAAATAAAGGCCAATTTGGTTAGAAGGCTGGTTTAGGGCCAAATAACAGGCCTTGTGTTATCCTGCTTTTGGACAAAGGTCTTAGGAATTAGTGTGGGTAATGATATTTGGGTCAGTGTTGGGTCGTTAAGCGGTGTGTTTGACTTGTTGCTTCTCATGGACTCCGGGTAACTATTGATTATGTCCTACAGAGATAGATAGTTAGATACCATTTGTAATTATTTCCGACTTTGTATGTCTTAATCTTCGTACGTCTCAGGTTTAATTATATCTAAGTTAGTATGTCGTCGTGACCCGGGGGTTTCATGCATGAGAGAGCGGGTTTGAATCCTACTACTACTGCTACATATACTTTCTAATTATTTAGACACCAATCAAAATTAGTGAAAAAAAACATCGTGAAAAAAACCTGAGCTTATAATTTTGAAAATTAACAACCTGCATTGAGCAATATCGTGGTGATTAATGCTTGAACCTCCTCCATGTGGAGAAGAGTGGCTCCTTTGGTCAGGAGTGGCCACTTATAGGCTGTTGGTGTGTATGTATGTGACGCGAAGTAAGTTTAGCATGTACACTACACAGCTGGCAAAAGTATTTGTACCGAGTACCTATAGCTACACTGTCCGTCTGTCCGTCTCATATAAGATAGTTGTTGGTAAAGCTATTCACTATATAACTTTCATTACCAAAACTTTTCTCAAGTATTATTACGTAGCATTTCATAACGTTACCATGATCTTGTCAATGAGGTGCGTATGGCAATGATTCCCATTTGATAACACTCACTGTTAATCTGAGGGCTTACTACGAGTATATTTTACGTTTAACGTGACCGCATTCGGCGCTCTGATTGGTTGGTTCATTGAAGCCGGCCAATCAGAGCGCTGAACGCGGTCTCGCGCGAACAAATTCGTACAGGACCCTCAGATTCACAGTGACTTCTGTTATCACATACATATCTACTGATAGAGTAGCATATCAGGATGTAGAGGATTATTGTCCGATTGGAAAATAATCAATATTCGAGTATTGATAACCTTAATGTGAATTTGTAAGCTTCCTGTATCTTTGATGATGAAACAAAATGTCACATCGATAGTGGTGAAAGGTTCGGGAAATGAGTTTATGGTCTGTTAGATCGAATATAAAGCTGCCTGCACGTATTACAAGGTATCTGGTGAATGAGTTCCATGTAGTAAGATCCCTCCTACGTATTGCCATACACCGGGCACAATTCCAAACTTTATGAAATCGAGAAACTCCAGAAACAGAAAAACTCAATGTTACTCTGCAAGACCAGGGAATCGAATTTGAAATCCCTTACTCAATACTTTCCCAATGAAGCAGCACCACCCACGTTTCTGACAAAATTCCTTTGTATTCTTAACTTTCATAGTATTAACATTAAACACAATAAAACAGTAACTCAACGCACTCAATTAAAAACTGAGATTATCAGGATAAATTCCAGACGATACAAAACTTCGTTCCTCCGTCCAAGGTCATGCAAGAAATAAGACAAATTGCAAGTACAGGAGCCGGTCGTAAATATCTGAACGTCACAAATTGGAATTTATGAGGACAAGAGGCAGACTGTCATTTTTGTGTTACCTTCACAAATATTTAGGTCTTGCACCGAACCTATATATTTCTCTTTATTGCTTTATAGGTTGAGGTCAGGGCTTGGTTCGAAGAACTGTGATGTGGACTTTGCAATTGAATTTGTGATTTAAACTTCAATATCAATTTTTGGTAATAAATGAGTGACTGCTGCAACTACATAGTTCGAGATTATGTTATGATAATATCATTAACTTCGTGTATGTTAAGCTGTATAAAGTGGTCAATTTAAACCGACATAAAGTCAGTAAAGACAAATGTGTCTATGCTACACAAAAACACGGTAATTAGTTATAGTCTTCCAACAAATCAATACATATTATTATAGTCCATCGTACAGGAAAATTGCTAACAAGCGAACGAGATTGAAACAAATACAAACAACATTTACCTACATAATGTTAGCAAAACAATATTCCCTATCACCTAGATCTAGGCATATTGTACCTAGGACATAAACCAGTCTCGAATCAAAGGTGATAGTATTTTATGTGACTATCAGCTATCAGTAGAGTGTAAGAAAGCAACGCTCGTAAATATAGCTTTACTCCGTGATTTACGGCGGCAGACATTTTGTGATCGAGTTACTATCATAGAGAAAAAAGATTGTAGTGATTTTCTTTTTGTTTACATATGTATATGTAATCAGAGTAGATTGATATGCTCGGAGTCTCTCTAATGGATCGAATCCGAAACGAAGTGATCCGACAGAGAATCAAAGTTATAGTAAGATACGATTAGCAAGCTGAAGTGCCAGTGCGCCGCCGGTCACATTTGTCGAAGAACCGATGACCGTTTTGCTAAACGTGTTCTAGAGCGTCTAGGCAAACGTGGTGTACATCGCCCTCCAGTTAGGTGGAGAAACGATATCCGTAAATCGGCTGGCAGTGGCCGGATGAGAAGAGCTATGTACAGCAGTGGACGAACACAATAATGATGTTTGTTTGACTTTTCATATGGATGAGTAGTGATGTTATACTTTAACACAGGTTTTATTATCATTAGAAGTGGCGGTGAACATATTAATCGGGAAAGGAAAAGTCTAAAGTTACCTAAGCCTTTACAGCACAGAAGCGATAAATCTGAATATTTCACTGATCCAAGTCCTTGTTAGCTACAAGTCCAAAACACAGATTAGTCTAGTTCAGATAAAGTTTTACGGCTACAGAAAATCGTCTTGCAAAATTTTATCGTAAAACTTTATTAAAAAAATTCAAAGAGAATTCCGAAGTAAGGCAGAAGTTTAAAAGTAACGATGTCAAAGGAGACGTGCTTGAAGCTACACTACATATACATATAGACAACATATACATACAATATATATAACACAATATTCAAATTAGCTCTGCAGTTACCCTACGAACTAGGTACGAGAACGGATTTTATGTCTAGTAAGGTACTTAGTAGACGCGCCACTTTATGTGGCAGTAGCCGACGATTGTGTCGCGCTGTGGCCACGGTTTTGCGGAAAATCGCTGCTCTAAAATACTGCAGTTTACGGTTTCATTTTATTTAACTATCTTTAAAGTCCCTCTCTCAAGGCCTGACAACCCTGGCCATCATACTAGGGCAAAGTAAAAATCTGGTTTTTACTTATTAAAATATCTGGTAGTCTCCTTCATTCAACAGAGCTTTTGCACCTAGGGATAAAACACTCATAGATGCTACTAAATAATGAAGGCTTCATAGTTCATACTATAATATTTGTGACACATATAATACATACATACATACCTCCATACATACATAACCTCACACCTATCTCTCATAGGTAGGAAGAGACAATGAAACGCTACTACGAATCTTACATATTCCATACTTTCGCATTATATAAAATAGACTTGTTCGTCAACTTAATCGCCAGTCACCACAACTAAATAGTCGCCAGTCTAGTCTAGTTCTTGCGTAGTATAATTAACTAAGACACAGCTGCTTGAATATATCTAATTAAGCTTTACACATTTACGTTAGACGTAGGTGAAGCTAATTTAGCGAAATAACTAACGCCATTCATTTCTCAGTACCAAGTAGCAGCATACTCTCTTTGTTATGTTCATTCTAACATTTTTAACCGACTTAAAAATAATAAGGATCTCAGTTTGGCCTGTATGTATGTTTGTGCATGATTATCTCGTTTTAAGTTGAACCGATTTTGGTGCGGTTTTCAGCATAGAATTTTCCATTCTTTTTTTAAGTGGAAGAAGTCCAATAATTTGTGGGAGGGAGTGTCAAACTCTTACAAATTAAAAACCACCCCGTTCCTACGCCTGCTTTTCGAGCCGGATCCCCGGTAGCCCGTCAGGCAGCTGAAGAAGGTTTTAGGGATATTACTTGAGTTGAAAAAGGGAGACAGTAAATAAAATTGAAGGCGATTCCATCTTATTTAAAAAAGTTTTATGTCATCACGTCTTGTTGATTCCTGTAGGATTAGACATAGGTGATCATTTAACAATATAATATAACACCCACTTTTCACCAACTATGGTACAACGGGTACAATTCCATTGCCCGTCCCAAGATTTGAAATCAAGATTGGCATTGCACTAACAACCACTCGACCACATGACGGTTAAAATTGACTAATCATTGCACAAGCCAAGTTTTTACAACTGGTTTTGTTACAAACTTGGACGGAATGTATTTTTAGACGAAATATTAAGTCAGCAATTAGTAAGCTGAAAGGTCAGAGAATACAGCCTAACTAGGCAGATATAAAAAACAACATTAGTCGAGGCGCTTATTAGGCTAGCGGCTAGCTGACTCATTCCAAGAAAGTCTTCTAGATTGAACAAATAACGCCTATAATAATATCGAAAGATAAGAGTCAATAACAACAGACCTCTTTATGTTATAACAACATTTTCACAACCACCCATCCAAGTCGTGACCTAATTCCCTGTCGCTGAACCTCAAGCGAGTTTCCCTTCCTTGATAGTTGCGCAAATAAAAAAGTTTCTGGAGAAAAATACAATCGATGTTAATTCGTACAGGGGTGAGTTACGCAAACACTTGGCAGATTGCCGTCCCCCATAGCTCAGTAGTCAGTACCCCATCGGTGGTTATGTAGACACCATGTCACGCTGGAACACAATCTTCGCATATTTCGGGGTAAGTATCATCAAACTTGTAACCGCCATCATCACACATACACCAACAAAAAATACAAAAGCGAAATCAAATTCATTTTGTATGTAATTTCAAATAATAATTCAATTGTTTTTGCTCACGCATGCGTGTTGCTTGTTTTTGTATGAGCCATGACGTCAGTGTTTACGCGGCAAAGTGTGGGACGTGGTTTCACGGTTGATGTGCCGTGTCAATTGGTCGTTTTATATTTAGCCGTGTTGCGTTACTGTGATGACAAATTGAGTGCTGTGTCGTTGAAATAAGGGTGTCAAGGAAGCTTTGCTTTGATGCCTCGCGAATGAATAAATAGAAAGGTTATTTTGTTATTTTTTGTGGAAAAGGGAATGTGTAACGTAACTGCATTATGTTTGCATGTGTGTGTTCGGGATGGTTTAACGTGGTAGTTCTCTGTGTGTTTGGGGATAAGGTAACGTCTTCTAGAGATTATAATTCACTCATGAAGTCATGTGCCTAAAGTTGTTATATGTCGCATCTGTATTCCTCTTTAGCCGTAGCACCCTAGTTGCTAAGAGTGTCCATCAGCGGCGCTGATTACTAACATTAGAGGATCTGTTTTGCTGTTTTGCATTCACCTAAAAATATAAACTTAAAATGCCTTTCACAGTGGTTGTAGAAGTCTAAACATTTTTCTAAACTCATGCTCAAACTAATAATAAAATCTCTATGTGTGTTTAGTTTTGCATACTTACAGTACTAATTGTTACCTCCAAGCAAAATACCCGCCTCCCACAGATAAGTCACTTCTTGTTTTCATCGCACGTTTCGGACGAATGCAAAAATATTTACGTAGTAAGGGCGCTCAATGTTTGTGTCCCACAGCGGCGTACGTAGGGGTACGAGGCTTAACACACTTGTATGCAGATTGTCATAATGAAAAGAAAACAACCTATTTTGGAAGTTAGAGGGTGTCGGGAAATCTGTTATAATTAGCCCAATATTTACTTTAGTGGGTGTATCATGGCACTGGTGTGGATGGATGGGTAGAAGGATTATTTTGAGTTGTAATTGATATTCCTGGTTCGTTGTTGCTCGAGTGGTAGTGTCTGCTGAACTTGGAGTGTCTTCCCCGATTCCCGGGTGGGAAAAAAGGCAAAGTTCTTTTGCTTATTAAGTTGGATTGATAATGTTTACAATCAGACGTAATTTTACAAGCTTTCAGCTCCATGTTTCGTTAAAAATTATACTTAACTAGTTCGCTTAATTGAATTGGTATTCATTTGAAAAACAATTTGAATTTCAATACTCAAAGATGCTTCAAAATAGTAGGTACTTTATTTCATTGTATTTTAAAGAGTAACTGTGTAGTCAATATGCAACAAACGTCAATTTTAATATTCAGAGCGAAATCCGTGCAGATAGCAATAAAATTACTACTCGTACAACTGATTTATTCAAATACTAGACAGAAATACCAGGTCAGGTCCGACGCTGAAATCAACTAGTTTTCAATTCTCAGTTCTATGAATTTCTTCTCAGAAAATAATAATCGCTTATCTGTTTCCAACGAATCAATTTAAATATTGCTTCATCTATTTTTGCAATATTTCTTTAAATAGAAATCTATTTTTATCATCCTCACTTAATTAAAATGTCCATCTTCAATGGCGACTTAGATGATATTCCCGCCATAAATTCAATTTGACAGCTGTCAACAAAACCAACATTGCCAACACACAAAAATATTCAATGTAAACTAGAGTGTTGCCAGATATTTAGTAAAAAAATTAAAATAAAGATCGTCAAACTCTTTTTTAGTTTGTTATGGCACTAAAGCTTTATTGATTGATCGACGCGTGATGGATCCCGTGTAATTAAAAGAAAACAGCATAGTAGCCATGTTTGTTGTTCCAGATCACATTGTTTACATTGTTTCGTGAAAATTGCGTCGATATTAAACATCGTGTATTTTCTAGTTTCTGAGAACAAAGGTCGTGGCTCTCTTTTTTGCTGGTAATGCATGAGTAATTAAATTTTGTGAATATTTAATAATAACTGATGAGTAGTAGAGTTTGTAAAGAGCATACATTGATTTAAAAAGAAAGAATAAAAATTGTTGTATAAAGTTTTTGTCTACGTGCAATCAATAAACGTTTCGGCGAAATATAGTCCAAAGCGTACAGTACTTCAGTAATTGACTGCAAGATTGAGGCAGTAGCTAGGTGACTGATTACTGCATACATTTTTAGAAGGCTGGCAACGCACTTGTGACTCCTCTTGTATTACGTATGTCTATAGACGCGCTGATCGCTTACCATCAGGTGATCTGCTCGTTTGTTTGCCTCCTATTCTATAAAAAAAAATAACTTGTCACGAGTTCGATTACCACATGCGAAAAGTTATATACAACTTCGTTACATTTAAACCTTTTTTTAAGGGGGGAAAATCATCCAATGACTCCCGCCTTGGGCGAGGCGAGTGTTAGATTCTTACTGACTAAAAACCACCCCGTTCCTACTCCTGCTTTTTGAGTCGAAGCCCCAATAAATCCGTTAGGTAGTTCGCAGATCCGGATCAGTACATTTAAACCTAACTTTATCTTTATCATTCCAGCTGTACCTGCTGTTCATGCTGGTGTTCTTCATCCTGCTGTGCCTCGTCTGCCTCATCCTCCTTCTCTGGTACAACCGCCGCTACAACGTGGAACTGCACTCCTCCACCGAACCTCGGGAGAGCACCCCCATCCGACGACCGTGCCTTAATGAATTCTAGTGCCTAAGATATACAGTATATTCTCAATTGACGCTCAATTTCTACGGATAAAACGAACGAACCTGCCATAAAATATTTTTAAGAAATAGTTATATTCCAGCCAGCTCTCTGTAGTTAAGGAATAGTGTCCAATGGTATCAACAGAGTAAAAAATATTTTTATACATTTCTCAAAGTCAAAGCCAAAGCATTGATTTCAATTAATCCTAAATTATGCACTTTTGAAACGTCAAATTGAAGTGTCCGTCAGTCCGTCTGTCAGTGAAGATGGGTGCTCATTTGTGTAGCTCGAATCGTGAAAAACGAGCAAGAAATTCCATTTACCTACTCTTCCTACAGGTATAATTTTAAAGGACTACACATTTGATATGGGCGGCTTCTCAAATCAGATCTTTTTAAACTGCTATCTCCAACTATGCCAGGACATTATAGTAAACCATATGAAAACGCCCTTAGTCTTAGTAATTGTTTGTTTTACTGCATGAAACCAGGTTATTGGATATTTCTAGAAATATCTCTCAACAATCAGTACGTAGTAGTTTCTGTTTCTGAGTAAACTATTAGTACATAATAATATTGCAAATGATTATCGTAGTGAACGGATTCTGCGACGGTGCAATTATTTCCAGGAATTCGTTGTATTGTATGCTTAAATTAATTATTTTTATTTACCTACATTTTATGACACATTGTTTATTAATTTCTTCTTGTAATGAAGTAATCTTGTAATGATAATCTTTCTCATAATGTACAGTGATTGTAATGATTAACAAATCAACAGTTATAATTTTCTTAGTTACTTACTATTAAAGTGCCTATACGGGGAAATGAAATATTGTGATTGTGACTATTTAACACAGAGAAATAGTTTTCAATGAAATTGAATATGTTGCAGTCAAATCTCTTAACCAGTCAAAAGAAGATCCTTATAGGTTAGGTTCGGTTGGTCAAAAATGGTTTTGACTATATTTTGACTGCAACATTAAAAGTATTTTAATCTTTAAATAAACGAATAAATATTATTATAGTATAATGTAGTAATTATGTACGTAAAAGCTTTCATTATGAACTTTTTTGCCAATAACTGTCATCTTTATTCCGTTGCAGTAAGGTTGTTATTTACAAAACAAAGCTGTAAATATTTTCCATTAAAATTAATTTATTTTCTGTACCAAAATAATTATAATAAAGCAAAATATATTTACACAACGTGATACGTTCACCAGTGGTCTTATAAAATGAAACGTAATGTTTTAAACAACGAAGTGCCATTTCCAGTCTTAACTATATGACATAAGGTTGGTTTTGTAACGACTGATACAGTGCCAAATAAAATTTAATTTTAAATACTTTGGAGTTTTATTTATTTTTATTGGGATTCCGTTAAAAATGGCGAACGTAGTTTTCCATTTCAGTAAAACAAATAATTTCGACAAAGAAGAGTTTAAAATGTTAAAATATGTATTTTAATTACATTTAGCTTGCATAATGACTATGAATGAATGATTTTTTTTTAATTCAACCAATTCCAGAGGTATTTATGAAACACGCCGGTAAACGAGCAGACGTATCACCTGATGGTAAGCAATCGCCACCGCCCATGGACACTTGAAACACCAGAGGCGTTACAAGTGCGTTGCCAGCTTTTTGGGGGTTAAGAATTTAAGGGTTGTTGTTCGGGAATCGGGGATCGGGAAGATTGGGAAGGGAGGAATTGGGGCTCCGCGAAGATGCGTCATCTGACGGAAGATGCGTCGCGTAATACGTACTGACCTATCATCGGTTGAGTGTGAACACTTGAACAGTCAATTGTTTTTCTATACATTTGTCTGTTTTGGCGTTACGCGACCGATGATACGCGACGCATGTTCCGTCAGATGTGAACGGACC
The DNA here is from genome assembly GCF_023101765.2 of Spodoptera frugiperda. NCBI lineage: Eukaryota > Metazoa > Arthropoda > Insecta > Lepidoptera > Noctuidae > Spodoptera > Spodoptera frugiperda. The sequence continues at coordinate 13,567,144 of NC_064237.1, forward strand.
CTAATACATTAATACGTTTCGGATCAATGACCCCAGTTCAATGTAGCTACTTCCATCACTGGTAATGAATAACAATATACATATGTATATATTATGATTACTATGTATTCAACATTTCTCGTAAAATAATATTCAATGAATTTGTAAGTAGGGTTTTGTATTCATAATCATTCGGGTATTAACTAATACTCTTTTGTTTTACTGGTGGAAACGGTTAAAAAATAACTGCCGGAAAAGTCACATTAGTACTTGCCGTTGGAAGGTTCATGCTTGAGAAACGTCTTAAGCCTCCAGGTCACCAATACCCTTTACTTCCTTCATCTTAATTAATTATTATGTTATCGGCTTACTCACGTAACAGTTTAACGAGTAACTCAACTAGTTTCAAGCCATGCTGGAGGCTCATATTCATGAGCAATATTCCGCGACACACGACGCGGCGATTGTCGCGCTGCTACTGGCGACTCGAGTTTCGCGCCCATCGCGCCCTCTGTCTGGAATCATGTACCCTCTGCCTCGTCAAACAGTTACGTGAGTAAGCCGATAACATAATAATTAATTTAGTATGTCTCACGCAAGTTATAATGAAATTCCTTCATCTTACTTTAATACCAAGCCACCTTCAATAAAACACCACACACCCACTTCACACCCGAACTACACCCAGTCCCCAACGGAGCAGCTACTGTAGCGCGGACTATAATAAATAATAATTGATTATACGTTCAGTGCAGGCTTCAATTCCAATTTACATTAAAGTATGACCCGGGAGACGAGCGTGTAATCTTGGAGCCGTACTCCAGGGAACATCCTGGAGTAGTCTGCCGATACTGCAGCATGCAATCTCTTTTCAATTTCCCTACAATACAAGAAGTATTTACTTTGTAATATGGCCGTGGACTCGGTGGAAATATAATATTATGTGAAGTTTTAAATAGAAACTTCATTTGTGGTAGTGTAAAATTGTATATGTCTGATATGTTTATTATACAAACAAAATAAAATCCCATTTAGATTTTCCAATCTGAAAATCGTACTAAGATCTCTTTACGGTCACTTTTACCAATCACCCCTAATTCATCAACTAACTAAGAATTTACTTAGCTTGAGATATCACCTAAACTAACCTTTTTTTGAGCGGAGAAAATCATCCAATGACTTCTCCCGCCTTGGGTGAGGTAAGAGGGAGTGTCAGACTCTTACTAACCCCTTACTTACCTTTAAGAATCATTTGAAGTAAAAGTTCGTGAAAAAAATGCCGTTAAGTGTCATCTATCTTAGCTTAGAGATTCTTAAAAAAATAGATGTAACTGAAGATAGACACTCGTCTGTAGTTAAGCTTGTAACCACTAGAGAAATAAGTCACACAGACCAATTGCGAAATAACTGCACATTAACGTTACCCAGGAGTGTCAGTCATCCATAAAAGTGAGCCATCATCACACCAGACTATAAAGCCGTCGGATAATCACCACTACACCGCATTTAACTATTGAAGGAACCGTTAAACTTTTACTAGTAAAATGTGATCGCGTTGTAACTGGAATATATTTTACGGTTCAAGGGATGTTAAAGATTTATATCAGAAGTATTATCTGTTACTTTGGTAAAGGGAGTCTATAATCCACCTTCAAATAACAAATTTTTGTATCAGGCAAATATAACAAAAAAACTTTTGGAGCGTGGAGAATGGACATTTTTAGACAAAACTTCATCTATGTATAATTTTCAAAGTGTGTCCCATAAAATCTTCTATATATCCTTCACTAATTACCACTATTAGCAATCACATTATAGGTATATCTAAAACTAAAACTATATTATTATGATTTATAATACTCTTCAGAACAGAAAGCCGCTGTACACCGCTTCAAACTATTATGTACTTACTTATCTGAAAGTCATTAGAGGATGTCTAGGAAACCAGCAGTGAAGTTTGCACATCATGTGACAAATATGATGAGGATAGAGATATCTTTTCGAACCCACAATTCTTTAATCAGTAGAACCACTAACACTCATCCCACAAGATGAAGTAGGTACTACAAAAGTAGATTCAAATTGTGACGTTTCGGACTAATTTATGTGCTGCTGAAATTAGGATTCATTTTATGTAAATTGTGCCACGAATTTGAATATAATGGAACCGCAACATTTTTAAATTTAAATCATTTTCGAGGGTGTTTGCTTTCTGTTAGTATCGCTCAGTTGCTCCGTCAAGTCAAAGATTTGATTATGAAAGGGTTTGTGAATGTGCTTGTTTTATTCCAAGTTTCAGGGATCGTTGGGTTTTATTGTGATTGTTAGAAAATGTTTCAAATGTATGATGAACACACATAATTAATACATAAATTTATATGAAAAACTTGGTCAATAAATAAACAACGTCCTGATAGACACCCATCTATCGTAATAGAGCGACCGTTGGATACAGGTCGTTATATCCGGCCAACCTGGAAGTCATTGGGGCAAGCCTATATTCAGCAGTGAATGTTTTACTAGTACTAGCTGATAGGGCTGATGCCTGATCCTGAGCTGCGGACTATCTAGCAGGTTTACCGGGGCTCCGGCTTGACAAGCAGGAGTAGGAACGGGGTGGTTTTTAGTCAGTAAGAGTCTAACACTCCCTCTCGCCTCGCCCAGGGTGGGAGAAGTCATTGGATGATTATACCTTTCAAAAAAAAAGTACTAGCTGTTATGCTGATGAATGTTAGATAGTTAGTTTTCAATGCTTAAATAAACCAATACGTACATTGAGTCTGAATTTAATAACTAGGTACTTAAAAATATTCATGTTTCCTTCTAATTTCACCACACAAGTCACCAACTCCAATGTGACGTTAATTGTTACAAGTCTGCTTACACCCGCACCTCCATGTAATTACCTGAAAACTTGTGTCGTTTCACACGAGCCGCCTGGCTTATCTCGCTGAATATTTCACACGACACGTTCGAAAACTCCGCGAGCCGTTTTTCAGCTGTATTTCAGAATATTATGAAGCTTTGTGTACAGACATTAACTCATCAAGCTAATGTGTTACGTTGAATTACTTTAATGAACGACTTTATACAATATAAACGTCTAGAGGTCATAGCTCATTAGAGCCATCCAGGTGGCCCACTCGTCGACAACTCGCACCTGTGACTCCTCTGGTGTTGCGGGTGTCCATGGGCGGCGCTGATCGCTTACCATCAGGTGACTCGTTAGCTCGTTTACCACCTATTCCATAAAAAAACTCGTAGCTCGCAAAAAAATTGTTTGTAAACGTACCCAGGAAAAAATTCTAGTGATAGGCGAGAGACGTTTAAAAACAATCTGGAACTAAATCCCAGTGGGCTTGCTGACCAATTCTCAAAAACTTGAGAACATTTATTGGTTTTTTGCCGCAGATGTGACACGGACATAGATCCCTACGGCATTGACGGACATCTTACGATTTCTGAAAAACCTAGGGCGTGAATTCGGACACTAGATTTATTGAGATTACTAGTTTCTTCCAACGGCGTAGCTCGTGTTTACATGGAATAAAAAGTAATCATAAATCACCCAAGTCAGCTAATACTCTGCCTGCACATCCAATTTCATAAAAATGGTTCAGTAGTTTCAACGTGATTAACGTACAAACATCCAAACAAACTGAATTTTACATTATAAAATTAGTATAATATTTTCAAGTTTAGTTTAATCTTCCTGGTTGAAAAAGCTTGAAGTAATTTTGTAATTACATGACAATAACAACTTACTGTTAATGCGGAGACTGATGAACAACTAAAAGGAAACCTACCAAAAGATCAGAAAACTAAAGCGTTAGCAATGTGGGTCACTCACCGAACTCAAGACCTTGCCTAAGGCACACACTTACCACCATCCGACCACTAGAAAATTTGCACCAACAACAAAAAAAATATGTAAAATCCCTTACACGAAGTTGGCATTGTACGCTGAATGTAACAAATTAAACGAGCTTGATACTGAATGCTCTCCGGCAGACGGACCGGAAATGAAGGGTCCAGGAGAGGCTACATCCGGCGGCCATGTTGGATTGTCTCGCCTCCAAGTCGGCGGAAAGGAAAGACCTCGTTATGCACCCTCATCTGAATGTGTACCAGTATACACAGCCTGCGTAGTATACCGACGCCTTGGTCAACATGGAAACTAGTTCCAAGTCAGTTCTGAACTTAGTGGGAATTCCAACCTGAGTCTTAGTTTCAATTTGTAATTCAATTCCAACCTGGCCCTATTTGTAAACTGTAATAAATTGTACTTCAACTTCTACAACGGTCTGTCGCGATTTTGATTAATAGGTCTTCTAAAGTTTCGGTTGTGCTGTACATGTATATTGAATCTTTTTTAAATTTGTGTGTGTTGTTTCTTTAGTTTAAAGAGAAAAAACAATGTGCACATGACAAACCGAATACAATCAAGTTTTTCTTTTGATTGTTTCCTCACCAGAACTCAATGTTTTGAAGATCTGTTTTTATTTTTCATTCATTACCTGATGTTAAGCAATCGCCGCCGACCATGGATAATTGAAACACCAGGGGCATTACAAGTTCGTTGCCAGCCTTTTGGGTGTTAGAATTTAAGGGTTGTGGGGAATTAGGTATTGGGAGTAGTGGCAATTGGTAAACACAACGCAAGCGTTGTTTCACGTTGGTTTTCTGTGAGACCGTGGTATCACTCCGGTCGTTTTTGATGTTTTGTTAACCTAAATTGCCACCCCATGTATATTTGCAAAGTACCTTTTCCCATGAAGGTATAATATAATCACCGAGGGTTTATGGGGCGAGGGATGGGTCCTCAAGTTGTCATGGAAATTGTTATTTACCATAATCATTGCTGACACAAAAACAACACTTGTGGTCGTATTCTTGTTTTCTACTTAACTACATGTTTTTGTTTTATCTCAGTTTTACAAAATATATATTGAACCTGCAGATTGATCCTTTTTTATTACAATAAGTAATTTTTATTTTTATGTCCGTCTCGTAGATTATTTTAAAACATTACATTAATATTATATTTTCTTACAGAAACAAATAATTTCGATGTAATATTGAATTGAAATATCGCGTGACGTCATTTCTATTCACGTTTTATACGGAAAAATGACGTATTTACTCCTAAACTTTGGATAATGTTTGGTAATAATTTAGCTATATTATCATTTTCTTTTATAATATAGGATACGGGGTAATATGAAAGAAATAAATGGGTCACTCAGGTCTGGCAGCTAGTCTCAAGTTCTATGGTGATTAATATGGTTGCTGAACATGAAGTTTTGAGTTCGGTACTCAGTCTCCAACCCCAGTCGGTTTCGTAGTCGAGTCGAACCCCAGAGATTAAAAGTCGAACCTTTCATCCACATAACCAACGAAGCAATTTTAAAACGAGCTCTAATATGTTAAGTTTTGTGATTATATCATTTATATACGTACCTCAATTTGGGTTAACGATCCCCCCACATACATACATACATACATACATACATACATACATACATATGTGAACATAACTCCATAATAAATAGATAACAAAGCTTATACGAGTTCAATCTAAGTTACCACGAACTTGGCCAAACTCATTGAACTTGATAAGAATACAGACAATTATCCGCGTGCTTCCGAACCATTTTCGTATTTATATAATAATAATATATAGTCATTATGTACGAATATGTAAGTTTAATTGCTATCAGCTAATTGTTTTGCCCTTAGTAAGTGATTTTGATTCCAATCTGTTAATTATTGGTGGTATATTGTAGTAATAAGACGATTTGTATTTGATTTTTTCACTGGCGGTTTTAATCATACTAAGTACATATATTTTTTTGATAGGAGAGGCGTGCAAATTAATCCCTTGACGTTAATCAATCACCACCCATGACGAAATCAGAGGAGTTAGAAGTGCGTTGCGGAAAAAGTTTGTTGAGTGAATTGGGTCTTCAGTTTGGTCACGCATACGGCAAAACACAACGTATACGTTGTTTCGCGTCGGTTTTATAGACCGTCTGTGGTATCCTGACCCATTCGTGCCGAAGTATAACTCTCCCACGTAAATCTAAAGGACTTCCTCACGTTACAAAAAATTTAATGCGCCAATTTTATACATTAAGTGTGGAAGAGTCATGCTGGTTCGACCACCAAGATACCACGGTCTCACAGAAAACCAGCATGAAGCAACGCTTGCTTTATGTTTTATCGTGTGAATGCGGCTATCGGAGGCCCAATTACCCGATCTCCCCAATTCCCAAATTCCCAACAACCCTCAAATTCCTAACACTCCAAAAGGCAGGCTACGCATTTTTAACAGGTTTTTCGGATGCCTATGATCGGCGACAATTGCTTACCATCCGAAGATCCGTATGCTCGTTTATCGACGCATAAAAAATACCAGTTTTAACTTCAAAATCAATGTATTGTTACCCCACTTAGTAAGGTAAACAGCTGCTAATGAGCAGCAGGGGATGATTTCATTACACGCCCTTGTGATAATTATTGCAAATTTAATATTCTAATAATTTCCTCTTTTTCCCTCATTATCACAATTTCCGCGTTGATTAGAGGCGTGACAAACAATGCCTGGAGTGCTTTGCAAATTTCGTAAAAAATATAATTTTGTTATTTATTAGATACTTAAAAGTTGTTGAGTATTTTTATAAAACGGTGTTCGTGTTTGTAGAAGATGAATTGAGATTTTGTTTTTTTATTTTCACAATATTATAATTGGTTGATTAAAGTATTGCATTTTACTTGCTCAATGTTTTCGTAGATTTTTTTTTATTGTCCCACATTAGGATCTCCTCCTGTATCGTGGGTGCGTTTACAAACATACAATTTCACATACACTTGACACCCAGACCCGGAACAACAATCTGTGGATCATACATAGAGTTGTTCCGTGCGGGAATCGAACCCGCGACACATTGCACGGCAGCCAGTTGCCCAGGCACTGCGCCAACTGTACAGTCACTATTTTAAAAAATAGGCAAAATTCTAGATTCGATGTAAGTACTTTTCGGTTCATTAAGAAATAGGACAAAAATAATGACGCATGAAACATCTAATTTAATTATTATTTGTATACTTATCTCCGCTTCTATTACTTGAATCTGAAACGAACGCCTAAAGGAATATTTATCAAGCGATTCTACCCAATTTTTCGAGAGAAAACATAATAAATTAATTATTTAAAAACACATCAGAAACGATATTTACTAAAACCTGATGGACCTCACCAGACCCAAACGAGACGGGCATGTAAACACAGCACATTACTTACAAAAGCAAAAACAACCTCAGACCTCAAACCAAAAAAGCCAGACATTACGACAATCTAGATGGAAAAGGGTTAAACGAATCAATGACCACTAAATGTTAGTTAGAATTAAACATTACCCATGCCATGGAAGGTAAGGGTAAAACACGAATATTTACCCTTTAATCCCTTGAAAAAATAACCTTTTTGCTAACGGGGTGTTGCGTGACACATTTACAAATTAATCATGTAAGTAAAGCAGGCTTCTAATTTGTTTAAATTTCGCTTAGCGCTGAGTATATTTGATCACAAGGGTCGCGTCCATCGAGTTATAGCTGTTTGAATAGTACCCTATGTATCGTGACCAGCACATCAACATACACCTATTTGTCAATGTTGGATTTTCGACTTTAGGCCAAAAATAATAAAGTTCAAAATCCAATGTTTTTTTCTTAATGCTGGTGTAGCTTGACCTGCTGGTGTATGCATACAAAGTACATAACGATGTACTGTGGCTATCGAACACACATTTGTGATTATATTCACATTATGTTGCAAGTTTTAGGTCTGTGTTTGGGTTAGGTCTAGTCTACTACTTGTCAAGTTTGTTGGCACTGAATACCAACTTAATGTTCAGTTATGTGCGTGGATGGATACTTAGCTACTTCTGCGCGGTTTTACTCGCTCTGCTTGGCTACTTTTGATCGTAACGTGATGTTTTATACCTTTCTCGATAAATGGACTATGCAACACAAAAATATTTTTTCAAATTGGACCAGTAGCTCCGGAGGTTAGCGCGTTCAAACAAACCATTCAGCTTTATATATTAGTACAGATAATATAGATTTAGAACTTCTACAAGCTGGGAACATAGAAAACCATGATATTTGCAATACTAACCTCTTTGATGATCGCTGCAGATTGTAAGAAAGCAGACAATTAAAATTTCTGATTTCTCGTCAGTTAAAAATATTGCTATTCTCTCGACTCAAAAGCATGAATAAAAATGAAAGTAATATTATTAAATAAATTAACTTGAAAAACTAAAACGAACCCTAAGGAAATAACCTTAAAAAGTTATTTTCGTACAAGAAAAAAAACTTAGCTGAAATTTCAGCGCTACGTGGTAAAAATGATGACCTGAAGTGATTGTTTCAGCTCACGTTACAGCCTCCACACTGTACGAGCATTACCTTAATAGAATTCTTGACAAGCTTCCTACTTCAACAAGAAAAAACACTCTTTCAGCCTTTGTCCCTAAAAGCCTTCCGAAGGCTCTGTCGTTAAAAATTCAATAGTGAAAAATTGTAGACTGAAACATCCTGAAGAATTAATAATGGGTTTGGAAAAAAGTTTCGAAGTAAGATCTATATTAGACCCGACTTAGATGAAAGGATTGTAATGGATTACACGGGTTTTTGACCTTATGATACAAAAATAACTGCCTGACTGACTGCCTCGTTAGTCGAGTGGTCGCAAGTATGGCTGCCGGGCAAGGGGTCTTGGGTTCGATTCCTGGATCGGGCAAAAAATTACTAGACATATTTTCTAGTTATGTATCGATGTATCGATATTAGGAAAGCCATCCATAGCACACACTTATAGCACGCATCTATAGCACGCATCTCTAGATATAGAAAACATCCATCCATAACATAGCTTAGCTGAGTCCGTTTCCATGATTATAGCATAGCACATCCCTGCTGGAAAAGCATCCTAATCGTCTTTGTTCAGCGGTGGTAGTTTTCTTGCTTGCTGCTGCCGATGCATGCTGCTGACGGTTGCAATGATTAAACAATTCAACGGTTCCTACAAACTGCACCAGTAAATAAGACTCTGCTGGTAAAAGACTAACAAACAAACTGTCAGTGTGCTAGATATATGTATGAGTTGACAAAGAGAGCGGCGAACACTCGAACAGTTTATATATTGCTCATTCCGAGTGTCGAAATGAAATGCTCGCCCACCTACAAACAGTCTCCGATATTGCCAACTTGACCTCTGCCAGCCCTCTATTGCATCTCCAAGCTTTTCCTTGCTATTGTCGCCATTTATTCTTCTTAGTTCTTTAATATTTTTGTCAAAAGAAATATATACACGATGTAACAAACAGAGGGTATACATAGACTGCCTCGTTGGCTGAGTGGTTGCAAGTGCGACTGCCGGGCAAGGGGTCTCGGGTTCGATTCCCGGGTCGGGCGAAGTATTACTAGGCTTTTTTTCGGTTTTTCGAAAATTTCTTAGTAGTAGCACGGAGTCTGGAAATGTGCCCGGTATATGGCAATAGGCTCACCACCTATTACATGGGACTTACAACATAAATTGTGAAAAGTGGGTTGTACACAGTGGCATTACGTGCCATAATGTGCACCTCTGCCTACCCCTTCGAGGATTAAAGGCGTGACGATATGTATGTATGTATGTATGTATGAAATTCCAGAAACCGAACATTTGGAAATTAAATCAATACTCACTAGCATGAAGTCAGCAAGATTACAAGAAATATTTCGTAATTAGTGAGTGAACCCCGTAGTGTTGTGATACGTTTGTATGATTTAAAATCAAGAACCACGCGACACCAAGTATTTAGTACCAATTTTTTTAAACGTATTTGAAGCTGAAACTTCGCGTAGAGATACTATTCAACCTGTATTCTTCAGTGCTTCTTGATGTATAAGGGTATTTTGTTACACGTTGTATATGTATACGAACCTTAATCCTGAAGAGTATTCATCTATGAATCATTCATTACATAATTATCATAATCATAGATGAAACGAAAGACGTTTCCCAGAATCGTATCGTTTGCCTTGTGTTGTCTCTGCCTACCCCAATGGCAGACAGCAGTAATCATACATATATGTGTATGTACTATCAGGTATGTATGAATATACCTCACACACATCCTACATGCATTAGGTGTTCGACGAAACAGGGCTCGTCGCTAATTTGATTAAGAGATTTTAAACTATGTTTATATTATAACTTTCGTGGAACATACTAAATTAATTATGTTTCTATGTATGAAACTAGTCGAGTTCCTCGTTAAATAATTACGTGAGGTAGCCGAAAACATAATAATTTGATTTTGAACTACATAATTAACACAATTAGAATTAGAACCTTCTGCGAAGCAGTCATGCTAGCTAAGGAGGAGGCGGGGCGCGTGAGCGAACGAACCACCGTAAGTCTGAGTCCGGGTCTGCGCGTTGCATTCCGTGCGCGCTTCTAAGAGCCATCAGACCACCACAGATGGGGCCCAGTATGGCTGATGCCTGATCCAGAGCTGCGGACTACCTAGCGGGTTACTGAATCTCCGACTTTAAAAGCAGGAGTAAGAACGGGGTGGTTTTTAGTCAGTAAGAGTCTGACACTCCCTCTCCCTCGTCCAAGGCAGGAGAAGTCATTGGATGATTTCTCCCCTTAAAAAAGGATACTACATATTTCTCCCAGTATAACCAACAGCAAAGTAAACTCCAGTCGTAAGTTAGATAAGAGAATGAATAGTTAATCTAAACGATTCGTCGGGTCAACAGTTTGCCAAGTTCATTTAACTTAACCGATAACTGTAGAGGTGGGTGTTTGTGTACTTTACAACGGGGATTGAAAACTAAACTACAAATAATTATTACTTCCTTGTAAAATTCAAAATACATACATACATATCTACTAACACAATATATAGGTACCTACTGAACACGTTCACAACGGAAATGAAATGAAAAAGAGCAAAGTAGTAAAACCAATTCTACTTTTCAGGTATTTAAAATTCAATAGACGCCTCCAATTTCAGGAAGCAGACTGCAAAGTGCCACTTTCCACTGAAGCCCACTTTTTCACGGAACAATTTGACTTTAAAATTTTACAGTAGATACCTAGAGGTAAGCACTTGGCTATGCAGCAGTATGGTAATTCGAAATTTCCTCTTGCTTTTCAATATTTGCAATCCGTTCTTAATAATATATATGGGAAAGCTGGTTTTATATTAAATGGTATATTACAAGGTAAGAAAATAAAATGGTTCCTTTTTCTAACAGTGTTATAAGTTATAACTACTACTGTTTTTTTAATTAAGTGAGACGTACTGCTTTTTCTCACCTTATGCTGCAAATTTCGCAAGAGATTTTTGTCCAATAAAAAATTTTTTTCAGTCGTTATCGTCCCACTGCAAGGCAAAGGCCTCCCTACCCTCCTTCCACTCCTCTCTGTGCAAAGCTTTCTGCAACTAATCCTTGTCATAGATGTCAAGTTAGCCCCTTCTGAGTCAGTCTCCTTCTGAAACTGCCACGACGTCTGTTGACGTTAAACCGGCTCCACTCAGTTGTTAGTTTTGCCCACCGCTCGTCCGACATGCGGCAGACGTGACCAGCCCATTTCTATTTCAAGCTTGCAGCTTTCTGTCCAGTCAATGCAGCTGTCAAATATTGAACGCCCAACGGTGTGAAACTAGCTAATTCCCTGTTGGATGAAAAACGAGATATTTACACTAGCACCACCTGATGAGCGAAAATAGAGTATTGTCACGGATTTTTTTTTTTAATTATACACAGTATGTAACTTTAATTTCACCCTCGTAACTAAGTATTTGTTCATCTTCTTTAGACCATTTATACGGAGGTAAGAACGCATACGAAGCCGCGGAAGACATAATGGTTGTCCGGCTCGAAGCAGGAGCAGGACTGGGTGGTTTTTAGTAAGAGTCTGACCCTACCTTTCGCCTCAACCATGGCGGGTAGAATAATAGGATTAACTTTAAAAAAACATATGTACTTATGTACCCTCCAAGTCAGTAAGTACAGTAAACAGAAGCCCTCATTACCCCAGCCCGAATACATAGAATAATCTAGACGAAAGTTTACATGATTACCGTCTAATCAAATGTTTATTCCGTAATTCACAAAGTTAAACACGAAACAAAAGATGAAACAACAATTAATCGTAACGTGTGGTTTAGGAGTTTAGATTTACGATTAATTCGAGGAAAACACACAAGCCATAATTTATTAAGTTGAATTTGTTTCTCATTACGCTGCGGGTCCGTGAGTGCGACCAGCTGTCGCTCCACTCGCGAAAATATGATTAACTTAATTAAATCTGTTACATAGTAACATTGTGTTATTATATTTTATTGTTTATCTAATTTGAATTTAAGTTTTGTCTTGATATCTGTACTCTTCACATCACATCATCAGCCTCAGTGGCCATTGCTGGCCAAAGCCTCTTCTCACACGGAAAAGCTTTGAGCATTAATCACCTATGTTTATATGTATTATGTTAATATATATTATGTTTTCTCGTGGAGTTTTTATGGTTTTCCTTGATATCTGTACTCTTCACATCACATCATGTCATCAATCTACAAGTGACCACTGCTAACCAAAGGCCTCTTCTCACACGGAAAAAGTTTGAGCATTAATCACCAATTGAATGCTTGCTCAATACAGGTTGGCGATTTCAAATTTATAATTAGGAATTATGTTTATGTACGGACCAATAACACAGAAGAAAATCATAGTGTGGGGCAAAGCTTAAAAAAAGAGGATAAATTAAGTGTATTGCAGTTTAGACTGTAGGATAATCTAGGAGTAAATGCTCGATTGACGTAGACTGGATTTGAAGTTTGAACAATAATGTAAACATCATCTAATATGTACAGATGATAATATTGCTCTATTTACTACATACTATGTAATGCACTGATTAATTAGAGGTTCAATTGAAAATAATTATCGTTAACACATTCAGTTGAACTAGCACTTTACCACTGAATAAATAATTAATGTTCCAATTTAATAACCATAGTAATCATCTGCATTGAAAATCAATTAATTTTAATAACGATATTAAAATAAACAACTAATAGGCAAACACGTTATAATTAAATTTCTGTTTTATTATAATCATACTATCACACTAATATTATAAATATGAAAGTTTGTTTTATCCGTCAATCACGCTGAAACTACTGAACGGATTTTCATGAAATTTGGTATACAGAGAATGTATGAGTGGAGTTGGGTGATAGGATACTTTTTATCCCACGAGAACGTGGGTGAAGCCACTGGCAGAAGATATTAATTAATAAAACAACTATATTCAAAAAATAAAGTTGTGTTAGTTGCAGTATTTATAACTCAAGAATGACTAAATCGATTTAGCTAACGACTCGTGTGTCGCCGCGTCGTGTGTCGCGGTATGCTGTTCATTAATATGAGGCTAGCATGCTTGAAACTAGTCGAGTTCCACGTCAAACTGTTACGTGTATAAGCCGATAACGTAATAATTAATTTTGTATGTCTCACGAAAGTTGTAATAATATTTTTGATGGGTTCAATTTATCATAACCCTTTTAGTAACTGATGGACAAGACTGACTAAACCAAAAGATGTAAACAAAACTTGTACCAAGGCCTGTCAACTCGACAATAACAAAGATAAATTAATTAATTTGATTAATTCTTCCCGACTCGACTCTGTAACTCAAAATGTACAAACACTCGATTATAAAGCCAATAGCAGGAGTTTCGCGTTTAAACTTAGGTTACTTCGGTATTTAAGAGGAAAGCGATAAGAGATAATCTCCTGAGTTAAAACAACAGATCGGCTCCGTAATGTTACATGAGATAAGTTGGAACAGTTATTGAGAATGTTACATATATTCTATACGTACAGTAATGTGAGTAACTTGTATAATGTGTAGATGGCTCCTGTTGTGTAGTTTTGAAATAAGAGTGTTAAGTGTGTATCTAATTAGATAGAGGTTCGGAATCTTTGAAAACTAAATTATATTTGTTTAGTATTAGTTTGTGCCAGCAACTTCGCCCGTAGAATAAAATGATCATAATCTACCTCTGTTCTAAATGTCATCTCGATCCCTTTAGCCGTTTTGACTAGAAAGAGTAACAAACAATAATACAAACTTTCGTATTTATGCAATACAGAGTAATCCTAGTAGAATTTAGGTGACAAATTGTTTTAAGGGTTGAATATCATCTAATGACTTCTCCCGCCTTGGGCGAGGCGAGAGGGAGTGTCAGACTCTTACTGAATAAAAACCACCCCGTTCCTACTCCTGCTTCTTGAGCCGGAGCCCGGATTTAGGTAACAGTGGTGTTCTGATTTTGGGTTCTAACTTGTATTGATTACAAGAATACAATGGTGAAGTTTACAATATTTTCCATACAGCAGTTCTGATGTGATTTTAAAATGGTAATGGACATTCGCTTCTTTACTAAGCTCAGATAGAAAACCACGTTCCGTAGTTCAACGCCCTAACATCAAGGACCACCTACAGACAGACTCAATAACAAATCCATCCAAGATTACTTCACGAACAGAATCATTACTAAGTACACTCGATACCTCCTCCTCTACCTCTACTCCTTAATAAATTACGACTGAAGTATTAATTCACCGAGTAATTTTGTTTAATAATCTTCCACGCGTGTGTGAGTAATTGCGTAGATACAATTATGTCGGTGATTGCCTATTGGCTATTGATTTTATATTACGTCATCGACATATTACACGATTACCTAATTATTAACATGATTACGTTATGTTTAACGTCTTACTAACTTCTGTCAACGGGTTCACTCGCGTTCTCGTGGGATAAAAAGTGTCCTATAATCCAAGTCACCTCATAGCAATATCTGTAAATCAAAGGATATTGCTCAAGACTGACAAACTTGTAACCAACAGCAATGTATGGGCACATTGCAACGTACATATCAAATGTAGAGCAATCTCCTTTCATCAAAATCTGTTCAGTAGTTCCAGCGTGATTGGCCGACAAACATCCAAACAAACCAACTTTCACATTTGTAATATTAGGGTGATAAATAGGTTTGAAGATATCTAGATACTCTTACTATGACCATTTCCAAAACTAGTGTTTTTTACATGTCAGTGGTAGGAATTATGACAAGCCCCTTGCATTTCTTGAGTAGGAAATCTTTATTCTGCTGTGGATGTCTTCTGGCTTCTGATCATCACGAAGATGATAATTGCATACTGTAAACATCATCTGTTTTGCATTCGAATAAAGATTAATTTTATGCTATTAAAATGAATTTAATGGCCATTTCACAATCATTGGTCATAAATCGTAGCTTTAGTTTGAGTTTATCTATAACATTCGAAGTTCTGAAGAGCTAGGACGGTATAAATTCTACAAAGTCTTTATTAATTGCAATAATCTTTCGCAATTGCATTCTAGGTAACACAGGATGAGTTCATTTTATTGATATAAAATATTTCACCTTTTATTTCGATATTTTAGATCTGTAGTGTAAGTATAGCGTGATATTTGATTTCTAGATAATATTTATTTTCCTGCTTGAAATTACTTTGGATATTATTTTACCTTTACTATACATACATAGTATATTTAACATATCGGGCTATCAGTAAATGAAATATATTTGCTCGCCTACAAAGTAAAACCAACCTAATTCAGATATATCACAGCGAACATTTTCCAATAAATTAATAGCAATATTTCATCGAGTCCCAAAAATACTTCCATGTGAAAGCCGCACAAAATATTAATACAAAAAGGCTGTTGACAGACGCCAATCAATCCCAGGGCCATGTTGCCACCTTCATACGTTTTTCATGTTTACCAGGGCTGTGATCAAAGCCTTGATTGGGCCCCAGTTATTCCATCGAGTCCCTTTGAACATATAACACGGTTTAATACCCATTTCGACATACATTATACAAAATAGATTGGTTTTAAGTAGTTATGTGTAGTATCCTAATTTTATAAATGATTTAGTACCATTACATCGACGGCGAGCGGACAAATAGGTTTGCTAATGGATTATTGAAAATTTGATATTTTGTATGGATTGATGTTTTTAAAGTCTGGTTTGTTTATATGAATATTTGAATATTGTAATGAACGTGTTGTTGTGTGGGTTCGAATGGATCTAAGGTTGTGGGTAGGTACTGTTGACGTAGAAAAATAATCCTCGTGTAGGGCAATGTGACGTAGTTTGGACAAAGACAATACAAATAATATGAAACAAATATTGAACTAAGCTGTATGTAGGTACTATGTATTTACTAATAAACAATAAAAAAAATATGATTTCAATTATTATCAGAGAACAATAACGTTGGGTTTAACAAAAAGCGATCAAATACAAGGATGTATTTGCACAGAGCGGACACGTAGGTCTAATGTTTGTTGACAGTCGAGTGACGTCATCGCGCCGGTCGGGCGGTTATTTGGTTTGTTCAGAGTGGTGCAGGCTCTAATTAATGGTGACCTTGTAGCACCAGCCGTGCCAACCAGTCACACTATATGACGGATTGGTTGTTCAAGCAATTGTCATTTTGTAAAGATTCAAGTTTCAAAAGTTTCTAAAGCTTTTGAAATAGACACTTTTTTGTCAATTCGTGTCGATAGTCTAAAGTTAAATTAGGTACTATCGAGTAACTACTTATTACCTTTACAAATTACCTACGACTTTTATAGTAAAATTATGTTTTTTTTGCAAACCCTAGGCAATACAAAGAATTAACGTTTACGTCTTTTAAATTCTCAGTTTCAGGACGGAGACTAGAAAATCTACTCTAGACAATTACGGTAAAATTAATATATCCATATTACATCTAAGACTATATCTGAATTACAGGCCCGTTGTTCAGATGTCACTGTAGATGTAGATCACTAGTATGTAACAAGCATGCTTCGGTGAGCGGTTGTGGTCACCACATGGTTCCTCAAACTATAAGCGAATAGGACACCAATATTCAATTATGTGTAAGGCAACCTAGTGGAACTATTGATCATATCATTGATGTCCATAGTGCAGAACGTCCTGCAAAATGGACAGAGGACGTAGGTAATAAATATCGCAGAAAGCCGCTGGATGCAGGTCGCTTCCAATTAGTCTAACTCTCCCAACTAGTGCTGCCCCCAATCTGGAAGTCATTGTGGGCAGCACTAGACTGAACAGAAGACGCAATTTTTATGGGATAGGTTAGTAAACGAGCAGACGGATCACCTGATGGTAAGCAATTAGCATCGCCCATGCACACCCGGAACACAAAAGGCATTTCAAATGCATCACTCAATCACCCACACAACGCAAGCGTTGTTTCACATCAGTTTCTGTAAGGGCGTTCATTTTCGAGTTAAAACATGTCTCTCTCACTCTTTACATCATTTTAATAAATACATCCTTTGTACATTTCGACATCAATTCCAGACGTCTGTCACTAAACGTAATATTCAAGTATAAGAATTTATTTATTGTCAGCTCGGAGTCTAGACCTCGCTACAGCCTAGCAGCCTCGCTCGCTCGTCAAACCCACTTAGGACATATTACGTCAGGTGTAACTGACAGGCAACGGCTAGGCATTACTCCGACACGTTCAACCTGCCAATATAGTGTTAGAGCCAGTGGTTCCCAAACTGTGGTCCGTAGAAGCCTATACAATAGACATCACCGTTGAATTGAACTATCAATACAAAAAAATAGCTATTTTTAGGGGAAATCGATTTAAAGTACTCAATACTCTGTTGTTTACTTTATTAGGTAGATGTTATAAATTGACAAATGTCAATATGGGCCCTGTCGGGCACGGCACATACCGGAGAGCGGATTAAGTCTAAATATTTAATCTATGAAATACATTGCCTTTTGTCGTCGCGGTGGTCCGGAGATTCAAGACTAACGGCAAGTCCCAATGTGAAATTTTACGAATTATATATGTTGTACTTTCTACGATTATTTAAACGCCACTGACAAATGTTGTGACTAATGCTCAAACCTTCTCCGTGCGAGAAGAAACCTTTGGTCAGCAGTGGCTACTTATAGACTGTTGATATGTGTATAGCGTATATTTTTAAAAACAATACGTTGTATTGCTATATTCTTTACCGGATGGATGGAGGACCGGACCGGACTAATATGGAACCACTTGATACTTGACAAAGTATTTTATATTTTGTTTCATTTCCTTAAAATTAAAGTTTATATCATTATAATATTATACAACTAGCTTTTGCCCGCGACTTCGTTCGCGTGGAATAGTGACTTCCGGCAAATTTTTGGTTTTAACCACATAGTTCCCGATCTCGCGGGATCTCTTCAAAAATGAGATGTGGAAGATATTCCAGGGAACTCTTCAAAAATCAACATAATGAGCTCTGCGTTTGAATTTAATAGATGTATACTCACTTAGGGCATTCAAAAAATAGTTTAAAAACGGACTTAAACTAACTTAAAACTAAAGAAAGCTACGAATTACGAATTTATAACAATTAAAAAAGAAACTATATTACAACCTATCCTCTATGCTATAATAACCAAGCTTAAACTAAATAATTTAAAAGAAACGACTTAAATCTAAACTAATTAAAAAAAAAATTACAATTTTATTAAAAAAACTAACTACAGTAACTACTAATAATCGATATCAAACTAAACCTACGTTAAATAGTTTAACCAAAAAACCAGGAAAACCCAACAAATAAACTTATTAATTGACAAATACAACGAAACCAATTTAGAATATACGAAACAGCAGGACCACTACAGACAAATAATCATACGACTGATAATACACTTTTTCTACGATAGTACCGAAGCGCTTGGCCGATACCCAACCAAATGAATGTAACGAAACCATAGCGCGATCTATTTCGATCCCAACGCCATCTATCGAGGATAAAGACAACTTGGATTATTTATTTATACTCCGTTCGGGCATTTTCTTTGTACTAAAAGTTTAATTATATTGATATTATTTTTTTCATACCTTTTTACTATTTATTTACTTTTTTCGATGAATTAAAACAATAACATGAACCGAAGTCGTGTAACGATCGACATAGAATTATCTATACTCCGTTAGAGCATTTTCTTTGTACTAAATGTTTTATTATATTGATATTATTTTTTTCATACCTTTTTACTATTTATTTACTTTTTTTCGATGAATTAAAACAATAACATGAACCGAAGTCGTGTAACGATCGACATAGAATTATCTATACTCCGTTAGAGCATTTTCTTTGTACTAAATGTTTTATTATATTGATATTATTTTTTTCATACCTTTTTACTATTTATTTACTTTTTTTCGATAAATTAAAACAATAACATGAACCGAAGTCGTGTAACGATCGACATAGAATTATTTATAAATAATTTATTTCTTATTTTTATTTTTTGATTTTTGAAATAAATATATATCTATGTCCTTTCTAAGGTTCTAAACTATATCTGTACCAAATTTCAACCAAATCCGTCAAATAGTTGCGGAGATTAATGGTATAAGCATAGAATGTTCGACGTGATTCTTTAATTTGACATAACTTTTTTATTTATGAACCGATTGACATGAAACAAACACTAAATGTAAATTTAAGCATCCCACAATATATTCGTGAAAACCGCATCCAACTCGGATCAGCCGTTTCTGAGATTAGCGCGCACAGACGAACAGACAAACAGACAAACAGACAAACAGACAAACAGACAAACAGACAAACAGACAAAAAAAAAGTTAATTACATTTTTGGGTTCGACATCGACATAACAATAACCCCTGCTATTTTTTTTATTTTTATTTTCAATGTACAGACAGCACTTTTCTACGATTTTATTATATGTATATAGATGTGATAGGGGCGAGACTTCTAACCCGTTAAGGCTGAATACTACATCTAATTTTAACGACAAAAGTCGGGGGTCGAAGGGGTCGAATCCCCTCCCCTTAAAATTATGGCTATTTTAATATTTTTCTTACTTTATGTGATATCAAAGGCTGTATGCGTCGTAGAAACAAAAAAAAACGACAAACGGTAGCTAATAACCTTGGCTAACTAATTCATTACTTTTTTCATATGTTTGATAATGTTTTGGTGAGAAAAAAAATATTTTCTGAATAATCTTTACCGAAAAAATCGCAATTTTTCAATATTTTCAATTGGGGTTTCAAACCCCCATATTACTTTTTTGTCGATAAAATTAGATGTAGTACTCAGCCTTAACGGGTTAGAAGTCCCACACCTATCACATTGTATACTATGTACATAGTGGTCCAGAACCTAACAGAAATGATATAAAAGTGGCCGTGAACTAAGAAAAGGTTGAGAGCCGCTGTATAGTTGATTTAGATCGGAACAAATTAGAACACTAGCAATATTTGTGTCCCAAATAAAAATATTGTTTCTTTATTTATTGTGTGCCCAGGTATACTTATAAGTCTGTCTCCTATCTTAATTGTAAAATGATTCATCCTTTTACTAAGAATTACTTAGCATCTAGGAACACCTAAACGACGTAGTGATCCATATTTTTAGTTTTGTTTCAGGTCTGGGTGTCATGTGTATGTGAACTTGTATGTTTGTAAACGTACTTACGACACAAATGAAAATATTAGTGCGGGGCAAGGTAAAAAAAGAAAATTATCAATAACAAAATTAAAAAAGTTTTACCGAGCAAAGAAATTGGTGCTGTTTTCTTTCAAAATATCAAAGAAATAGACGTTCGTACCACATCACAGACTACGTATTACATGTATTACACAACTTATATAATATATAGCTCGCTGAGAACATAATATACAATAAATAAATGTACATAAAGTTGGCTATATCATACAAATGTATCAAAAACTGTCTGCGAAATAAAATGTAAATGGCGTCGGCAAAGGAGACGCGTTTTACCTCACCCTGTAGCTGTACTACAATACAGCGTGTTCAATATTAAGACTTGCCAATATTAATTCTGGAAGAGATGAAATTTGAATGGAAATAAATTGTAATGTCGCCGGTATTACTCGTACTGTTTGCTTTCAGCGAGTATATTGCAGGTTCGGGAATAACGGTACCTAAATATATACTCTTTTATTATTACGGTTTATTTAAATTGTCTCCTTGGGTATTGCTTTAGGTTATTCTTGAAATAGAATGTTAGAGTTTGGATTATAAATGTCTTTTTTTTGTTTTAAGTGTACGATGTCTCAATCAATAACTTGGGATGATAATACTGACCCACTTACTAATAAATTCAAAATACACCGTAAATTCTCTTTGTAAGACAAAATCTTCTAAATTTTCTTTTCAGAAAAACGACGATCAACTAATAACGATCACCTTTCACATAAATAATTGCTCCTAATTGCGAACTTCAGTAATGAGGCTCATTCTATCTCGTTCTAACTCTCATTATCTCTCTTTAACCTCCCTTCAAAATAGAATGGACGTTCGCAAAATATTTTGATTTATTTCACAAAGCCGCATCGTTTAGATAGGTATAAACCGCTGCACAATAAGCTATACCAGTCGGTCAAAATCTATAAACACATTTTCAGCTTAATTACAACAGTATAAGATTGAAAATGTGTTAAAGAATATTGAGACTTTAGTGTAGGTTGATGTGCTGTTGTCTACACAGTCTGGTGGACTAAATCCCGGCTGACTGATTAATTACTGTTGAATGTACAAATATAACGCGGAATTAATAATTCTATCGATATTGGAAATCGAGAATCAATCAGAATAATGGGTCGAGATATAAATTTGAACGGGAATTAATACCGAGCGAGACTGTTCAGTGTTCCTGTATTATAATTACTTTTTTGAAACAATGCTTGCTGTTAATGGATTATTTATTGTGAATAGAGGTTCGAGGATTCTTTGTAACAACTTGAATCATACAATGTGGCTGGTGTATGACGATGAGCTCCCTTAAATCATGGGAAAATTGACAGAAAATGTAGCCAACTTCTGTCAATTTTCCACGGTCTCCGGTCGGTTCCAAAAGGGTCAATGTAGATTGACCGTTTATCACCTGATGGTATCTATCTTTATTGCGATGAATAGTTTAAAAGGGCAGTGTAACATTTTACAATATACTTCACATGCTCGATTTTTTTATGGTATAAGCCGGTAAACGTGCGTACGGATCACCTGATGGTAAGCACTCGCCGCCGCCCATGGACACCCTAAACACCAGAGGCGTTACAAGTGCGTAGCCGGCCTTTTGGGGATTAGGAATTTAAGGGTTGTTAGCGTAATCGGGGATTGCGACGATAAGGAAGGGAGGTAATTGGCGCTCCGGTAACCTCACTCACACAACGAAACACAACGCAAGCGTTGTTTCACGTCGGTTTTTTTGTGAGGCCGTGGTATCACTCATTCACAATCGACATTATATTTTTAAATGAATTCATTCGATCGCCACCTTTTCAATCGTTAACACCTTTCATACATTTTGTATTTCTCACATAATTAATGAGAAACGCTGAAAAATGCTTTGTACAATTTATATCACTGACTGAATTAACTGCTGAACATTTAATTCGATTCGCGAACAATTGCTGATGTATGGAAAGCAAGTTCGTTTTAAATGATTCTGCCTGCTCTTTGCTGGACAAAGGATGGATGTGGAATGCAATGAAGTATTAACTGATAGGCTATATTATACCGTACTATTTTATATCGAAAACAATTGCTAAAGACAGGGTTAAGTAACCATTAAATGACTCTGAGTACGGCAGTTACTGCTGCATCAAGGACTTAAAAAAGTATATTTTAATTAATTATATAACTTTTTTACAAATTGTTGTTTGTAATTACTTACCACAGGTATAAAGTTCGAGGGATAAAACATGTTTTCCTGACTTTTTAAATGTACAAACGCAACACGGTGCCTATGGAGCTAATAGGCTTGCCAGTAATGGGATTGGGATCCATGGGATTTATTGCAGAACTCGACGAAAGTGGATTTTCAACACACCTCTGTGTGCCCCTCAGGGAGGCAGTAATGTATCATTTAAATGTTTATTTCATTAAGCTGAATTATATACTCGGGTGCTTCTCTAAGCCACGGACACACATTAAACACAGGCTCTGTCCCCCGACTCTGTACCAACCATTAACTTATCATTACGAACACGCCATTTGAATAAAAACAAATAGAAGGATTTAAATATTTTTAATGGCAACATTATTTTTTACTTAACCACAGGCTAACGTCATCTCTTGAATAATTCTAAACAACTTTACATTTAAATAAATCGTGTTGGGTTTAATATATTTTATTTTAGATTCAAAATTTACTTAAAAATATATTTTTATTCTATTCTGCTACAAAGTTAACTACAGTTTGTACTTCGTTTAATTTATAGCTGGCAACATTGTGTTTACCACAATGAGCTTGGCACGGATTCAAATTCACGATCGATTGACCGGAATCCCAATTAGTCATTGAACCAATTGTAATGACACTAATCACATCTTATTTAAAGACGATAAGTTTCGACATCGCTTCATCTATGGCTATAAATAAGGAATGATTAACTAACATGTTCCTTTACAATAGTACTCATGATAAATGCTAAATACATGAAGGTGATAATTGAGCATTCATCATTGACAAGTGGAATGGTACCTAATCTAATACCCATCTGCTTTCGTCACTCAATGTCTAGCCTTCTAAGGACTAGACAAGGGTACATGCAAACAAGGTTAAGGAACAATGAACCTTTTATCTTTCGTTATTAGATTCGGAATTCTCCAAGTTCTGTCCCTCATCACTTAGGATACTGTCCAAGATGTTGTCTTCGTCGCTTCTCGCCGCCACGTCACCTGCCTTGCCCAGCACTTCATTTAGTATTTCATCGTCATTTACTTCACCATTTACCATTTCGACATTGTCACTATCTACGTTACTTTCAACTTGTGCACTTTCTTCAGGTACTTGTTTATTGTCCTCATCTATTTCAGAAACTGCATTTAATTCGCTAGGTTCTACTTCTTTGGTTGCGGAATCTTCTGCTTCAATCATTTCTTCGTTCATTTCATCATTTACTTCTTCTTTCTTGTTTACATTCATTTCTTCATTTTCATCATCAGCTACAGCGCCATCCATTTCTTCTTCTTCAATTCTAGATGACTCTTCCTCTTCGTTCTCTTTAGATTCGTCTATCGTTTCCTGTCGTTCCACCTTTAATGTTGATCTTCTAGACTTCTGTGTCTGTGGGGGAGGTTCTTCTAGTTCTTCTTCTTCTTCTTCATGATCATTTTTGCTGACTGGTACTTCCTCACTAATATCTGATGCTTCGCTTGCTGCGTATCCTTTCTTTAACCGTTCTTGTCTTTCTTTCCTAGCCTTTTGCTTGACTTCCCACAATGAAGGTATACGTTTCGTATTATCTTGATTTTCTCCATCCGGGTGATATAGAACAATGTCGTCGGTGTATCGGAGTACTGGCTGAGGTGGATATTTGTCCCTGGAAGAGTAACATATTCATTATTTTACGAATCAAAATTAACGAAGAAGTGGTTTAAAGGGTTTGGAAGGTATACAGCAAGCTGTTGACGTTGAGAAAATCTGTTATAGAATTAAAAGGGGATTTTAGTTTCTGGAAATAGACATTATACAGATACAAAGATAAACCGTATAAGGAATAATAATAAGTAGGTGCATTAGACTTTAGACAACATTTGGATTACAACACAGGTAGAGATATTACAAGGTTTCGGAGTAGGTGCGAACGAATAATTTCTGGCACCTTTACAGACGCGAGATGACAACTTGTTGATACACTAATGACGGTCCTAAAATTCTAGATCATCGGAGTCAGTGTCGGAGTCCCAGCTAAAACAAAACATGAGTGAGTAGTAACAACACATGATTATAAATATTTTTGTGATACTTTGAGTTTCAAAAGTACCTAAGTACATGGTTTGATTGGAATAAATGATTTTACTTTACAGTTAATGTGTAGAAATAGTTTTAGAAAGACCATTTCTTCTTTTTCTCAGCTCAGCTGATTATCTCTTGACAGAGAGGTCACATAGTGCTATGAAGTCACTAGTACTAGTATCTTCGATAAATGCTCTATTTTATGTAATGCCATAATTTGTTAGCCTATTTATGGCATTCGACGCAAAGTCTTAAATGCATAGTCTGATCCTTAGTAACAATTTTGTATCGAAAACAATTGCTGAGGACTGGGTAAAGTAACCATTAAAATGACTTCGGCGGTAAGTTTTATAACGTGTACTTTAAAACTAGCTATTCTGTAGATACCAATTAGACATATTATCGTATCTATGGATACGATATTTTTTCCAATTGAATCTCTGTATATCTTAACTTAATGCTATATATTTTAACATTTCAGTTTTGGTTCTATGCTCACCTGCGGGCTTCTTCATATTTGCTAGGCACCATGAAACAGTTCGATTCCCTATATATAAGCCTCCTCTTGCTAACCCAAGGCCATTGCAAACTCCAGTAGTGGCTCTGAAAAATAATTAAATAAGGTTCAGAAATCATTCAAATGGTTATAAAGGTACACATATATCTCTATGCAAACTTTGCTTTACACAAAGTAAAAGGGTGCTTTTCCACTAGAGATGTGGTATGTAGCTATGCTACGAAGATGTAATAGCTAAGCTGTGAAACCAACTGACAGTTTCCATTGATACTAAGCTATGTAGCTTAGGTGAGTCCGTTTCCACTAGTGCTAAGCTATGCTATGTGTACCAATGAATATGATTGGTGGAAACCAAACGCATCCACAGCAACGTAGCATAGCACATCTCTGCAGAAAGCAATCTTGTACAAATACTTTAAAAAAAAAAACTTATATTACCAAGTTTTGTACAAATTAACATACCTACGTATTACGGACTAATAAATATTTTTTTATTTCATTTCAGTATAGAACAATAGTTATTATCATATTAGAAGTTTAAAACAAATTGATTCACGATTCAATAACAGGCGTTTACCAAAATACTTAAAAAACTTTATAACGAAAATTCTATAAACAGCCAGTATACTGGTACTCGAGACGCGGCAGTTTTGATTGATGGCACATGTTTTTGTTAACTCAGTAACATTCGTTCAAAACTTTTATATGAATTGTAAATACCGAAGTCATTTACCTTATAAACATTTCAGTAGAATTCATAAAGAATACTTTTATAAAAAAATATTTAAATAGATAAAAGAGTCATATATTTTTTATTTGTTTAAATTGTCTTATGTTTTTTTAAATATGTACTTGTTATATTTATTTAATTGTAATGTACTTAATATTTAGTTGTTAATAGATCAATTCATACATACCACTCTAGCGCACACTCTCCTCTTTTTGGCCCTCTCTTCTTCTAGCCGTCTCTCCTCCTCACTGTCGTAACCGTCGACCTAGACAAAGAGGTACAATAAGGTAACATAGTAAGTTCTACCATCTGTGTTGCGCGTTGCAATGTCTCTGCATTGTTCTCACATATATGTATGTACAGTTAAAAATTGTAACAGAGAAATTGTAAACATATATTTTTTTTAGAAAGAGCAACGAATGGAGTTTCTTGCTCGTTCTTCTCCATTCGAAGCTACACTTCGGAACGAGCACCTAGGTTCACTGACGGACAGAATGACAGATTATTGTTTATTTCTTTCTTTGTTGACGTTTCAAAAGTACCTTAGTATATGGTTTAATTGGAATAAATGATTTGACTTTGACTTTGTAGGTGGATAAGGTGGCTCAGGTATTAAGGAACAGATCTAATGAAAGTCACCGATAACGAATCTTTTGTTAATCGTCACGATCAGCTGGGGTATAAACACTGCAGAACAAAGGTTTCAGAACAAAGAGGCTTTACTTTAATTCCCGGGCTTAGCAGTTGATCCTAGTTATAGTCACCGCAATTTTGAAGGTGTGACTGTATTGGTAAACCAATTTAACTGGTCGCAGTTATAGGACATACCCGAATCCAATTCATGTTTCTACTAATATTTTTACTATATATCGTCACACCTTCTATCCCCGAAGGGGTAGGCAGAGGTGCTCATTATGGCATTGTACAATGTACACAATGAATGCTGGAAATTCCATATAATAGGGGTGAGCCAGTTGCCATATAACCGTTAATAGCCCAGCAATACTTAGCCCACCCGAGAGAAAAACCGAAGCCGTAGCCCAGCAATACTTTGCCCGACTCAGGATTCGAACCCGAGACACTTTGCCCGGCAGTCGCACTTACGACCATTCGGCCAAGAAGGCAACTAATACTCAGAGGAAATCAATAAATTTCCCAATTCCAGAATCAGTACCTCGAACTCAATTCTTAATTAATAAATGAATTCCTGAATAACATTATCACAAGTAAATCAAATCTCTGAACAGTAATCAAACATTGAATAAATGTTCATACAAACACATCGTAGTTACATACACATTGCGTCATCAAGTTAAACTCAAAGGAAATGATTATTTCAATAGAAACTTAATTATACTCAGACTTGAACGACAATTATTGTACACAATAGTTCAGGAATACAAAGCTTTGAATATTGGAGAGTAATAGAATAGTTCTACATACGTATAATATCGCTTCAAACCTATGTCTTGTAAAGATGTTATACTCTTTTAAAACAAGCATTGTCTAATATAGGTATTACATAAACTTAAACTTACTATAGGATCCTCATAGCAGTAGTAGGCATCTTCTTCATCATCGGGCCTGTAAATAAGAAATGAAAACATTAAATTGATATGCAAATATTTCCCTACAAGCACGAAGAGCTTCAAGCTAAACTAAGTGATTCAAAATATATATTTTTTAACTACATAGTACTTACCTGGTAACTAGCCGATAGATATAATTGTTTTTGAAATTATCATTAAGTCTTTGACTGCCAATAAAAAACTGTTGAAGGCAAATCCTCCGCTAACGTCGGTTACCGGTGACCACTACGGCGTTCAATGTGTTAAGTTATAAAATATAAATATACTACAGTCAGATCCACTACTGAGTCCTAATCATACTCACGAGGTGACAGACAGCTTCAGATGGATGCCAGACTCGACGATGATGTCATGCGCCTGCTGGATGGTGAGGGTCGAGGTGTCCAGGTCATTGATCCTCAGCAGCTTGTCTCCAGGTCTTATACCAGCCTTCTCGGCCCTGCTCTCTGGTTTTACCTTTATGAATTGAAATAATATACTTTATTAAGAAGATTACGTTTGTATTTATATTTCAAATCCGTAATTATCTATTTTTCCGTACTCTTTTTCTATTTTATATAGATAGGTTGTCAAATGAGCAGGTGGATCACATGATTGTAAGCTTTCGGCTGTTCATAAACACCCGCAACACCAGCGAAGTTATAAGTTCTTTGCCAACCCTTAGGGGGTTAGGTAATCTCCTCATTTCGATTTTAAAAAGTAATAATAATTACCTTCAACTATATCATATCACTAGCTACTTCCGCGCGGTTTCACCCGCTCTGCTCGGCTCCTATTAGTCATAGCGTGATGTTTTATAGCCTATAGCCTTCCTCGATAAATGGACTATCCAACACAAAAAGAATTATTCAAATCGGACCAGTAGTTCCGGAGATTAGCGCGTTCAAACAAACAAACAAACAATCAAACAAACAAACTCTTCAGCTTTATAATATTAGTATAGATTAAATATCATAGCACATTTAGTGCATTTCTACTTACGAAAGTAACTCGCAACGGTGTCTTATAAAATATGCCACCAGCTAGATCGAAGCCCCATATGGTGTCCTCAAAGCTGACTCTCTCGTGGATGCCCTCATTCTTGGACTCCCAGGAGGGTTTGTTCAGCTCGCCAGCCAGCAGAGCTGCCTCCTCAGCCTTCAGCTTCGTGTGTCTCATGGAAATCGCCATGTCTGGTGGCATTACCCTGCGACAAGATCAGAAGATGGACATTTTAGACTGAAATAGGCATTTGGTATATGACACAAGATTATAAATCACAATATTACGTGAAGCATATACTGAAATATACATAATTTCTAAAGGAATTCAACAGCGATATTTTCACTCACAAATGGTATCGTTGCGTTACTTCCCCGGATACTGACCATTCTTTACACTACGTTACTCCGAGCTAGAGAGCACACACACACATACATACATTCATACATTCAATACAGTCGTATATCCGATCTAATAAATTGCTTTCTATACATCAATACGAAGACGTCATCGTTTCATCCCTCATGACAAATGACGTCACTTCCTACATATAGACTGAGTTGTTGATGTACTTAATACTCGACATAAAAAGGGTGTATTTTAAGTTACTGCAAAAGATATAGGCACTTGGAAGCTTCTTTAGCGGGATGTTAGTCATTCTGCTGAAAAATTGTATACAATTTATTTCAGATATTAGGTTAGGCAAAGTAGGCGCTGCGGTCTGAAGATCTTGTGTAAAATATTGAAGTAATTCTCGTAGTGTGTCGTAACGATCATGCTATCTCGCAACGCCCTGTATGTGGCAGTTACGAATACGAATTTATGAAATACTTAAGCTTATGTCGCTGGTAGGAAAATGGGAAATTGACAAGATGGCAGTCTGGTTCGCTAGTCAACAAATCCCGACGCTGTAGGTCACTGATATAAATGTAGGTACATAAATTACATTCTTGAAATTAAAGTAAGATCGGTACCTATCTCTTTATTCTCTCACAAAAATAATGTTACGTTCAATATTGTATGTAGG
Source organism: Spodoptera frugiperda (assembly GCF_023101765.2). NCBI lineage: Eukaryota > Metazoa > Arthropoda > Insecta > Lepidoptera > Noctuidae > Spodoptera > Spodoptera frugiperda. Next base: position 13,596,920 of record NC_064237.1, read on the forward strand.
AGGACGAAAATATATGAACCAGCTACAAATTATCTTCGTATATAAAACAAACAAATATTACAATAGATTCAGCCTTTGTTCAAACATTACGGGCAGACAGATAACATAAATAGGGGTCTGAACATGGCCGGCTAATTTTAATAAAGATTTTCATAAAATAATGTCCTTGTACGTCTGAAGGGTACTTAAATCAAATTTTGTAAGCACTGCCCCTTAAGGCGAGACGGCGGTGACTTGTGTGGCCACGAAAACTGCGATCATCCTAGACTTTAAACACAATATACTTCTATTTGTCATTGTATGCATAATAACTGCCATCGTGCATGTACACATTGTTTTTTTTAACAGATTGACCGACACTAGGATTTTCTCCTGTATCCCGGGTGCACAAACATTTATAATGATAATGTCACATACACGTGACACCCAGACCCGAAATAATAAAAATAAATATGTGGGTCACACAAAGAGTTGTCGGTCGCTCAGCCACAGCCCTAACCGTGCAGTCCCTACTACTACCCTCTAACGGATCTACCTAAAAACCAGTACAATTCAGTGGTAAACCATAATTTTGTCAGTAAACAGTATAAGTAGGCGGTTAGTTTAGGTGCTACGTCACGCAAAGTAACTATAGTTAAGAGATGATTGTTATAAACGGCCATAATTTACATATTATTATGTTGTTGTTATTCATCTAACCTACATATACGTCCACTTTTAAATACATTTCAACAACTTTTCTAAGACGTATAGTGGCGAAAGCAAATCGCTGCTTCTATGGCCGCAATTTTGAAATCCAGTATACAAGACGGCACCTGTTTTACATTACGGCTACATCCTAACTCCGGGCACTCGCTAATAAGAGGAATAACTTCATGTGACATTCCTAAAGCCTTTTGTCAGCCATATTCACAATGTCTCATTATAACGTATTCTTGTATCCATAAATAACTTTTTAATACTAGCTTATGTCTAGGAGTTAGTTGTAACTACATATTATACATAACTAGATTCGGTTTCATAATACCCCTGCTTAGTATATGACTTAAAACAAACTGACTTTTACAGAGTGGCGTTGGTTAAGATTATTTTTAATAATATAAGTATCTTAGTTAAAAGCTTCAAAATATTCAAATTTCAGTGAGTATATTTACGACGTTTTTGTTTTATTACTTTTTAAAAGATTTCCTACCAAACAATGAGTAATTTATTATTGTATGCTTAAGTAAGACAATACATTTTAACAAAAATAGCTGAAGAATGCATCATTTTGTTTGCTACGAACGTTGCTACGGCGTAGCTTGGAATGCTACGAAATTGTGCTACGCAAATGCTTTGCTACGAAAAACGTATTTTACCATTTTGACGTGTATTTATTGTTAACATGATTTATTTATGTTCTATTAGCAACATGATTAACTAGGCATACAATGACGATTTAACGCATAATTTAGTATTTGTATCATCACTACGCGAGTAGACATCATTAATTCCTGGCTATTTAAATCGAACGCCCACTTGTATGTCTTTCTTCAAGCTCATTCAGAAGTATTGACAAGTTGTCACTGGTATATTTATAGGCCACTATTATAAGTGGATGCCATGCTCAGTGCGTGGCGTTTGTTTGATGCCAATGCACCTTTTGACATCGCTTGGACATCTGCCCACCCACAAAAGGAAGAAAATGATGACAAATTATAGAATTTACTGCTCGAGCCAGGTAATTTGTGAAAAGTATCCAGAGTTGGGGTGGAGGCTATAATGTTAAATTCTTTGTATAATATTATGTTGTTTCTACCTCGTGGCTTTTTCAATCAAATATGTTTTGTACAAAAACATAGCATTTATAATTTATATTGTTGGGCAACCGGCTACGTGGCGGCGGTCGCGCAACATGTAGCGGGTTCGATTCACGCACTGAGCAACTCTTTATGTCATCCACAAACTATCTTTCCGGGTCTGTGTATAATTTTTATGTGAAATGTATGTTTGTAAATGCACCCACAACATACAATAGAATATAAGCGTGTAGCAAAGTCGAAATTTAAAAAAAAAACATCTTTGCATGGTCAACTACAAACTCTACTCAACCACCTATGAAGTAGGACTAAAGGACAAACTCCTCCCTATCATTAAAATACTCGACAGACGAAGTATTTCTATGAAGCAATAATCATTAATGACTGTACATAGTACATCAACGTCGGACGCTGAATGATCTATTTACGGCTGAAATTAATGATGTTAATTAATAACAATCCAAGTTGGATTCCTTCGGTGAACTGTGTGATCTCTTCATTGGATGGCGGCTGAGGAGGAGGAGTCTTTGGGAATGGACGTGTGATGGTACGATCACATGTGTGGGTGTACATACATACGAGTACAGACGGGTACTCGTCAAGCTAAACAAAACCAGTATAAACTGACCGCTGAATGTGCAGAAAGATAATTCAAAGCTAGATCATGATAAATTGGTTTTTCATAGCTTGATGTAGACTCTCGTATACGTATGTATGTATATGTATAGTATTATGTATAATAACTACATTTTCTGAAAGGCTACATAATTTTATTATGCCTTATAAACCTCAAACGAGCGTTTAGTATTCGATAATGAGTTTAATTTGTTTAAGTAGCTATAATAGAAGGAGTATCTGTTTGTTTATTATATATGGATGTATGTTTGTTTGTATAGCTAAGATCAATCAAAAAATTATTGTAAGTTTTTATCGATAAGTTGTAGGACAGCTGGCTTTTACAACGATAGAAAAATATTTGAACAATAAGTTGTAACTTGGTAACAAAAATATTTAAAGTCGCCACGAAAATTAGGTCGACCGATTATTAATTAAAAGAAAATTATAACGAAGGAAACCTACAACTTGACAAAGTGAAGAGCTTATAATGTTATTGAAATAATTAAATTAAATTTTGATGTGAGAACTATAACGTTTCAAATAATTTGCACACTAAACACTCAGAATCCACAACCACATGAAAACCGTCATCGTAACATAAGGGTTTAAAAGAACATGAAATCAAAATAAAGTGAAATATTTTACCAGAGTGTACACAGTAAACAAACTGCACTACTTCACTAACTGACACTGTGTAACACGACACTGGTCACTAATCACTAGACAATCACTAGAGTGAGCTCACCTCAGCAGACCGAGGCAGATTGAGTGGCGCTGATTCACACAATACAAAGAACATCAACTACTTGGCCAATTAATATTGATTTAGAAACACGTGGGCGTCCGTCAATGCCCACCGGTCAATCAGAAGGGCCGATTGCACTATCGACCGTTGCTAGTTACAAGTTCGGTTTAAACGGCTGTTTCTCAGCTGTCATACTTGCAACTACTTCAGGAAAGAGTAACAGTATAATTTTATTATAAAATAATCATATGTTTATACAGATTTATATTCAACATTCATTGAATTTAAGGCAAATGAGTGGATAAAAAGTTAAGCAAAGTTGCAGCTAAGCAAGGTATGGATACTTGGCAGCTGTATCATATAAAAACTAGTACTCTAACAACAAATACTCAGTTTCGGCAACCGGCTGCTGTTCAATATTTTACGGGCTTTATCGAACAATTCGTTGTGTAAGCCACAAATTGTTGTTCCTGATCTAGATGTGATGTGCATGATGTGAAATAATGTATGTAAACGAATACGCACTTAGACTAAAAACAATTAGGGTCCACGTTTTATTTAAAAAAAAGGATTCAATTTTATTAAAGACTAAACTCTAAATTAATAATTGATTTGATTTAGGCTTAGTTTTGTTTGACAATAAATTGCAGATACTTAACAGTAGTTTAAGCAATCAAGGTTTAACTAATAATGAGGTAATCAGCCTTTAATTCGACTTATTATGAATGGAGAGTGCTACGCAACAATGATCGAGGGGATACGTAAATATAACACTTTTAGTGATATACTTCACTTTTATATCATAGGGTAAATGCACCTATTTCTTGACATTCTTTAAATGCGAAAGTATGAAGCTGCACGTTGGTATCATTCATGTGCGTGTAGATTGACAGCTGTCCATGCCATTTTTAGTGACATTTTATCTTAAGTTTTCGTATAAGGTTATTAATATGAGAAAGAACAATGCAAAAAGCAAGAGACAGTCTTTTGAAAATACTTTAATTATTCTACTCACTATACAAAGTGAGTTAACGTAACCTAATTAGCAAATTATTAAAAATTTTACTCTATTAATTCAAAACTAAACAAACAGTGTCAAAACCAGACACAAACAAGTTTCAAACAGATCTAATCTAAATTAACCTTCAACTTAAATAGAGCTAAGCCGAAATAGATTAAACAAAAGATTTTATAAAAGACAGAAACAATGGCGTCTAAAAATAGTATTCACGGACAATAACTAAGCTAAATTAATTCGTCAGGCGCAAAACTGGTACCAACCTGCTCATTTTAGTTTGTATTGTAATGTTGCAACAGAGCTTGCTCGGCCACATAAAGGTACCTTTACCCTAGTGTCACGTGGCTGGCCGTTGAATGTATTTCCTTTTCACTCATTAACTATTTCGAAACTCGTGATGTATGAGAATGCCTGTGGGTGTGACTAAGGATACTTTCACATCAAACTATACTTATAATAAACATACAGTGTAACATAATGTCATGTTTATATTTTTAAACCGTAAGGGGATTATGTTGAACTTGTTAATCACAACTTAATGCAACGTCATGGTGGATATCCCACCCACTCGCACGAAGCGTTTCGCTTCAAGCTTCCTTGTGCGAACTGCTAGGGAGTGGAACTCCTTGCCGGAGTCTGTGTTTCCTGATGGGTATAACCTGGGTGTCTTCAAAGCCCGAGTGAATAGGTTGCTAATGGGCAGACGTGCTCCATCGTAGGCCACATCATCACTTACCATCAGGTGAGATAGCGGCCAAACGTCGTCCCATTAAACAATAAAAAAAAAAAAAAAAACGTAAAGTCTAAGTAATCTGAGCTGCGGACTACCTAGCGAGGTTTACCGGGGCTCCGCCTCGAAAAACAGGAGTAGGAACGGGGTGGGTTTTAGTCAGTAAGAGTCTGACACTACTTCTCGCCTCGCCCAAGGCAGGAAGGAAAAGTCATTGTATAATTTTGCCCCAGAAGAGTCACAGATGCGTTGCCGACCATGCAAGATAGAGCAGCATTCCGCGACTGCTCTACCTCGTCAAACAGTTACGTAAACCGTAAAACATTTTATTTAATTAAGTATGTTTCTCAAAAGTTATAATAAAAATATAGTTTTTTTATTAGTGAATGTAAGTTAGTACCTACATACAGTGAAGTGAGACTGTCAATCAATCAGAAGTACGCGTGCTGCTCCAAATATGTTCCATTCATAAAGATCCAACTTCATTGTAGTGTCAAACAACTACATGTTAAACATAATATATGTGCAGTTTGATTGATCACATTTCCAACTGCCAAAATAATTGAGAACACAATAATTATGGTACAATAAACATTAACTCTTGGCTGGATTTATATTGAGTAATTTCTGATTTCAATAACTTAAAGTGTTCAATGCTCATGAAGCCAGCAACACAATTGTTAGGGGTGCCAGGCATTTGACAGAGACCGAGCTGCAGTGCTTTCTGATGTGACTGGTTTGTATACTGTTTACTAAGTGTAGTGATTATGAATAACCCTGTAAAGGAGGCTCATAATCGTGTCGTCATAATTAATTGTGGGAGAGCCATGATTCAGCATGAATGGGCCGGCTCGACTGGGGTGATACCACGACCTCACAGAAAACCGACGTAAAACAAGTGTGTTTCATTGTGTGTGTGAGGTTACTGAAGACCCAATTACCCCCCTTCCCAATCTTCTTAATCCCCCATTTCCCAACAACCCTTTAATTCCTAACGCCCAAAAGGCTAGCAACGCACTTGTAATGCCTCTGATGTTTCGGGAGTCCATGGGCGGCGATTGCTTACCAACAGGAGATCTATCGGAACGTTTACCGACTTATATCACAAAAATATCCTGCGATATTATCATCATGAACTATCAATAGCCTATGGCTATAATGTAATCTGATAATAATAAAACACAATAACATTTTAAATGAATATAATTAAAGAACAATAAAATTAAATGCACACAGAAATGTTTCGATACAAATTGGCTAGTATAAATCAGTCAGATAGTTATGAAGCCACGTCGAGCGTTCCCCGTCACACAAGTATGACACGACGTCCGCATTCTAGTGTCACATACAACATGTATGTTGCAACACAAATAAACGGTTTCTAAATATTATATTCACGCCCGTCTCAATGGGGGAGGAGTTCGGTTGATTTGTTTTTAATGTTACAACTCAAAACTCCGGATATAAAAATATTTTGCTAATAATTTATGTCAAGTCTATAGACTGAAGGGTGCGTTATGTGATTCTTAAAAATTTAGTCTTGAATATCCGGCCATAATTTATAAGTATAAGATTATAAGATATACTCAATAAATTAACACGTTAACTGCCACGTAGGTCACCGGTGATCTACGTTAGTGGAAGATTTGCCTTCAACAGTTTTCTAAAGGCAGTTAAAGGCTTAATAATAAAAAAAATACATTTTTAATTGTATGTGGTCGTCTACAGGTAAATAGAACTCATATTCAATTTGATTACAAGTAGTAGCTGGTAGCTCAAAGTTCTAGGCATGAGTCGCCTTTCAATTCCATCATCAAACCAGACGATTGTTCCAGTTTTATGATGATAGAACAGTCGAAGCTATTCAGATTCTCAGATTTTATTAAAAAATAAACCATAGGTAGAAAAAATTACTAAACTATACATCGAAGACACTATCAATGTACGCCATAATTTCGAGCAGCTCTACAAAAACTATACAAGTATTCTTAAATAAACACGAAAAAAAACAACAACAACACAACGTCACGCCTTTTATCCCCGAAGGGGTAGGCAGAGGTGCACATTAGGTACGGCACGTAATGTCGCTATACATCGTTTTCACCATTTGTGTTATAAGTCCCATGTAATAGGGGGTGAGAATATTGCCATAATACTGGACACAATGCCAGACTCCGTGTTACTACCGAGAAATTTTCGAAAATCTGAAAAAAGACCCAAGAATCGAACCTGAGACCCCTTGTTCGGCAGTCGTACTTGTGATCACTCGACCACCGAGGCAGTCGACGAAAAAAAACATAAAAAAAAGATACTTATACCTACTGTACTCGTAAAACAGTCAGAAAACAGAATAAACATGACAAATTATGAAGAACATCGTCTTGGTTTTGTAAATCAAATTCAATTTGAGCGGTCATGAATTACAAATGTTACCTACAATTAATGGATTTACTTCGGGCACGGTACCAGTGTCACAGCAACTGGAGCACAGAAGTTCCAAGCTTTTGTCGTGGGTGGAAAATCATCAAATGAGTGAGAAGGAGTTTGATGGTCATTTTCACCAGGTAGTTTGTGCCACTAAACCAGTTCTTAACTAAGAGTCACT